>NC_062967.1:27035074-27152854 GCF_023119035.1 Salvia hispanica | reverse complement strand
CTTTCAGTAGTTTTTCCCTTTTTAAAAGGAGGTTTTTAAATGTTAAAAAAAAGTGGGTGGAAAAAAGTTAGTGGAAAAGGGGTAAACTTTATATTGGTTTAAAAAAGGTAAAATGAGTTGGTGGAATGTGGGGTCTTTTCTTTAAGGAATTATAAAGGGACTCCTTTTGCGGACAACCCAAAATAAAAAACGGTTTCCTATTTGTGGAGGGGGGAATCGGTAATGAAACAAAATCTAACGTTTGACTTTTCTCTTTTTTTATTAAAAAATCAATATAAAAAATTTTCGTACTCCTTTTTTTCCAACACACTATTCTTTAGATTTGTAAAATTCATCTCGCACCAAATGTGACTTTTTATTGTGTAAAAAATAAGAAAATATGTGTATAGTAAGTGTCAATTATGAGTATGGAAATTTTTTTTACACGATTGGCCGGGTTTTTGGGGATTGTATCAAGTGTTTTGTGTTTCTTTTATCGGATGCCCAAATATGCACCAATCATTTTGGGTAAATTCGGGTAAATCTTTAAAATTTAATATTTTTTTTATTTCCTTTCCTCTCGAATAGGAGCCCCGTTTTTTTTTTTTAGTTTGCCCGGAATAGAATGTTCCCCCTAAATGGTAGTGGGGTCTCACCTTAAAACTTTTTTATTTCTTTTTTTAAAATTAATATATACAAAGGGGGCCCCTAATAACTTTTTTCAACCCTTTTTCTTAAAACTTCCCCCCTGAATGGGAAAATGGGACGGAGGGAGTATTTTTGAGTTTTTTTATCAGTGAATTTTTTATACTAGTATCCCCGTGCGATGTACGACCATTTTCTTTTATTTAAAAAAATTTTATCGTAAATAATTTTATAAATTCTTAAAATTATCATTGTATAAAATGTTAAAATATAAATATATAAAATAAAATAATTATTAAAAAATATAAATGAAATGAAAAAAATATGCGTATGTTTTAGAGATGAGAAAGCAAATATTATTATTTCAAGTTTTAGAATCCTGATTTATACCATAGCAATTTAGTGTACCAATAGAAACTCATATAACGAATAAGTTTATAGTAAAAATTTCACACAAATCACGTATCATTTAAATCAGCTTTTAGATACATGTTACGAAAGATCAATGAAACATTGATAAGGCTAATTTAAATGCATTGGTTATGTAGTGAAAAACATCACATTTACTGTGTGGATCTAACAAGTTTTGTTAAGCCGGAGTGTGTGTGTAGCGGTAGATCGGGGAGAATCTTGGAGGAGGATATCTAGCGAGGAGCGAGGAGCAGATGTCGAGGGAAAAGCTAGAGGAAGGAAGCCAAAAGCTGAGGGCAATCAAGTCAATCAATACCTGTTTGGGCCCCACCTCGAAGCTTATAAATAAAGAGTGCGCAACAAGAATGGCGAATCGGTTACACTCCGCTGCAGTCAGCTCTTAGCTGCCTTAGGGATATGGGAAATTTGGGGTGGTTTTCGTTTTTCGTGAATTACGTATCAGTGCCGCAGATCCCTTGAGAGCGAAGAAACAATTGTTCTCTTAATTTCTGTTTACTACTCATTAGATCTCGAACTTCACTTTTGGAAGTCGAGCTTCTTCATTTTTATTCTTCAAGGATTAGTTTAACACGTTGTTTACGTTTGATTTGCACTTGATGAAGTTGGATTTCGTGTTGATTATTATGACGCTTGCTATTTTGGTTTGTTTATTTGGTGTCTTGAATTTGTTCTTGAATATTTTAAGGAGATTGAGGCTAGTGGTATTGAAGTTGTGTTCGGTTGGATTTTTGTTGGGATGCTTGGATCGGAGTGGATTTAGCATCCGAAGTGTGGATCTGAGCAGGGGAGGTGAAATTTGTGCATGAGATTATGGGGATTTTTTGTTATTGCTTGGTTTGCTTCGTCTAGTAGTGTGATTCCAGTCGTTGTTTAGTTTCTACTTAGTTAAAATTATGTTTCCAATCTACATCTGAGTTTGTTTCTCGATCTACGCATTTATTTGTGTTCGTTGAAGAAGATGAAGTCATTTTCGGTTGATGCTTTAGTTAGTTGGGGCTGCGAGATTTGATTCTGTCGTCTTACCTTTTCGAGTTTGGTCCCCACTTGTTTTAATCTCCTTGGTCTAGAGATGTTCGTAGAAGTCCCAGGATCTAATGAATTGATTGATTTAGTTAACTATCATAATTCATTTTTTTGCCTAGATCTAGCGGTTAGCATAAGCATTACTTTATTTCCAAATTCACTTAGTTAAATTCCTCAACCAAAATATCGTGGCAGCCCGATAACCCAAAAATAGTTTCTAAAATCTCTCACCCATGTATTTTACGAGTCCGTCTACGTAGGATGCGATCCTAACTCACATTGCTAGTTTTAGTATACGTGGTTGAGGGTTTGGGGAAAGGTTTGCTTTGCGTACCCAATAGGCAGACTTCGGTCTTGTGGTCTCTAGACCTTGTGATCTAGTTGATTTGCTGGACCCAGGAAGTGTGTAATTAGAAATTGAATAGGATCTGACAAGCGAGAAAATCAACTCTTCAAATGAAGGCGCTAGATTCTTAGGGGATGGATGGCGTAGTTTGTTTATGTGTTTAGAGATTTGGTGTAAATGGTTTAATCTTTTGAATTTCGCTTTTAGCGGTTGCATGAGCAGGGCTCAGGTCGGGGAATGGAGCAGCCCGTCTTAATTTAGGAAAAGTCGTTGGAAGTGGCAAGTTAAGGAATCAACATCCGCCTGCGCCTGGTCGGGGTTGTCAAGCCCCATGAATCCATTTCCGTTTGAATCGGGAGTGAAGAAGAGTGAATTCATCGGGGAAAGAGGATTCACGGTCGTCGTCGAGCGGAAGGCATTCGGAAAGGGAGGAAGAGGAGTCGCCAATGGCAAACTTAGTGGACCTAGACCCGGAAGGTGGTTCGCTAAGCTGCGCATCTCGACGGAGAGCCAGCTCGTACCGCGGAAAACATCGAATCACGTCGACGGTCTATTGGGAATCAAGGCGAATGTCTTTGGGCGTTTACTACACATTCTACGGACGGAGGAATGAGTGTCCTTATGAGTTTTGAACGAGTTTAGTAAGCTATGTAGCATGCAGGCACAACGAAACTGCAGGAGGACTATCGCTGCGGCGATTCCGTGAAGATGGCTTTTGATTTCTTGAGGCTTCCACACGACCTAGATCACCACATGGAGGGATTTCAAGTGGAGTTCTGGACTGTTCTTTCCAGTCCAATAAGACAAAAGCAGCTTTGAAAAAAAGTGATCGAAATTAAACGAGGACTACGATGAATCCTTTGGCTTTGTGTGGTCTCGGTTTAAGGCCTGGCATGGCTGCCCAAATCACGGGATGACGGAGGTGAAACATTTATCTATTCTCTGAAGGCAAATCTGAGTCCAAGGACATAATAAATTCCTGGAGGAATTTCACCAAGAGCTAAGAGAGAGCGCGAGGCACGCAGGGATGCAGGAAAGGTGTCGGCGCGAAGAAGGCGTATGGTGCCCGCGTGCCATCATGAGGAAAGCTCCATGAACAGGTGTAAGGAACGAGAAGGAGAAGAGGTTAGAGACGGAATCGTCATTTGGAGAAGGCCTTCAAATGCCATTGAAAAAATACCCCAGATTCGATAAGGAAAAAAACCCGGAGTCGAGAGGAACATCGAGCTTCAATTTTACAATAATCCTCACTGCGATGGAGATTTCCAAGCTCCAAGTGAATGCAATGGGAATTGGAATCAAAGTAATCAAAATACCAAGCTTGGAACCGAGTGGAAGATTAAGGAGGCACCATGGAGGGACAATCCTTGTTCAGGATAGAGTGAAGGGAACCAACAACCACGATCACAACACCCGAGGTCAGCGGAGAACGGCGGACATGGCTTGTACGAGAATCAGGAAGGACCGAGCATAATTCCTAAGCTGACGGGAAGGCACGACAAGAGGGCTGAACAAGCTGGAATTCCATTAAACAGGGGATCAGCATAAGCTGGAACAACGAGACGAGCCAACCAAGGAATTCTTATGTGCACAGGAGGAACAATTCAGGAAACAATCAAATTTCAACAGAGTCACCCAGGTCTGTAACCCGGTACAACAATAATCAAGGAGGTCGAGGAAATTTTAAGTCGGGGGCAATTGGTTGGAACCCGATCAAAATCAGGATTTAATCCCGAGTTCAATTCAAGGTTTTAGACCCACGTGGAATCCTTGATGACATGGTGCATGACAGTAAATTTCCATGGCACATGCGGAGAAAGTAACATGCGAAATTTAACAATGACGTGCGCAAAATTCAAGATGCCCGGCGGGAGACGAAGTGCACACGTGGGCATGTTAGCAAGCGGTCTTCCCAAGTTGTTGGCCCACGTCGCTGAGACGAAATGCGGGGAAATGAAGGAAATTGCTGCCCTTTGTCGAACCACGGACATGAGCAAATATTAGTCAAATTACCTTGAGATGGGGGGAAAGGCTATGAAGGACAGACGAGGAAGTGATAAAACGAGGAGACACACTCACCGAGATGGAACGGAGAAAGGGAATCGAAGTCTCGAGATGATCTGGACTCAGAGAAATTCCTATACGAGGATGACCTCGGGGAGAGGCAAGGGGATCTATGCCTCGACTAAGCGTGACCCATTTTCCTTGATCGAACTGAGTTGGAACTTAAGAGGAGACGGGGAGACGAGGTACGGCCCAGCGGGGGAGTTCCACGAATGCGGTAAAAGCGACCCAAACCATTTATTATCGGAGAGGCAAGAGAAAAAGAAAGATGATCGAGGACCTTGTGGGAAGTATTTAGTAAGGTTGGAGATTAACCTACCCTACTCTTAGACTCACACGAAGAAATACCCACCTTAATAAAGTTCATCAAGGAATTCATGTAAAGGGAAAAACCAAACGTGGGAAAGATTATTTAGGAAAATGTATGCGTGATACAAAAGAGGAGGTGATCAAAGTGTATCTCTGAGATCCAGGGAGTGCATGTTCACTCTCCTATTCCTTTAGTGACATTAAATTGAGCATTGCCATGTGTGATCCACAGTCTTGATAAAGTATGCAGGCATCCCGATATAAAAAATTGGTGGAGTCGGTTGTTGTGATAAAGTAGTGATTAGGTTGGCCGATAGAACATGCATATACTTTGAGGAGTATTGGAAAATGTCTCATTGGAGGACATGATTTCCTATACAGTGATTTTCATGTGATAAAAATGGAGGAGTAAGTATAGATCAGGTGCAATTGGGGGTGCGGGAGGCACCACTTCACCGCACATGGCTGTTAATGATGTGTTTGATGGAACCATATGCAGCGGTTTCTCAGCAAGGAGAAACTACACTACAGTGAAGAAGCTATGAAAAAACTTAACTTAGTGTTGAAAACTTGCGTATTTGTAGATGTAATTAACCCCACAGTCGAGAATATCTTGAGGCTGAACAAGCATCTGGGGCAGTTTGACAATTCGAGTGAGCAGTGTAGAAAAGGAGGTGACGGGGATGGTGTGAAACTTTTCACGAGGACTTGGCCAGATGATCGGAATGACGATCATGGCGTCGCACCAGCCACTATCATTGTCGACGGATGCATTCGAGAGAAGAGGCAGACGAGGAGGCAGATCTAAGAGGAAATAGGCGCCAGAAGTAAGGCGGAGAACCCTTTACCTCGGGAAGCCATCACAGAAGAAGGAGTTGAAAACTTTGCCTGAAAATTTAAGTATGCATACACGGAGGAAGGAGAAACTTGTCCAGAGTGATAATTAAACGGCCGGCAATAAAGGAGGAGAGACCAAGAGAGTCTTATTTCTTTGGGGGAAGTAATAAGGGAGGAACAAGAAGGCCATAGGGTGGACACTCGACCTATTTGGAATTAGCCCTGATCTTTGCATGCACCACATCGAGATTTAGAGGAAGGGGCAAAACTCAGGGATGATCCTGAGCGAATCGAACATGAGGGAGGAAGTGCTTTCAAGGGAAAGTTACGAAACTCGTCATAGGAATCATATACTCCTGTTCAGATAGCGAGTGGGTCAGTCCGGTTCACATGGTACCGAAGAAATCACGGAATACAAGTGGTGAAGAATGACAAGAGCGAGTTGGTGCACACTCATTGGTCATGGATGGAGGATGTGCATGGGCCACTTGGAAACTAAATGAAGCCACCAAAGGATCATTTTCATACCATTCATTGACAGTCTTTGCAGGAACAGCAAGCAGTCTTTCTACATTTCCTCACGACCGGATATAAAAGCGGTTATTTCCAGTTTTTTCGTGAACCCAGGACCGGGGAAAAGACCACATTTACATGCCCTTTGGAACTTATGCCCTACGAAGGATACCCGTTTTAATTATGTAATGCACGAGGTACATTCCAACGTTGTATGATGAGTATTTTTCGGATCTACTAGAGGTATGCATCGAGATATTCATGGATGATTTCAGCGTATATGGAGGCTCATTTGATACTTGTTTAGCCGACCCTTGAGCTAAGTCTTTGCCAAAGATGTCGAAGAAACATCTAGTCCTGAATTTTGAAAAATGACTGTGGTGGCGGGGATTGTTTTAGGTCATGTGGTCTACGAAAGAAGGAATACAAGTGGACAAGGCAAAGGTGGAAGTGATTGCAAAGCTACCTTACCCCTACAAATCAAAAGGAAGTTAGAGAGTTCCTCGGTCCTGCAGGTTTTATCGAAGGTTTATCAGGGCTTTGCAAAAATTGCGCAACAACTGGCTCATTTGCTGCACAACGATGATTGGGGATTTGATGAGGGATTGCGAGGGCATTTCAATTGCTCAAGGAGAGACTAGTGTCACCAATTATCGGGAGACACTTACAGGACCGGAATCACCCTTTTGAGATAGTAATGCTGACGCGAAGCGATTTATTTCAGTGGGAGTAGATCTGAGAGCGAGGAAGATAGATGGGAAAAACTACGTAGGCCTTTCTATACGTCCAAAGACACTAAAATCAAGCTAGAGAAAATTCGATACTACGGAAAGAAAAGAGGAAATGTTAATTTATGCGTCTACTCGTTCAGAAAAATTTCAGCATATCTTCTTGAGTCAAGGTTATTGTTTTTCAGCGATCATTACGGCTGATAAAAGTACTTGCTAGCTAAGAAAGAATGAAAGCCAAGGCTGGGTCCTACTTCTCTGGGAGTTTGATTGGGAAGTAAGAGACAAAGAGGAACGAGGAGAATGTCAGGTAGAGTGACCACTTGAGTAGAATTCATCAAGGAGATACGGACGAGGCTATTCCCAGATGTTTTTCTGAAGAGCATTTGTATGTATGGACAGACCACCTAGTAGATGGTGAAGATAAATGTGGTTTTAACTTAGGTCCGAGGAGAATGCGATGAAGGAAAGCGCGTACGTAACGCAACGCGGGAACCATGAGTAACGCGAGACTGGCAGTCTTGGTCACGGGAGAGGTGCGGAGGAGTTCGAGAGAAACCTCCGGACGGAAGATGACTTAACATGCAGGCAAATATTACTTACGGGATAGATCCTTATCTTTGGAAGATGTGTGCGAATCGGATAATCCGGCGTTGCATTCTACGAATGGGAACAAAAGAGATGTACTCCATTGTCACTCCGCAGCGGCGTGGAGGGCATTTCGGACCAAGGAGAACGCAGGAAAGTTCTAGGCAGTGGATTCCTCTTTTGGCCTACATTGAACAAGGATGCCTTTGAATATTTTGTCAATGCTGCGAAAGGTGTCAACGGTGAGGGGAATCTCGAGACGAGATGAGATGCCCAAAGTGCCCATAGTGATACGAAATTTTCGATGTTTGGGGATGGATTTTATGGGCCCGTTTTAAATTAGTCGTGCGGAAATGCTTACATATTGGTCATTTGTGAACTCGTTTCCAAATGGATAGAGGCGAAGGCTACGCCCACTTGTGAGTCTAAAGAGGTGGCCAAGTTTCGAAGTCAAACATTTTCATGAGATATGGAGTTCCTAGAGCGTTATCTCGATCAAGGAACATACACACAACCGCACTATAGAAGCGCTCGTAGAAATACGGCGTGCATCATAGATTGTCTACACCATATCACCCCATCGAATGGGCAAAGGCAGAAGTCTCTAATAGGGAGATAAAGAGTATTTTGGAAAAATCAGTTAACACCACAAGGGAAGGATTAGATGCTTGCTTGGCAGCGATCTTTGTGGGCGTATAAACTGGCTTACACAAGACACCAATCGGGATGTCACCTTATAGGTTGGTGTTTGGGAAAATGTGTCAACTTACTAGTGGAGACTGGGCACAAAGGCATCTTAGGCCATTAAGGAAATGAATATGAAGTCTGTGGCATGTGAAGAAGAAAGGAAGGAGCACACTGATTACGGAAGGCATTTGGAGGAGGAACCTACGGTAGAGCATTGATTCGGCCAATGTGGTACGAGGAAAGAAACGAAGCTACGGCACGACAAGAACCTCGGGTCAAGGAACTTCGAGGTGGGGCGAAAGATAACTGTTGGGTCAGGACTGACTCAGAGAGCTAATGCGGGAAGTTGAGGAAATCAAAGTGGGTAGGTCCATGCTACCGTCATTGGCCTCACGTAGCACACCAGGGCGTTTGGAAATCAGGGAAGTGCTCCTAACTCGGTCACCACTGCATTGTTAATGACCCTTGATTGAAAGTCAGCAAGGGATAATTACAGGCTATGCGTAGTGGAGGAAATACCACTACGTGCGCTCTCGGTTATCACTTGGCAGAGCAGAAAGGAATATTCTGATAAAAGCTCATGATTTGAGAAATGTTTATGTTTTCCTGTGATGCAGAGGTGAGGAATATTCCAAGGTAATTGTACATAGTTTAATTGCTTTAGAAGACAAAGAAAATCCATTAGAATGAAAATTCAGAAGACTTCCAAAAATGTGTTGCCGAAGACCCCGAGCTGAGGGGATTGTAACCACCATGCCACAACCTGGCCAGTGCGGGATTGCTATATTTTTTTTTGAGATCTGCGATCTAGGGAATCAGTGGGGAAGAGAGCATGAAGGAGGAAAGTTGAGGAGGAAGTTATAATTTGAAATTCAAAATGCAGGCATAGTTATGGAGAGTAGAGTGTGATGTGTCATGCACATAACCGTCTCTCTTCCAGTAGCTAAGAGATGCGAGCAGACTGCCTCTCCACATAATAATTTCACAACTTGCTCCTCCCTCTCTCTGTCATTCTCTGCAAAGCTTACAGATACAACGAAATCGGCCGAAGTGGCGAAATGAAAAGATCATCATGGCTGAGTCCTCGTCCAGCCATTCCATTGAGTTGACCACAGAGCTATTCAGAAGGTTCCAAATCCACGAGGACGAAAATGCTAATAGAGGAAACCAGGACTCGATCGAGAGGCTGCCCAGAAGGAAAGGAAGAGCTGGAGCAACCCAGTGAAAGAAGAAAATCATCATAGCCCAGTGTTCCACCACTTGGAAGTCGCTGGCTCTGGGAGTCGACCCAATGAGCATTTGAGACCAAATAGGGCTTTACCCCCAGTTTTGTTTCTTTTCTGTGTTTTATTTCCATGCGTTCTTTGTGTTTTATCAGTGATGTATCTTCTACAGCAGCCAATCTTTGGTCTAAGTGTGAGAAGTTCTATGTTTGTTGGTTTATTCTTCTCCCACTTAGCAGTTCTTTCGGTCTAAGTGTGAGAAGTGAAATTGTTGTTTAAGTGCATTGGAATTCTCTTGTTTCCCCTTCTGTGATGGCTTGAGACAAACTTTGATGAAGTGGGAAGAAGGAAAATCGATGCGGTGTTATGTACTCTTTGAGGAGTTGTAGGTCTAGGATTGTATCGCATGAACTGCAAGTGGATATGTCTGAGATTCCCATAGGAAGATGGTGAAAATGGGAGGTATTCCCAACTTGGAAGCAGCTGATTCTTTGGTAAGCCAGACGATACGAGATAGGCAGACGATAGTAAGTATTTACTTCTTTAGTTGTGAAGCCTCTCTAGAGGTGAGTTATAAACTGTGATGTAGCAAAGCTATGCTGTTGTCAAAAGTCTGAATGCTGAAGGAAAAGAGAAAAGAAAAAAATAATAAAAAAAAGGGAAAGGAGAAAATATATAATCGCAAAAATTTGGAGGTATAAGCTGGACGAAGTCCAGAGGAGGAAATAAAAGAGAAAAAATCAAGGAGCAAAATTTGGGCGAAGTCAGGAAATCAAGGAGGTATAAGCTGGATGAGAAGTCGAAATCAAGGAGGTATAAATTTGAATGAAGTCAGAGAAAGAAAAAAAAAAAAAAAAAGAAAAAAAGGGGACTGGTGTGGTTAGAAGGAGGAATTCTCAACCCGGGTTTAGGTGGATTTGGCAATAATAACTTAAGAGAATCGGTCAGCTCATCCACAGTAGAGTAAAGCGTCAGTGAATCTAACAGTGGGAAGTAAAAGGCTGTCTTGGTGGCAGTTAGCTAGGTAGAGGGGAGAAAAGGCTATTTGGAGGAGTGCATTGTTGGATTGATCTTAATCTTGTGGGGGACAGTTTGCCTAAAAGTTGAAACAGTTGATAGGCTGTAATACAATTTATATGTTTTAAATCCTATGTGATTATGTACTCTTTGTTTTAGTGTCTAGCTTTGCCTCGGTTATTATCCCAGGTGTAGGAGTTTTGTCTAGAGTGCAGTAAGAGTCGGTCAAGGGGATAACCATGCTTGAAATTCGCCTTATTCTTAATTTTCTTCTTGTCTTTATACTTGAGGACAAGTATGGTTAAGTGTGGCTTCGGTTTATTAGGCTAATTTGTTGGTTATGTAGTGAAAAACATCACATTCTGGCTGGATCTAACAAGTTTTGTTAAGCCGGAGTGTGTGTGTAAGCGCTAAGATCCAGGAGATCTTTGGAGGAGGATATCTAGCGAGGAGGCGAGGAACGGAATCACGAGGAAAAGCTAGAGGAAGGAAGCCAAAGGCTTTGAGACGATAGTCCCGATCAATACCTCAATGTGACCCCACCTCGAAGCTTATAAATAAAGAAGTGCTTTTAACAAGAATAGCGAGATTACGGTTACCTCCACACAGTCACGCTCTTAGCACACACTAGGGATATGGGAAATTTAAGAGGTGGTTTGGTTTTGAATTCGTATCGGTGCACCACCCAGTCACTGACGAAGAAAACGATTGTTATATTAATTTGTTTACTACTCTGTTCCGTCTCGAACTTCACTTTTGGAAGTCGAGCTTGCTGTTTTTGTTGTAGTGGGATTAGTTTAACCGTTACATTTTACGTTTGATTTGCCTTGATGAGATTGGATTTCGTGTTGATTATTATGGCGACATATTTTAGTTTTGTTGTTTATTTGAATGTTCTCTTGAATTTGTTCTTGAATATTTTAAGGAGATTCGAGAATCGTGGTATTGAAGTTGTGTTGGTTGGATTTTTATTCGGATACTTGGATCGAGGAGTGGATTTAACATCAGAAAATTGTGCAGATCTGAAACGGGAGAGTGGGGAATTTGTGCATGAGATTATGGGGATTTGTTCTGCTTGGTTTGCTTCGTCTAGTAGTGTGATTTCCGTCGTTGTTTCGTTTACCGTTAAAATTATGTTTTCCAATCTACATCGAGTTTGTTTTTCTCGATCTCTGCATTTATTTGTGTTCGTTGAAGAAGATGAAGTCATTTTCGAGTTGATGCTTTAGTTAGTTAGGGTACAATTTGATGTTTGTCCGTACTTACCTTTCGGAAGTTTGGATTACTTGTTTTAATCTCCTTGGTCTAGAGATGTTAAATTGAATCTAGTAGTTGATTGAATGCCTCCTTAATTCATTTTTTACCTTTAGATCTAGCGGTTAGCATAGCATCTTTTTGTTCCCGAATTCACTTAGTTAAATTCCTCAGCCCCAATATCATTGGCGTGACCAACCAAAAATAGTTTCAAATCTCTACGCATGTATTTCTGAGTCCATCTGCATGGGACAAGTGCTCTTCCTGTGCTAGTTTGTGCTCGTGGTTGAGGGTTTTAGAGTTTGCCCCAGTACCCAACTGACCAGAGACTTCAGTCTTGTGAGTCTCTAGACCTTGTGATCTAGTTAGATTCTAGATCTAGGAAGTGTGTAATTAGAAATTGATAGGATACGGCAAACAAGAAAAATCGAAACTCCTTACATGTGCACAAAATTAATGTATAAATATATATTAGAAGATAGTCAAATCGATCAAAATCATCAACAAAAATACAGCAAAAAAACTGGAAATCAACCGATATCAATATGCAAGCATTTAACCGGAAAAAAAAAACGGGTTGCTCCCCTAATAGTATACCACCATAGCTACTTAGTGTTGTCTGTACACCCTACCATGTCCAAAAAAGACAAATGAATAAGAGCTGCCACCAACCTAATATTCTATAGAGCACACTACATGAAAAAATTTTACATTCGACACTTCACAATAGTACATGAAAAAAAGGGAAAAAAAATCACATAATTAAGCTGACACTTAAAACAAACATCACTTACTATAAAGACCGCAAGGAGAACAACAAAAACGACACGATTGATGGTCAACCATGATCAACCATTAAGAGAAAGCGGTTTTAAAAAGAAAAATAAGGTAAAGGAGCCGAAAGCATACGCGTTCCACGGTTCCCACATGCAATTATTAAAGTGATAAAAATAAGAATAAAAAATTCCATCTTGAAATAATCCACGAAGCAAAGTCGAACAAAAATGTGTATATAAATACGAACGCTCAAAAATCAATAAAACAAAAGGAATATAATGATGTACTTCTTCTTAGAAACCATGTGAGCATGCAAAGCGAATAGGTTAGTGAGAAAGTGGCAATGAATGTCATTAGTGGGTAGTTAATCATGAAAAAATGAAAGTCATGTATTAATATTTCATTTAGGTTACATGACACGATATTTAAATTTAATAATATAAAAAGTATATTTAAAATCTTTTTATACTATTAATGGCATTCATGTAATTATTCTCAAAACTCTCCTTTTATATATTTATAGATAGACTTGAATCCACGACCGTTGAAAATCATATGTGATAAAAAAAAAAAAAACAAATAAACATATATTTGTGTTATGCCCACTGGCGGAACTACTGTGTTGGGGGAGGCTTTAGCCCCTAATGAAATCACTTTTTTTTAACTTTTTTCTGTTATAAAGTTTTAAAATCTATTTATTTTTCACGCACATTATTATATAAAAGCCTCTATTAATAATGATTCCTCTGTCTCAAATTACTTGAGTCATATTCCATTTTATATTGTCCCAAATTACTTGAATCATTTCTTTTTTTTGCCTAAAAACAAAACATCTAATGTCACCTGCTTTATTCTTTCTTTTACTTTACTCTCTCTTTTATCTCTTACTTTATTCGTCCATCTACTTTATTTAACTCATTAAACACAATTTTCTTAAATCTCGTGCCGAAAAGAAACGCCTCAAGTAGCATGGGATGGAGGGAGTATAAGATACTTCACAGTGATTTACTTTTAAAGTAAATTTTAATAAAGATAAAGCCAAAAGACAGTACCGAAAATATCTTCATTTTATAAATTTTGGTCTTATACTTTATCTTTTGAATTTTTTTGCATCTGGACATTTCAACTCGGATCACAATTGATCCTACACTAACAATTTCGTCAATTTTTTAACCAGTTTTTGATCTGAATTTTAAACGGTTTTAACCCGAATGAGAATTGTTAAAACCATCAAAATCGGGTTAAACATTCACATCAGTAGTAAAATATTAATCTTGGAGTAATTGTGTCAGACAAATGTTCAAATGCGATTTTAACGTGTAGGACCAAAATGCATTAAAATGGGTATATGTTCAGGACCAGTTATGGGCCTTTACTCATCTAAAAAATTTAACCCCTACTTACGTTCATATCTGCGTCCACCACGGTTTGTGCCATATCACCTTTGCAATGCGCTTGAATATTCGTTTCATGATCGTGTGTTATCAAGTTCGTACTTGGATCCGCAAACTCGGCACCTTCTAACGTACCAGACCAATAATTTTTGTGTTTTATTGCAAGAATAAATTCGAATCGAATTATTATAAGTTGACGTCAATTGTAATTCACTGACATTAGAATCGTAGGTTTCAAATGAACTTGCAATTTTCCATCCCATAAATTGGAAATTTATGTATCAAACTTATGTAAACACATTTCAAGTCCATGCATGAATTATAGAACGTGTTTGGCTTGTGTTGTGTCTCTACTCTCTATCTTAGTTTTATCATCATCTTTTTAAAAATAGTAGATGAAAATTCTCTTAGAATCCTAAATTAAATAAAAATTAAAACCGGAGAGTAGAGAGAAAGGTGAGATCTCTTTTACTTTTATTAACTGGACTTTCAATTGGGTTTTAAATTGTTGAGCAAAAGAAATGGTCTGGGAATTTTAGACAAGTTTTGGGCCGGCTTTTACTATTGGCTTGGGCTGAGTTCTTTAATTGTTAAATTGGAGTTACATATGTAATTAAGATTATAATTTAATTAGAAATCGATGAGGCTAATTTGATGTATTGGTTATAGGGATAAATTCTATGATTTTCCGGGTCTAACAAACCTTTTTGAGCCAGGTGTGTAGAGAAAATCGCCAGCCCCAGGAAGAAGACAGAGATCGCCTGGTGGAGGAAGCTGGCAGGAAAAATAAGCTGAACAAGGAAGAGCGCTAGACAAAAGAGCATCGAATCAAAAGGGCAAATTGGGCATTGCAAGAACAATCTAGAAGCTCTATCCATTATAAAAAGGAGCACGTAATCAACATGAAACATGACTTTTCCAGCTCCTAGCTTAGTTTTCCACTTTTTCTACACACTCACTTGAGGAAAATCGTAGGGGGGTTCTCATTTTCATCGGAAGTTTGGGTGCAACACCGTCTCTACGGAGGCGAAGAAACAATTGTCTTTATTTTTCTGTCTACTTTTGGTACTCGCCGAGCCCTCGCTGTTCGAGGCTCGGCCTTGTGTTGTTGCTATCGTTGGATATTTCGTGTTTTGCTATGGATATCACTGCTTCTGTTTCGTTTATCTTATCGTGTTGTTTTGGGTTTGATTTGCTGATTATTGTTGGTTGATCTGAGTTTGGAGTTGTTTTGCAAGAAATATGTTGTTGCTCGGTTGAATCTACGTAAACTTGTGAGGATTGGAGATGGAAATGATGTTTGGTTGTTGTGGATGAGGCTTGATCAGAAGTGAGAATCTGAGCGTCTGTGAAGATGGATACCTTGCTTGTTTTCGCAAACAATTTCGTTGTTTAAAGTGCATTTCTTGTTTTACACTCAAAATGTCTAGTAGTCGTAGATCTGCTTTAGTTCGAACTGTTCTTCATTTCTATCGGTTTAATTCCGTCTACTTTGCTTTGATCGTTCGTTACTTACTTTTAATTGGTTGTTTCATGATAAATGTTGGAGAAGATGATGTCAGTTGTTAGTTAGTCCTTTAGTTAGTTATTTTACAGCTTTTCAGATCTACTCTACCTTTTCAGAAAATGGTCCCCACATTTAGTTGTTTTCCCAGGTTTAGGTTAATTCAGAGAAATTGTTCGTTCGATCTAGTAATTGTCTCGCTCTATTTCGATTAATATGCATGTTTTTTATGTTTCTACCTAGATCTAGGCATGTCTACATGGAGAATATTTCAATGCACCAAGTCTACGGAATTAAAGCTCAACCCCAAAATTGCGTAGGCAGCAGACCAACAAAAAAATAGTTCCCTAGTCTTTGAACATGTTTACTTGCGCATTCATCTCTGTGGATTCGATCCCTACTTCCATGTACCTTTAGTTTCCAGAAATTCTCCACTTTAAAGCGATATTGAGGGTTTTGAAGGGTTTGAGTTAAAAGCCATTGTAGTGGTTTTCCATTGTGCCCAACGAAGAGCATAACTCAAGGTTGTTCTCTGAGACTTCCTAGACCCAGTGTCTAGCGGATTTCCTTGGACCGAGGGTTTTCTTCATAAATTTTAGAACACTCTTTCGCTAACCATCATTAACTCTTAACAGACCAAGCCTCTTCAGTAATAAATCAGTATTTAAATAGTAGTAATAAATTGGATTGCAGTAATAAATGAGTTATAATTTTTTTTGACTTTTCAAATCATTATCTATTAATAATTTGACTCTCCTTTTATACATGTATAGACAGATGTAGGGGTGAGCAAAAAAACTGAAAATCGAATACCGAATCAAACCGAAATTTTGAAATTCGATTCGGTTTTTTCGATTTTCGGTTCGGTTCGGTTTTAAAAATACAAAAATTTCAGTTTTTCGGTTCAATTCGGTTCGGGCGATAAAAATAACCGAAAAACTAAATTATATTTTAAATATAATATTATATATATATTTATTCTATTAATTTAATATATTATTTCATATATATAATATATATCCTTTTAATATATTTTATATAATATGTATTATACATATTGTATTAATTTTATACTTTTATATATATTTATATTCTATTAGTAGGGATGTACTAAGATGACAATCCTCTTTATTGTAACACCATGCCACCATTTTAGGCCAATGTATTTTTTAATCGTGTGCTTGTCATGCTGACCCAAAATCAAGTGGAGACACATGCAAGTGAGAGATCCATGTTGTGGAACAGGGAAAACACATGAAAGTTCCTTATAGTGAGTGCCAAGGAAGGTCTAATTATTAGTGGTTTTTCATCACCAATAATGTGAAAATAGTTGGACCGGATCTTTATTTTTATCACCATTCACACAATAATATTGTGAAATATATAATGTAATTCTTATATATAAAAAAAAGACGGTGACATTAATTTCCACAAGTAAAATGGTATGTGTTAGACCCACACAATATATGAAATATTGGAAAGCGGCCATGTTGTGAATTAAGGAATATTTAGTATGGACTTAAAAGAAAAAATCAGCATATTAATCAATTGTCACTTGTCACGACTATAGAGATAGATATATGCTCCATTTAATTAATAATACGAGATAAAAATCCCAAACTGCATTCTTTTAAGGAAATTTCCCTTGCATGAATAATCGTTGACTTCTTATAATTTCCTTTGTCGTTTTTCCTTTTGTAGTCTTCTTTCATTATTAATTAAACGAACATCATTATTGCATTATAAAGTTAGTGGAAATATATTTATGAAGAGTGCAAAAAGATTTTGAGTTTGAAAATATAATTAATTAACCAATCATATTCATGAGTCGGTGATATATACTAGGGCAATTAAATATATACTTTCTCCAAGGCAATTAAATATATACTTTCTATATCCCACTCAAGTTATTCACCTTTCATTTTTAGTTTGTCCAACTAAAATTGTCAATATTCTAAATTTGAAAATAAATCACTCTCTCAACTCTCCTCATTAATAATGTTCAACTACATTGTACTTTCTACTTATTTCATCTAACAACTCCTCCTAAAATCTCACTCCTCCTAAAATCTCATATGATTTAAGAATGAACATCTTGAGTGAGACAGAGAATAGTTAAATAGCCAAGTAGGTAGTGGGATCAGTCGACCCCTAAATCTTGCGTAGACAATAGACTATCAAACCTTAAACCGTGAAAGATCATTATATTGCAAGTCAACAAAGATACAATTTAATACTTCCTCCATCCCAAGTTTGTTGATAAATTTCTTTTGGACACAGGAGTTAAGATATTGATATTTAAAGTTTAAAGTGGAGAGTGATAAAGTAAGAGAGATAATAAAGTACTATAATTAGTCAATTATGTAATATTTAATTTTTACATATGTCATAGTCTGATGAAATTTTGAGAAAAATATCAAAGTTAAGATATAATTGATCATTTTTTAAAATAGGGAGATAGACCAGAATTTGACCGATCTTTATGTTTTTTTACCCTTAATATTGTATCCACTCTAAGCAATCTTCATATATAGTAAAAAAAAAAAACATGAAACTAGAGGAGAATCCAAACATAATGCAATCCAACACTTAATGAGATTTGCTAAAAGTAGAACAATAGAACATGCCACTCCAAACAAGACTCGCAAATTAAAACTTGAAACTAAATGATCATAACATAATCCAAACATAATTAATCCAACACTTATTAATAAGTACATCAATCCCCAACCAACCAACTAACTACTTTGTTCTTAGCAAGAACATTATTAATCAAGTTGCTTATTAGTAATATATTGCTTCCTTCATATGTCAAACAACCAGTCAAGCAACATGCGTGTTTCCGAATCATCTGAGGTTTCAAATTCTGTTTCCATATCTGAAACGAGTCCATTTTCCACAGCTGAATTCTGCTGATTATGATCAGTTGTTATCACAGCCTCATCAGTAATGGGAGGAAGGTAGAGCGCCGCCGATGGACGCCCAATAAACGCCCTCCGGAAATTGGATTTCGTGTAAATTCGACACAAGCTGAGTTCTTCCTTCAACTACATGTGCATCACAAGTTTTAAGAGTTACTATCAAATTATAGTACTCCATTATACATTAGAAAACCTATTCCCAAATTGAAACCCTAATAAACTTAAACAAACCCTAAACAATCTCTCCAAATTAAACCCTAAAAAAGAAAAGAAACCTGAGGATAATTAGTAGAATGATCATAGACTTTATACTCGTTCATTTTCCACATAGTTTTCGATCCATGGGGAGCTCGGCCCACGTAGAAAACCATGGTCTTTATCCTTCCAATTCGGAGATTTTGAGAGGTGAAAATATCACAAGGAGAGCCTGTAGATTTCCAGTATCCTGTCTCAGTAAGGCGATTAGGTCTTCCTCCGCGGGCTTCCCTTTCTTGCATCGCGGTGAAGAAGAACCATTGCTCTTTGTCTCCACGGCACAATTCTCCGGCTAATTCTGCATCATTTTAACACTACACAATAAGAACTTCATCCTATAATTAACATGCAAAATCAAAATGTTATATTAACAAAAAAACAATTGATATAAACTAACGTGGAAGCTCCCAAGGACTGTAATCGTAGATTTGAAGGAGTGGAATAACCCTGTCAATTAAGGGTGTGAGCCCATTTAGCTTCTTAGGAAGGTAATAAGTGAGAAGTTCTTCCTCAGTCGGAAAGAACCTAAAACCTACAAACACTTCTTCATCACCCATATTAATTATATTAGATCGTTATATATTTAAATAAAGATGTATATATATGTGTAAATAAACAAAAAGAAAAGGAGAATACAAGCTAAGCCTAATTCTTTGGCTATATTTATAGAGAGGTTTCCATTTTCTGCATGAAGAAACCCTAATCGAGATCACATTTAATAGTGGAAAATAGTTTCTTCTAAAACCCACATTTGAGAATGACATATGTTGTTCAAATTACGGCATAACGTATTCAAGGTGGTGGAAAGTGGCTTGAGCTAAATCGTGGGTTCAATTTGTCAACTTTTATTCAACGGTCATTAAAATTTTGTTTTGTCTAAATTTGTTTTACAGGTGTCACAACTGATGTCATAAGATTTTAAGATATGTTATTTTGTTTGTTAAGTGAAGAGATGAAATATATTATTGTTCGCTTTTCGTCTCGCTTTAAGTGAAGCATTTCTAATTCAGTATGCGTTTTTATCTAGTATTGTTTTGTGAATTAAGCATAAAAAGAAAAAAGTAAGAGAAAGAAAAAGTTGAAAAAGATTTCTTATTTTAAGAATTGTGTCATTTAAAGTGGGACAGGTCAAAAAGCAAAAATGTCACTTAGAGTAGGACAGCTGGAGTATATAAATATAACATTGTTTGTGTGACAAACTACAAAAAAAGAAAAGTGTTACATCTACATTGAGACATAGTTTGTCCCATAATAGATATCACATTTTATTTCTTTTTAGAAAAATTTCTTCCTCGCATTAATTTATAAACTTTGCTAATATTCGGTACCATCAATCAATAATAACATCTATTACGGGACGGATGGAGTACTATTTATGAAGTCACTATACTCAACCCCAATTTAAATTTAGGTATGAAAGTGCTTATGGAAAGCGGCTATATATGTTGTGACTTAAGGGATTTAAGTTTGGCCTTAAAAAAGAATGCATATATTCAATGCATTTATGTATCCATATTTGCCAGTATCACGACTAAGACATTAATATTTCTAGAAAAATCATCTTAGTTTATGGGGCGAAATTATAAGGGAAATTTAATAAAACAAATCAATTTTATAATAGTAGTATGTTATAAGTAGTATATATAATTATGATGACATATTTTTCATAGAAACCTATCTGGCATGTCGTTTAATCAACATATGTCAAGTGACCTCAAGAGATGCGACGCCAATAATGGGAATCCAAAATGGGCGGCAGAATTAATAAGCAATAATTAAGATGTTGTATTGTTCAATCAATAAATGATTTCTGAATTTCTCCACCGTCATATACGTTAAATGAAGAACACTGTTAAAGGGCCTAGTGGAAAGATGAAATAAAGTAATGCTACGAGATAGGAATAAAAGAATAAAAAAAAAAAAAGAATAAAGTAGAAGATACGTATAAGTGAATTATCCAAATTATAACTCCATATTTATGCATAACAAATTATTTTTAGACCATTGTATAATCAAACTTAAGGGTTGTAATTAAGCCACGTTGAAATATTAAATAATACGGAGTAAATTAATTCAAAACGGTAAAAGTAAGTTTACATCATTTCATGTGATTTATTGATCCATATTTTTTACCCCAGGTAATGATTATTATATCAAAATCATATACGTATTTCCTTACTTATTTTAAATTAGTCGAACGTAATATCTTAATTATTTTATTCACGTCGTTATAATTTCTCTATTACTATATTACAGCAGTGTTTCACTATGCAAGGACAAGTTTTCATTATAAAGGCGTATCGCTATATCTGATCAAGTTATTTCAACATGATTATCTTTACCATAATTATAATGATTTTGTCAATTATATATTGATGAATTATTCTTTTTGGCTGTTATATTTACATAATTATTTTATTCATCTCAACCATTAAATTAATTCTATTGATATATCTTTATAGAGGTTTCACTCCAAGTCATATAATTATTTATAATTGGATTTTTAAAATTTCTAATTGCAGTTATATCATTGTTCCATAATTTATAATGCTTTATGCACTTTTTAATTATTCATATATGTTGTAATATATGTTTTTATAGTCATATTCCATTATGTGCGTAGTGTGCACTTTTTCATCATACATATAATGTATTGTGACGTATGTTTATTTTAATTTTTCCAAATGAACATTTGGTAGTTACATATGGAAATATGGTTTCGGAATAATGGAAAATCGTTTGGGTTATAATATTGTCGAAAATATGGGTTTTGATAGATATAACATATCCTTTTTAACAACCATTTTTCTACTTGACAATTGGTGTCATTTTTCTAGAAAATAATACTACTCATATGTTGCTAGCCCTAAATCCTCGTCAACTAATATATGCACAGAAAATATAATCAAATTAGACATCATCAATTCATCATCACATAATCACTAATTATGACCAAAATAATTAGTAGTACATAATTATTTCCATCATGCATACACATTATTTTTCGATATTACCTACAATGAATTTAGATCGTTATGTACATTAACGTACGTAGGGAATCATACGTATGCAAGGAAGATCATTATATCATAGCATTATAGATATATAGTAGTAAAAAACATGTTTCGTGCAATTTTTTCGTCTAGATATATGCAATTGATATTTTGTTAGAATCCTCATAAAACTATACTCCATTTGATTTGGAATGTGACAAAATAATTAAAATCGAGAGAATTATAAAAGTTTTACATTTTTTGAGATTCTAATCGAGATAATTAAGGATTGACAACTTTTATTTAAAAGTGAAATGTAACATTATTTGAAAAATCTGCATTATTATAACAACACATTGAATTACAAAAAGTTGGACTCAAAACTGTACCATAAAATTGCAAGTCATTTTTGAACACTTTTCAAAGAAAGAACATTTGTCTTATTTATTTATTTAAATAGCTTTGCAAGATATGGTTAATAAATAGAAATTTAGATTCCAACAAAACAAACTAAATTTCTGCAGTTAAAACTGAAATCCTAAACCCAATAAAAACATGAAACTAGATGACCAAAAGAGAATCCAAAAACATCAGATGGTACATTTTCCTCACTAATAAAACCATGAAACTTGATGATTTCTTTATAATCCAACACTTAATAATAGGTACAACATTCTTAGAAAAAACATTACTGATTTATTAATCTATTATTTTCTGCTAATTCATGGTACTATATGTTATATATATCAGCATAATCTCTTGCACAAAACTCTTTCATATGTCAAAAAAGTCGAGCAACATTCGTATTTCCGAATCATCTAAGGGTTCAAATTCTGTTTCCATATCCGAATTGAGTCCATTTTCCACAGCTGAATTCTGCTGATTATGATCAGTTGTTATCACAGCCTCATGATCAGTACAATGACGGTGGTGGTGCGCCGCTGCAGGACGCCGCCCAAACGCCCTCGGGCAAGTGGATCTCGTGTAGATTCTGCACAAGCTGAGTTCTTCCTTCAGCTGTGCATCACAAGTAACAGTTAGTACATTATAAACCCAAATCAAAACCCTAGTCTGCAAGATTATTTTATTAAAAAATGTGAAATGACCAAAATACCCTTATGTCAAATATAAATATTTTGTGCATATAAAAGTTAGATAAGTATGTGATTATTGATTAGAATTAGCTAAACTATAATATGTTAATTGATGGTAAAATGATTTAATTGGTGATTAATTGAGGATATGTGAAATTTATTAATTAATTTAGATTTATTAATGAAGTATTTGATGAATAAACCAAATAATAATTAATTGGCCCGCATATTTTGTCGAACTTGTCCCTATCGCCTCAAAAATCTAGCAAAAAACCGACATTGGATTTCAAGTTGAGACCACCACCAAAGCAATGGCGAGTGACAACCATGGTGCGCAGGCGGAGAAGCTGCAAACAGTGACGGATCTAGCATAAGCCAAGACGCGGCTCTTGCGGGGGTAATTAACTATTTTGTTTTTCTTAGGCTTAACCATTTTCATATTTTCGGTCAAGTTTCTATATTCATATAATTCTTGGGCTTAACCATTTTATTATAAATTTCAGCATCGACTTGTTTAAATTCCTGGTTAATTCCGTCATAAGATTTTGTTAGAAAGCACAAACGTAGGAAAGAGAGGAGAGTCGTCGTGATGGAGAGAGAAGGAGGAGAAAGGGACGGTGTAACGGGCCATAAGGCCTTTTTTTGGGAATGGAGATTCTTCCAACATAGTATAAACCAAACACATTGTAATAACAAGAAAAGGAAAGAGACCTAGAAAGTAGAAACACACCTGAGGATTAGCAACAGCAGACGACTGATCATACACTTTATACTCATTCATTTTCCACATAGTTTTGGAGCCGTGGGGAGCTCGCCCCACGTAGAAAACCATCGTTTTCCTCCTCCCAATTCGAAGATTTTGTGAGGTGAAAATATCACAAGGAGAGCCAGTAGCTTTCCAGTATCCGGCCTCAGTAAGGCGATTAGGCCTTCCTCCGCGGGCTTCCCTTTCTTGCATTGCGGTGAAGAAGAACCATTCCTCTCTATCTCCACCACCACACAATTCTCCGGCCAATTCTGCTTCATTTTAACACCACACAATGAGAAGTAGTAGAAAATAATCAAAAATTCAAAATGTTAGATTAATAAATAAATAAAAATTGACATAAACTAACGTGGTAGCTCCCAAGGACTATAGTCGTAGATGGGGAGAAGTGGTATAACCCTATCAATGGTGGGTGTGGACCCGTTCAGCTTCTTAGGAAGATAATAAGAGAGCAATTCTTCCTCTGATGGAGAGAACCTAAAACCTACTAGTACTTCTTCATTAGCCATATTATTGGTTATATATATGTGGAGTATATAAATAGATATAAGGGGAAATGATAATAAAGAATATAGGATTACAAGTTAAAAGCCTAGTTAATTTTGGGGTATATTTATAGTTATATAGGGAGAGATTTCCATTTTCTGCATGAGAGGACTAGCATTCCCATTTGTGTTTCCTAATGTGCATTCGTAATTTCGGTTCCTTCATATAAGTCAAAAAAGAGATGATATGGAAATTAATGCAAAACGTTATTGACGTGATGGAATATGAATCATATAATCATATTTTTGTTAGCTTAGCGGCTATAATCATAATAATACCATTAGTGGTATACTATAAAACTGTGGGTTCAATAGTTTTTAGTTTTTACTTGTCAACTTTTTATTGAACACTCATTTCTTTTATGTTACGCCGAAAACAACTTGAAATTTGCATGATGATTGTGAGGAATTAAAGTCATCGAGATTCCATAATGTGCTGTGCAATTTGGTCGTCGTAGGTCATTTGAAAGGCGTAATAGTCTTTTTACGATTATTTGAATTTAATTTTAAATTTTTAGTTTTCATTTTATTTGCTTTAGGTTTCATTGTTTTATTAGATGGCAGTTATGACGTTGAGATCGATGATCTAAGGAACATGTACAAGCACTCTAGTGACACATTGCGTGCTTGGAGACCTCAACCGACGCAGATTCGGATTCGGATTTATCAAGGCATGACGATGCTGATAGCGACAACCCTTTTCTCATTATGATGAGCATATAAACGGGTATTACAGGGTTCATCCAGCGCGGGATATTGGTGGGAGCATGTTAAGAAACAACAATCGAGGGAGCAATCTGACATTGCCCACCTCTATGCACACCCCGTTGTTCGGGTGTCTCTCCCTTCCGTTCGGGATGCTCTAAACTTGAATATATTCTTAATAAAACACCAAAAATCCAGTGGAGATCTTTGAGTTAAGCACAAAACCGGGACCATTGATTCATTGTCGTGAATAGGCTTAACTATTACATGCATTATGAAATTCAATTGTACCGGATCGATCTTTATTTTTATCACCATGCACACAAAAATATGAAGTGAGTATTGTTATATAAGGAGTATTTTTTAAAAAGGGAACATTAATTAATATCTATAAGGAGGAGTATCTGTTATTTCACAAAATCGAAACTACTAAATCTTGTCACCGCCTACATTTAATAGACCCACACAATATGAAAAGCATATGGAAAGCGGCCTTAAAAAGAAAATCAAGTTATTACTTTATATACTTAGATTCTATGCAAGCTGTCACTTGTTATGACTAAGACATTCGTATCTTCCTAGATATAGAGAGCTACTACCAGTCCCAGATAGAAACTCCCCACACTGCATCCTCATCATTGCATGAATACAAATTAGTGGAAATCACTTTAGAAAAATAGGAAAAGAGTTTAGTAAAAGATTTGGAAATTTGGAGTGTCTCCTACTGCAAAGGAATTGAAAATGAGGTCAAAGAACCAAT
Organism: Salvia hispanica; assembly: GCF_023119035.1. Lineage (NCBI taxonomy): Eukaryota > Viridiplantae > Streptophyta > Magnoliopsida > Lamiales > Lamiaceae > Salvia > Salvia hispanica. The sequence continues at coordinate 27,127,495 of NC_062967.1, read as the reverse complement.
CAATTGACTAGGTGACCAATATTGGTTTTTGTTTGCTACATGAAAATTGAATTTTATATTATTGAATTAAGGAATTTTAATTTAATTTCAAATCATATGTTATGTTTGGTAAGATGAAGTAGTAATTGATATGAAACTGAATTTGAATGCATGCACAAACATATATGTGTGCAGTGTGTGTATTTTGTACGTGTGTATGCAAAGTTCGTGTGTACTATCGCTATATGCAGTGAATATTTCTAATTTATAACTATTTGGAATTTCAATTATGGGTCTATTCTATGCACAAAACTGAAATTAGAATTAGAATTCTACGAAATTGAATTTAAAGGATTTGATATAAAGTGCGTGTGTGCAGTGTGTGTAGTGTGTGAAGGTATCCAATTTTATTTTACCTTCGTCCAGCATTAAAGTCTCACTTGAGTTCGACATGATTTTTAAGTAATAATAAAGAAATATGTGAGTAGAAAAAATACTGAGAATGTAACGCTCATTTTATAATAGTAGTAGAATGTAAGTGAAATTAGTTAGTAGAATTAGTTAGTGGAATATGAGACTTATCTACCATTTATAGTAAAAATGAATTGAGACTCCTAATCACAAAATGACTATATAGGAGTATATAGTAAACCGGGACTTCTAACCGCGGACGGACTAAAATAGAAAATTGGGACTCCTTATGGCCGAGTGAGGGGGTAACTATTAAGAATTCAATTATTTACTTTAAGGCTCCGTTTGGGACACGGAATTAGAATTGAATTGGAATTGGAATTGAATTCGAAGGAATTGAATTATAATTCAATTCCAACTCCTATGTTTTGTAAAAATGAGAATTGATATGAAATTGAATTGACATGTTTGATAAATATACACACACTGCACACATTTCACATATTTCACACACTTCACACACTACACACACTACACATATTTCACATATTTCACACACTACACACACTTCACACACTACACATATTTCACATATTTCACAAACTACACACACTTCACACACTACACCCCTTTCAAATATTTCACACACTACACACACTTCACACACTACACGCATTTCAAATATTTCACACACTACACACATTTCACACACTACACATATTTCATACACTACACACACTATCCACATTTCAATTTTTATTTTAGTTTTTTTTTAAATTTTTTTAAAAACAATTTAAAATCTTTTAAAATTTTAGTTTTTTTTTAAAAAAAAATTGTTGAATTTTTTTTTCCAATAATAGTTTTACTCTGGCTAGTTTTTATTGAAAAAAAATTTAAAATTTATAAAAAAAATTATAAAATTTTTAATTTTTTTTTAATTTAAAAATGAATTTTAAAAAAAATTAATAAAAAATTATTTATTCAATAAAATATTAAATTAATTATAAATTAATCATAACACAAGATTGAGAAACTGTATAATGTGTGAAATACGTGAAATGTGTGTAGTGTGTAGTGTGTGAAATATGTGAAATGTGTTTAGTGTCTGAAATGTGTGAAATGTGTGTAGTGTATGAAATGTGTGTAGTGTGTAGTGTGTGAAATGTGTATACTTTGTGTAGTGTGTGAAATGTGTCTAATGTGTGAAATGTGTGTAATGTGTGTAGTGTGTGAAATGTGTATAGTGTGTGAAATGTTTGTAGTGTGTAGAGTGTGAAATGTGTGTAGTGTGTGAAATATGTGAAATATGTGTAGTGTGTGTAGTGTGTGAAATGTGTTGTGACATCCGTGACCCAAATCATATATCATATTGCATAATTACATATTTTATTATAATTACATGATGATATATTTTTATTAGAACTATAGAGTTTTGACTAGGTTGCATTGTAATATTGTGTTTAGTAAATTATGTGAAATTAATATATGTAGAATTAACTGTAAGGATTGTTATATTTAGTGATCTACTTTATTATTATATAGGTAAAGTAGGTAAATTCTTTTTATGCATATTATATGTACATTTGGGGGTACGCCCAATTTAGGAAACTTTTTAATATGGTAAAAGCTTAGCCGCCATAGTATTTTTAATAGAAGTATATGTGCATAATATGAGATGATACGTGGGAATTGGAGAAGCAATGCATGTATTTTTTTTATTACTTGGCCTAATTTAAAGCCAGTGACTAATCTTTTTTTTATACACCTCCATATATTAGATAGTATAAAAAGAGGGATAAGAAAACAGAGAGTTCAATATTAATTAGAAAGTTCATCGAGAGCATGTAGGTTGAAAAGAGCAAAGATCGAGAGCTATAGAGAAGGAGACGAAATTAAGAGCATGATTAAATAGTAGTATGTCGTAATTAGGTGTGTATAAATTACACTTTTAATTTTACATATTTTATGTCCTTTTTTACTAGATGTTAAATAAAGTTAATAATTTGATTATATGACGTGATTTTGATATAATTATGTGTTATATGATATTGATGGTGAAATATGATGTGATATGTGATTGGTGCAATAGATATGTTTTGCATATGGTATTGGAATTAATTGAATCATTTGATTAAAGAGGATCTGTGATAGTCATGTCTTGGATCTGAAATCATAGTGGACATATTGGAACCTTCGGGTCAATCATATTGGGACCTTCGGGTCAAATAATATTGGGACCTACGGGTCAATTCACAGTGGGACCTAAGGGTCAAATCATAGTGGGACCTTCGGGTCAAATCATAGTGGCATATTGAAAATCCCGGGTAGATACCATGCTTGAACTATCACAGAATAATAAACTGAACAGAGTGACATATGCATATTTATATGGAAATATTTTAATATTTGTTGATAATTGTTATATATATTGGTTAAAGAATATAATTGATTGTTTGGGCTGTGGAATTAAAGGTAAGGTTTATACGCACTGAGTTGTGACTCATATAAACCACTAATATTTTTCAGGAATAAGATATCGGTGAAATTATTTCGTTGACGTGGGTCGTAGGAACTCCACATGTTATCAGGGTCGGCGGCTGACACGTTTTGGCAACCTTCTCCTCCTCATCATTTTTGCATATAAATAAATGTGTAGTATATAGAGTGGTGAGAGGGTACCACTACAGTTCAGAATTATTTGAAATATGTACCTGAAAAATGTTGGTTTTTGAAATTATATAATATGTGTGCTTTTGAAAATTTGAATATATTTATAGTAAGTGCATAAGTCATACAAGGTTGGGTGTGACATGTGTATACTGTGTATAGTGTGTGAAATGTGTGTAGTGTGTAGTGTGTGAAATGTGTGTAGTGTTTGAAATGTGTGAAATGTGTGATGTGTAGTGTGTGAAATGTGTGTAGTGTGTGAAATGTGTAAAATGTGTGCAGTGTGTAAAATGTGTGTAGTGTGTGAAATGTGTGTGTGGTGTGTAGTGTGTGAAATGTGTGCAATGTGTGTAGCGTGTGTAGTGTGTGTAGTGTGTGAAGTGCGTGAAATGTGTGAAATATGTGTAGTGTGTGAAATGTATGTAGTGTGTGAAATGTGTGTAGTGTGTGAAGTGCATGAAATGTGTGAAATATGTGTAGTGTGTGAAATGTGTGTAGTGTGTGAAGTGTGTGTTGTGGCTATATACTAAATTTATCTAATTTTATGACTATTTGGAATTCAAATTTTCTACCTTTGATATGGAATTCAAATTGTGGAATTGGAAGATTTGGAACTGCAATTCAATTCCAAATCCAAACATTTTTGTGGTGCCAAACATTGGATTTGGAATTGAAGGCTCCAATTCCAATTCCACACCTCCAATTCCATGTTCTCAAACAAACTCTAAGTGGAATTCAAATTATGGAATTGTGAGAATTTATTACAATTCCAAATCTATATATTTTGTAGTACCAAACATTGGATTTGGAATTGAAGCATTCGATTTGCTTCAATTTCAATTCCACGGGTCAAATTTCATGATATCAAGTGGGGCTTTGTCTACTTTTAGATATGAAATTCAAATTGCAAAATGGAGATATTGAAATTGTAATTTAATTTAATTTCAAATTCAAATATTTTTTTTATACCATAATATTAGATTTGAAATGTATGTCATCTATTCTGGACCTCAATTTCATGTATCAAAAAGAGCTTTACTTAATGAATTAATTGAGCGCACAATGACATGCTCGCAGTCTCGCACATCATTGCTCAATGTTAGCGCAAAACTTAAACACGCACGAAAGTAACGGTTTAGTATAAAGCTTATCATGTTCGACTTTATTACATAATCATGTGAGACAAAGAATTATGTATCAATTTCATAATTGTTATTTTTATAATCTATAGACCAAAATACTGATAAAAACTCTGTTGACATCATAATTAATATTTGATAGGAAACCAAAATAAATTGGGAGCAAAATTAGAAAGTAAATTAAACTGCATGGAAACATGAAGAACATCATCACATTTAAAAGTTCAGCAAGAAGCAATGGCAACGTGAAGCAAGTTTCAGCAAATATACTATCTCATAATTGTTCAATTTTTCGGCCAAGCAAAACACCAAACAAATTTTGGTTGAACTACAAATTGTTCAAAACAATAGTAGGAAAAATAGAACTCGATTCACTTCATAAAAATGCACCAACAATAACTGAGATTGCAAATAGCAAAATTATAGCCTTCTTCCCCTTCTACCACCCTTTCTGCGAGTGCTGTCAGTCGGAATTGGAGTCACATCCTCTGCAAGGTAAAACAACACATCGATTGTAAACAACTGCTATGCAAGATCCATGAAATAAAACATGATGCAAAAAGGGAACAAAACATTCACAGATATCGGAAAAATTACATACCTATGCGACCAATCTTCATGCCAGACCGGGCAAGAGCTCTCAGAGCAGACTGAGCACCAGGACCAGGAGTCTTAGTTTTGTTGCCACCAGTCGCACGAAGCTTAATGTGAAGAGCATTGATGCCGAGTTCCTGAGAAGTTGCCAATGGATCAGTGAAACGGGAAATAAACAAATGGTGACATGGAATTTTAAGTAGATAGCAAGTACAGATGGAATATCTATTAACCTTGCATCTCTGAGAAATATCTTGGGCTGCAAGCATAGCTGCATAGGGAGATGATTCATCCCTGTCAGCCTTCACCTTCATTCCACCTAACACCAAAACCAGGGGAATTATAATTCAGAATCAAGCAGAGACCTAGAATAGGAAATCACTAAACCTTGAAAAAGTATCTATAAGTATTAGTGTGTGAGAGAGCAAGAGTGGGTTGATAAAATCAGGAAATATCTACAACATTGTAAAGAGTAGACATAAAAGAATCTTGCAAAGAAACTCAACCATCCAGGCTTCAATTTTGGCTAAACCATGATACTTATTAACTGGAAGCATGATTCAGCAATCTTTGATGACAAAACCAGCCTAACTTTACCTTTACTAAACAGCATACAAGTCAGTAATAATTATAGCCATAAGCTAACAGTGATTTAAAAAGGTATTCACTGTCAGCAAAAATGGACTATTGATTAAAACTAAGAATCCAAAAAATTTAGAAGCATAGCAAGTAACAATGCAATAGCACAAAGACAGTATAAGCAGTAAATTTAAAATGATATAAACAATACCTGTTATGCGAACCATGGTTTCCCTCCCAGACAAATCAGTAACATGCTGCAAATAAGATACATCCCATTAATAAAACTAAAAACTATTTAAGTAGTTGACATTATACTTCAGACAAATGTAAATGTATTAAAATGAAACTCAAGTTAAACACACTCACGATAAACGTGTCATTGAACGAGGCAAAGATATGAGCCACGCCAAAGACGAGCTCTCCATCTCTTGTGGCAGGTCCAAGAGTGACATTGTCTTCCTTAGGCTCCCTGGTCTTTCTCTTCGACTATAAAATCCAAATACATATGTACACAATAAGTGACATACTGACAAATTATGAGAACAAATCTCATTCTAATACAAAATGCATTTACAGTTAAACCACAAGCAGTAACTCTTCAATTGGAATGATTTAGCTAAAATTTTGAATTCTATTCAACTACTAATAGCTGGAGATCAGGGAACACAAACTCCATCCAAGCACAAACAAATTAAATCAGACTAAACCTAAAAACCATTCAACATGTAGAATTGCATTGTTCATTTATTTTAAATCAGAATAAACCGTGTTTTTCCCCAATTATTAAAGGCACTTACAACAGTAACACGACAGAAGCGACTATAGCGATCCAGATTTCACTAAAAACAAGTTTTTTATATGCAACATTCAAATCCAAGCAAAACATGCAGAACTGAAATTAAATGTAGAACTTTAAGAATCAAAAAGCATCTATTGAAAAAAAATCAACATTATGAAAGCTAATTTATGATATACCATGGCTGCGGAAAGAGTGGATTTGCCGGCTTCGAAGCTCTGGAACAACTCTAGTGAAGAACTGCTGGGGAAGAATGTCAAGATATAAGCGACGCCTTTTTATACCTCTAGGGTTTAGAACAATGGGTGTAGCTAAAATGACCGAATTGCCCATGACGGTATTAGTCGTTTCCAAAATGTTTTAGATACGGGTTAATATCACTTTTAAAATAAAAATATATTTATTAAATAAAAATAAAACCACAAATAGATTGTGTTTGTTACTGTGTAAAATTAATATTTGACGGTGTGAACATATATTTCATATTTTCACATCAAATAGGAACATAATTTCTTTAATGTCGATTAGATTATATCATCTTGATTTTTTCAAGAGTTTGTTATAAAATATTGTCAGAGGATTAACAAAAGGATATTAAAACTAAATATACAAAAAATTAAATTTGACAGCTGTGGGATTTGAACCCACGCCCTTTCGGACCAGAGCCTAAATCTGGCGCCTTAGACCACTCGGCCAAACTGTCTTATTGGTCCTTTCTACTGAATGTGTATATATAATTTGAATATTCTAGGTTAAGCTTATGGTCTATGGAGCTTAAGCAATTATAATGATCATTCTAGCGTCTCTCTTATCTCTCTCTATCCTGTTCTTAACTCCGAAGAGTAAAGTGTGAGTTCTCGATCGCCAATTCCATTCCCGGCAAACCTGAGTTCATACCATAATAATCCTGTTAATAAGTGGTTTGTTGATTTAGTTGTGAATCTTGTGATTGAGCGGTAGATTTTACTAAGTAAGATCCATTTGACAAAAAATATTTAGACAGGTTTTTAATTGAGATATTCAAATCATCCTTAAACCTTCATTGTAAAACACAAAAAATAACTCGTTTGGAATAAAATCAAGAGATGGAACGACCCCACATTGCAAACCTAGCCACATTTCTTCATTGTAGTTGTCCCTAATATGATAATGTTTGGACTCATTACATGACTGTTTTAGCAAGCAACAAAAACTCACTACTTCAGTGATACATTAATCATGGGATTAGATTGATATCATTTCAAACAACACCACTTCCAGTGAGGTAGTAGTAGAATTGGCCCGAAGCAAAGGCCAAAACTGTGCTTGCTCTTTAGTCAAACGGTGCAAAACGAGGGTCGTGCTCACTAGCCATTATCATCCCGGTGCAAAGGCAGGTGGGGCACATCACCTATAATCAAACAAAAACTAATCAGCAGAGAAAACATAGTAAATGCGCATGAAACGTGCACATTGATCTCTGCGGCTTGGAAACTACATCAACTTAATCTGCCCAAGAATTGATTTTATCATTTTTCCATATCTCTGAGCTTTTATAGGTGATAAACCAGAGAGGAGAATGCACATTATAAAAATTCACAGAATTAAATACCTTTCCAGACCCTGAGCAATTTTGACACCTTCCAGTAGTTGGTGCATTCAACGGGCGATCAGTAGCGCTTGTTATAAGGGGTTCAGCAGACACACACAAACCGCTTGCTGAACAGCTGGCACATGCCAAGTACCCTATTCAAAAATACAAGAAAAGATGAAATGTTGGATACGAAATCAGTTGAGACAAGGCTTGGACCACCACTCAAAGTGTGCAAAGTAATGAAGAAAATGTGTAATTGAAGTCTATACATACATATGATAAAGTAGACATATTTGTTATGTGTGTATTTAATCAGTTAACTTCAAAGTAGGGAAACTGGATGAAAAAAGATCAAAGGACCGACTACAGATAGCAGATATCATTCGTCCATAAAATATTACTCAAGGTTTGGCCAGGAAAGGAAGCACGTGTTGCAGCTGTCTTTGAGAAACTCAAAGGAGCTATGCTTTCTTAAAGATAACACAACAGGAGCTATAGTTTGATATTTTAGTAATGCAATTTTGAGCACTATCCAACCAATTTCTACGGACATTAGAGGACATTAACTCTCTTAACATTTCTTTGCTGATTTCAAATATGAGTGAAAAAGATAGACAGAACGTACACCAAATTGGAAAGTCTTAAGATATCAAGTATTGGTAGTTTGGTAAACAATGTCACATGATTTTGCCATGATGGAATGTGAATAATTACCAGTTCCATGACAGTATTTGCATCTTTTCTTCTCTTGCTGCTCGACGTTGTTAATTTCTAGCAGCATCAATGCTGAAATAACCCCCACCGCTCCACCTGAGAACGAGGCGACAATAGGATCTACCTGACTGGAATGTATAAGAGCAAGTGTTCCACAATTGCACACATCATCAAATTTAGCTCGTTAGAAACAATATTACGGTCAGCAGAGCAGTTTGGCCTAGAATTTAAGCATTCAATTACCTCAATTGCATTGGCAAATGCATTTTGCTTATGAACTCCGCATATGAAGTTCCTCCTAAACCCAATTTTAGCTCAAGCTGCAATGGAAGAAGATTTGACATTTTGAATTCATCCTTTCAAACAATATACACAAAATGCTCAAGATTAGGAGCTTACAGTTGGTGCAATGAGACCCCCAAAGACTATAATTCCAGATATGAGCGAAAAGCTTGTCGAATACAGATGATTCAGCGTCCTTGGGTTCTAATCAAAGAGATGATAGTCAAGTTAGCTACTGCAGTATAACACATTTATAATATATGCCAACATCATGGAAAAGACAACTAATAACAAAAATAACAACTGAACAGTGAAAAGGAAATCCCTCAACAAACAATTAAACTAGAGAATGAAGATTAGCTGAATATCCAGGAGAGTTACCACATGAGAAAGAAAAGGAATCGATGATTGTATTTCCGGCAGCTCACTATCATCATCGGACTCAAATTTCATGCTTTTAATGCGTTGCTGCACTCTCAGCCTCCTTAGCTTCAATGAAGGAAACAAATATACATTAATCATCTTTAAACTAGCTTTAAAAGTGGGAGAAAAGCAGCAAGAGATATATTAGTGATCTCACTTCTTCCATAAGAAGAAAAATTTTATTGCGCCGGCTTTGAACGTTGTCTTGGATCTCCTGCAGCTGCATCTGAACAAAATCCTGAACAGTCTCCGGCCCTTCTATGATGCAGAAATTGCTGCACACAAATAATCAATGTCATTTATACGAATGAACAACCGATTAAGCAACCAAATCACGAGATAGATCCCATTCATCAAAACGCAAGCATATAATATTATCATGATGATCCAAGGAAGGTCTTAGATATGCCAATTTTCACAGGAAAGGGGAATCAACAATCACAGAAATTATTGCAATCAAATTTAAAACCGAGTTAACTCCTAATTTCAATTATTGATTCCTCAAAATAGGTAAACCACGAATAAACGATCAAAACAGAGAACCGATTAACTACTGATTGGAAATTGCAATCAAAATAAAAGCTGAGTTAACTCCTAATTTCAATTATTATTCCTCAAAATAGGTAATCCACGAATAAACGATCAAAACAGAGAAGCGATTAACTACTGATTAGAAATTGAGCGAACACGGGTGAAAAATTAATACGACGAATTAAGAGATTTTCTAGAATCAACCTTGCACCGCTGTCGCTAGGAGTGGCGGAATCTGTGGAGGCATTGTTCGCAGAGGAAGAAGCGGCGATGAGCTTGGTTCTCCAGGAGGAAGCGAAGAGGCGTTTTTGGTGTGCGCTGCTGCTGGAAATGAGGAGAGGTTTGGCGGAGAAATTGAGGTGTGAAGCGTGGGGAGACGATGTCAATGGAGCGTAGAGGTAGAGAGAAGCCATGTGTGTTGCTTCTGCAGCTCATCCAATTTGTGAGAGATAGAAAGAGGGGATATGAATGGGGAGGGTTTGGTGTTGTGAATGTTTCGATGAATTTGTGTGACAGCAGTGAAGATGGTAACGGATTTTTCGTCGGAATCAACAAAGCTCTTTCTCAACCTCTGACTCCTACCTGTTGATAAGTTGATTCCCAACACACTTCAAATTTTCATATTTTAAATTCTGATAAATTGCGGTAAAATTAATACGAGTAATATAGTTTCAATGATTTTATCAGTTATTTTCCTTTTAAATTAATATATTTTGTTGCAGTTTGTTTATGAAATTATATCGAAAATGTTTATGTCGCTGAATTACTCAAAATCTATTTTGTAAAATAAGAAGAATAGGATTTATAAACCAAGACATGTCATATGTGTTACTCCTATTATTTCAAAATTAAACACTTAGTTTAATATCATGAACACTGCTTTAAATAAAATCGAGTAATGGAAAACATGTCACATGAATGAGAGGATCGATAATAAATTTCAAAATTTATTAATATTATCAAAACTTAAAATTAAATAAAAATAATGAAATCCACTTTTTATAAGTGGTTAGAAAATCCAAGAGGCTCCAAATGAAATAAAAATAAATTACTAAGATTTTTTTTTAAGTAGGAAAAATAATTAAAATGACAATTTCGTCTCGCATTGTGTGATTTGTTATTCCGACGTATGTGTCATCAACATCGTCTGCTGTAACTACATCATTCATTATTGAAAAAGATTTAGTATCGAGTCTGCTTCGTCTACCTCATCAAGAATAGAATTACCCTCAAACTCCCTACCATGATTTGATCCTTACATGTTGGTGGTGCCTAGAAAAACAATATCGCTCACTCTAACATCTTCAAGTTTTGTCTTCTTTTCTAATTTTGCTTAAGCTTATGGTGTCACTCCACATATAATGTTTGTAATCCTTACATTCCTAATAGTGCAATTCTGAATACAAGCATTTGTAGAGTCTTGAATTCTATCAATGTTGGAATTTTTCTGAACTTGTATGGTGACGTCAAAGACGAGGCGAGACGCATAAGGATTGTTCTCAAATCTCAGACCACCACTTACATTGGCAATGGATGAGTTTGAGATCTCCATAACAGTTGGTTTGTGTTGTGCCACGACCACACATAATTAGATAGTCGACTCGGTATGAGTATGTATAGTCATTGATGACAATGACTGGCGTCACATTTCCAATTTGAAGGATTAATAGGCGCCACAAGATTCTCATTTATCTGAACGGTGACCAAGTTTTACTTAGAAATGGCCCATGAAGCGCATCGCTTGGATCAAGAACGTACGCTCTAAAGGAATTATCTTGGTTAGAAACGACATTGATGCACATATTTCTTCTCATGCTTTTGCAAAAACATTTGTATTATCCGCTTGTCCATTGCCAATTGCACCATAATCAATAATATTGAAGAATCGTGTCTACTATTTTTTTTTTCTCAATTCATTTGAAAGTACCACACTAATTTCAAGTCATATCGATATAGCCGACGTTTTCGGCGTCGTCGACGTTGTCTGCTGGAACTGCATAAGTGAATCCAAGCTCCAAATTCACAAATCAATTTTAGATAATTTTTCAGTTGGTTTAGCTTCGTTTATGTTATTAAATGATTATATGTAGCCTCTTTATTTTATGCATTAATCGTTGTTTATATTTTCTGAATATAAATATTAGGCTATGTTTACAATATGGTCCAAAAGGTAATTGACTTTAAATTTACTGGTACTTTGTTAAGAATTCCAAATACGGACCTCCTTGTTGTATGTGCTAGAATTCTATTATATCATCAGTATTTTAAAAATATCAACTCTATTCATTTTAATATGTTTCAGAAAAATAGAAACTTTCAAACTTTTTATTTTAAAAAATCTTTAAACCCCTATACATAAATTTATTTCACTTATACCATTACAATAAGGTAACTCACAGTCCACTCAATTATTCCATTATATTTTCTCTCCCTCTCTTTTATTTTATTATTTTTTCTCTTCATCTTCCTTACTTTACCAATTATACATTAAAACATGGGTCGTTTCAAAAGTTTCGACTTTTAAAATACGGAGGTATTATGTTTTATCAGGAAGAGAAATGATGATTAAATTCGTAATCAGTTTATACGAAAACATATCAATTGTTATAATTTTTTGATTTGTAAGTTGTAAACTAAACAAACTTCTGAATCAAAATATTTGATTCTCGACTTTTTTTTTTAGTAAAGTCCATACAAAACACACATGAATTGAATAAATTTATTAATTATTATGATTTTGGGCTAATCCAACCTAGTTTGATTGGAGGTCTTAATTAATAGCCATGAGTGGGACCATTGTCTATAATCTTAAATGTGTTTAGCCCAATAATAAATATGCTGACAATTAGGGTGGTTGAGGATATGGATGTTTTGTTTTTTATACATCATTGTCTCCACCCATAGATTTATTAGTGGGTGTTTAGAAAATAAAAATCTATAAACTTCATAAACAATTTTAAAAGATATTAGGAGTTTAAGAGTTTTTAAAAAGTTGTAAAATGAGTTCCTTTAATCTCACTTATGTTATTTTCTGATAATTATTAGCTATAGACCTATAGTTGACAAATAATTTACAAAATAATCCTACAATATTTTGTTATGTTGAATATATCAATATTTATCCTTCCCTTTTCATTTTTTTTTATCTACTTTGCAAGTCGTCAATCGCCCTCTTATCCAGAATTAAATGAAAACGATTATTAATTATAATTTGTTGAAAACTACTAATAAATAGTAATAAATTAATACCATCCTATTCCATTTTAACAACTATTTTAATTTACTTTGTTAGTTTGTGAAGCAACAATTATTTTTTTTAACCTTGTGCGGAAAAAAATGATAAAAATCACGACTAAGACACAATGCAGATTCATCTAAAGTTTAGATATGGGACCTTTTTTTGTTTAACTAATATTAAGCCTAATTCTTTCTCCTATATATTTTGATTGGAATAATTAAAGCTACTCGCCTACTCCTCACTTATCCCATCTCTTTCAAAAACATCTCAAACATCTCTATATTTCAAAATATCTCACTCTTGTAATGGTGGAGTATTTAAATTGCCTAGAATTTACCATTATAGCTAGACTTGAAAATACTGATATATGTTGAAATAGTCTTAAGCGTAGTAGCAATATCAACTCAAGAGATCAAACAAGTCAAGTGAAGAATTATCCATTTCAAATATTTGGCACTGAAACGACATTGCAAAAACAATCTTTTAATTTTAAGAAAAGAAAAATAGGTAATCGAATAATTATCCAAAAATAGGTAAAAATACATTTACTCTCTTAGTCACTAATAATTTGTCAACATTTGACCCGGTACGAATTTTAAGAAATTTAAAAGAAATTGTGTTGAAAAAGTTAATGGTATGTGGGTTCTACTTTTAGTAAAATGCGAGTGAGAATGAGTTATTCATTACCAAAAATAATAAAAGTGAAAGATGACATATTTTAGAAATGGATAAAAATGAAATCAAGTGATAAATTTTCAGGAACAAATGGGTATTTTATAATAGTAATAACGAAACAGTACAACATGAAAAAAGAAGTCAATGCCTGAAAATATTCATTTTCATCTACAACTAAAAATATATGGAGTACTATCCATCGTAAGTAAAAAAAAATTAAAGTAATAAAAATGGAAAAATTATAAACTAATAACACTAATCCATATTATTGAGTAGTACTCCGTATTAAAAATTGTGAAATAACTAGACAAAAACCCACAACTAGATTTGTGTGTGATAATTGAGCTGTTAATGTTCGAAGTTAAAAGATACTCCCTCCGTCCCAAGATAAGTGACCTACTTTTTTTGGGCACGGAATTTAAGGAATGATATTTAAATAAAGTGGAGAGAGTAAAGTATGAGAGAGGGAAAAGTAGAGGAGAGAAGAGAGAATAAAGTAGGTGGAGAATAAAGTAAGAGAGATGACTTTTTGTTAAAAATGGAAATAGGTCACTTATAGTGGGACATCCCAAAAAAGGAATACAAGTCATTTATCTTGGGATGGAGAGAGTATTAGTTTCGAATTCATCGTGACGCAAATGTGAACGGTAAAAAAAAAAAAAAAAAAAAAAAAAAAAAAAAAAAAAAAAAAAAAAAAAAAAAAAAAACAATAATGTAACAATGAATTTGAGCAGAGTATGCAAAGTTGCAAACACGTAATATTGTTTAAAAAATTGCTATGCCAGTGCCATATTAGCTAATGATTAGATATCATGTTTGTATTTTGGTTGTTTATTTGTACGTACATTTTTTATTATCCGTTAATATCAAGATTATAATTTTCCCTGCATTTTAAGAAAAAAATTCCTTCATTGGATAACACATCATGCAACATGGTATTATGTGTTGAGGAAAAGAGGGAGAATAAATAGAGATAAAATATATTGTTATTTATGAATTTAAAAAGAAAATAGTTCATTTTTGGTGAGACGGGAGAGTATATTTTGTGATTATTCATTTTATTACCTATTAATTTAAAATAAAACTCATTTTAGTTAATTAAAGTGAAAGAGATAGAAAGAAATGATTGAAGTATTGTTAATAGAGAATTAATCTTATTTTATTAAAGAAACTTTTCTTAAAATAAAAATGTAATACTCTTTCTGTTTTCTAAAACTAGAAATTTTTTATATTTTAGAAAATGGATCTTAAATTTCACTAACATTAATTCAACTACCTACTATAGTATTGTTTTCTCTTACTTTATATACTTTTTTTTATTTTATTAATTTTTTATTAAAACTTTTTCTGAGTAAAATTTTTATTTCTAGAAAACAGAGTATAATTTTAAGGATAGAGTAGAATAAAATATTTCCTCTATCCGTAAATAAGAGTTCCGTTTATCCATTTTAGTCCGTCCGCGAATAGAAATTTCAGTTCACTTTTACTATAAATGGTAATAAGATTCCACCTTCCACTAACTCATTCCATCAACATTTTATTTAAAACTAATATATAAAAATAGAATCTTTATTCTATTAATTTTTTTTTTCACCCACTGTTCTCGACATTTCTAAAACCGGTGCTCGGACGACGTATAATTTAAAGATGGATGCCGTATTATTAGTTCCACAATAAACTAAAAGTTGGAAATATAAAATTAATTAAATTTGTGACGTTTGCTAGTATTGTGGATAGGATTGGTTGAAAATTAGGGGAATCAAATTGAAAATAGATTATGATGCTACTCCCCTCTAGAAGACAGGCTCCCTGACACCCTCCACTTTCCGCAGTATATCTATTCTCCCCAACATCCCCTGATTATCCCCACCATCACGCCCCCTTTTCAACGGCCACGATTTCCCCCCTCACCAATCAGTGGGCCCCCTAAACAGGCTCCACAATAATAACTCGTACGACTCCTCTGCACCTAATCATTCCCCCCCCTTCAGATATTATTTTTACTCTCCACTCACACACACACTCTCCCCTCTCACACCCAAAAATGGATCCCAATTTCGCCGCCGGTTTCCGCCACCGCCGCTCCCCCTCCTCCGACCGATTCCTCTCCGTCTTCTCCCCTCCTTCCCCCGCCGGTGAATCGTTCGCATCCGCGGCCGGCGACGAGCTAAGCGAGCTCGACGTCTTCTACACCGCCGATTTCTCCGACGAGCACCGGATCAGCACCTCCGATCGCCGCCAGACGGAGAGGTTCGGCATCCTCGCCGCGCTGCAGGACGATCGCCGCGGCGCCGTGGTGCAGAAGCCGGCGCTGTGGTCTCCGTCTCCGGCGTCGATCTCGCGCGACATTCCGGCGATTCCGAAGCGGCGGATGTCGACGGAGCAGCCGAAGATCTCGCAGTCCATGCCGGCGCGGCGGTTCCAGAAATCGGCGCCGGTGAATGTTCCGATGATGCCGCGGAAGGCGGTAGAGGCGTTCGAGGACGAGGCGGGGGAGGAGGAGGAGGTGCTGCCGCCGCATGAGATGGTGGCGCGTGTGTCGCTGAGGAACGAGAAGACGACGTTTTCCGTGCTGGAAGGCGTCGGAAGGACGCTCAAGGGGAGAGATCTGCGGCAGGTGCGCAATGCTGTGTGGCGGCAAACAGGTTTTCTCGACTAACATTTTTCCCCAATTCAACTTCGTTTTTTTTTTAATTTTTAATTTTATTTTTGGATTTTTTAATCTACTATTTATGTATTTTGGTACAATTGAGTAAATAATTGAGGTATCAGACTTGATTGTTGATGATCATTGGACTTTTTTTATTGAAGTTGATGATCATTGAACTTTTTTTTATTGATGTTTCATTTTGAAGAAGACGTATATTCATATTATTTGGTTGAGTTATGTGAGTATATGGATTGTGATAGGAACGTGGGTACGTGAAAGTAGATGGGGATTCTTTAATGAGAGAAAAGAGTGAGATAAATTTGTCTACTTCGTCAATGACTGAATCAACCAAATACAACGACGCCAATAAATATTGATAAATGAGAATTGGAATTTTCCAATTTGACGATGTTTCCGAAGCCTACGACTATATTTTATTCATGAGATGTTGAGAATTGAAAACGACTACCAGTAGTCGTAAATGGTTACTACTTTAATTTCATTTATTTACATGTATGGAGTAATTATTTCAAAAAAATGTGAGTGAAGTATTTTCGAGATCATCACAAATTTGAATTTGAACAATTTGGAAGACCCACATCATAACTAAAACAGTAAATTTCTGAGTCAAATATATGCTGAATCTTAGACGATTTGACTATTTATTCAATTGGGACTAAACCATTGAAAGTGGTGAAGAATCAAATTTTATGGGTGTTGCAAATTTCTCATCTCTGCGTGCCTTGAATCTCTATTGTATTCCGGTGAAATCGAAACTTGTAGCAGTCGATTTAGTTGCGTACACCGAAATTAAGCTAAAAGGAATATTTGATGAAAAACCACAAACGGACATAGAATATGGTATTTTTCCAAACCTTAGCATATAACGAAACTATTCAATACGGAGTGGTTTTTTTTTTTTTTTAAATTCAATGGTATTTTTCAAATCTTTGCATACCACATTACCACTATATCATTTAATACTTTTATAAGAGCATTCATAATGCGGAGACGATATCATCGTTGATCGATCGGGCAGTTTGATCATCCCCAATTGCAGTACAATCGCCGATCAGAGGTGCCTTGTCCACGCCTGACATGTCGTCCCCGCCACGTGAGATCGGTTGTCCGATAGGCAGGCGATCGACGCCTATTGCAGGCGCGGCCGCCGATCTCATGCATTTTTTATTTATCTATTTATTTTATTTACTTTTCAACGTCGATATCTACCTCATTTTTACCATGTTTTACTAACTCCTCTCCATTCTCGTTCTCTCATTTCTCTCTCTCTCTCTATAATAATCAATGAATCCCGATAGAAGTTCCACGTACCTCAGTGTTCGCTATATTGTGGCGTGCCCTAGTACACCAATTGTCCCCATCACCCGGTTGGCCCACGATGTACCCCAATGGTCCCTATTGTGGTGGTGGGTCTCCATGAAGCCCAGACAACAACCCATTTCTACAATTTTTGCTATGAGCAAGGGATTGACCAACACCATGAGACAAAGTTTCTCATCCAAGTATGATTGTTACCTCTAGGTTCGGGCGATTCCAACATCGTTTCGGAGACCGAAGCTGAGGTGGAAAATGGGATGGACAAATTTATAGGGCACTATTGGCTATTGCAGGTGTTTGGGTTGGAGGATAAAATGCTAACATGACAATAGGAAAATGAAAATGAAAATGAGCAGATTTATAAAGCGGAATTATGTTCCGCTATTATAAATTTCTCTTAGAAAGTCTAATGTGTTATTCATTAAAAATAGATAACAAATTTAGATTTGGATAAATCAATCTTCTTCCCTTAACAACGTTATAAAGAAATAAAATATCAAGATCATACTCATATTTCAACATCCACACATCTTTTCTCTACAGATAAAGGATCTATGAAAAATTTTAGTCATAGTATCTATATTTACTAGGAGTACTAGATTTTTATTCCCTTTCTACTACTGTACTAGGCTTTAAAGCATCCACACTATGTTTGATTGTATTCCAAAAATTGTAGGAGCAGTGATGCATCTGTGGCATAACATTACCGCTTTAATTGGTCCTTGTAGGTGGTATGTCAAATGGAAAACGTCCAATGATGCAGAGTAGTACTGGTACCTTCTCACAGGAAGGTACGTTTAGAATGAATTGTATATGATATTGATGCATTTGTGGCATCAAATTACTACTTTAATTGGTCCTTGTAGGTGGTATATCAAATGGAAACCGCCCAATGATGCAGAGTGGTACTGGTACCTTCTCACATGAAGGTTCGTTTTGAATGAATTGTAGTTTATATTGATGCATTTGTGGCAACAAATTAATGCTTTAATTGGTCCTTGTAGATGGTATGTCAAATGGAAAACACCCAATAATGCAGAGTGGTACTGGTACCTTCTCATTGGAAGGTTCGTTTTGGTTGCTACTGTATTTTTCTTTTGTTATGTTTATGCATAGAAGTCGTTATAAGTGTATGCATTTGATGTTCTATGGTGACATTTACCACGAAATAGGTGTGGCTGGTTCGGGAAGGCAAAAGTTTCGTAAGGGGGACCGTTCACGCCGCATTTGGATCTTCCGTGAAGAGGAGATCTTAGCCGCCACTTTGCTGGATCTAGTTGCTCACGGATGGAAATCCGACAATGGATTTCGTACGGGATACTTGACCAAGATCGAGGAGAGACTTCGTACGGAATTTCTAAATTGCGACATCAGGAGGACTCCACACATCACTTCCAAAATCGGCACCTGGAAAAAGAGTTATGGGATTCTTAGATCCATCTTGAGTCGAACAGGGGTTGGTTTGAATCTCCACAACGATTTCATGATTGATTGTGATGGCGAGCAATGAGAGCAAATTGTCCAGGTTATTACACTGATTTGATCCAATTATACAGTACTATATAGATTTATCGCTGAAGGTATAGTTTTATGGATGTAAAGTTGATTGTTTTGTTGGACAACGCTTAGAAATTTAGGCAATAGCAAATTTGGTCGAAGTTCATGACTTTTTTTAACCTATAAACGTCATTGTTTTGATACCATATAATGCAACCCATTATTAATTCACACATAGGATAGGAATGTCATTGTTTTGAACCCATAAAATATAACAGATGATTAATTAATACATAGCATTAAATGTCATGCAATTTTACAAATTTTGAAATCGAGTATATTTTGAAAAGTTTGGCGATTTTTTGACTAATTTTAAATTATTTGACAAATACTACCATATTTTATAACTAGTTCCTGATTAATCCTATCAATATCGTATTATAAGAAAATTCTTTTAAATAAGGAGTATTGATATTTTCTTTTATCTCATGCATTTAAGTTATAAATCGACAATGTTAAAATTAATTCAATATTGGAAAAAAAGTTACGAAAAAGACACCAGTGCCTAAGAGTATCTCCAATGCCGGCTAGCCGAACCATTGGAGCAGGCTAGCGCCAAATCGGCGAAAAAACCGGCCCAGGGCTAGCCGATCGCGTGTGGCTGGCCGATGCGCTGGCAGCTATTGTGGCGGCCCGATCGGCTAGCGCCGAATTTTAATTTTTTTTTAAAAACCTATATAAACGCGATTTTCGTTTCATTTTCATTTGCACCGCTTGTTTTAACGAGTTTCTCTCTCTCTAACTTTCTGTACAAGAGCATCATCAAGCGATGAGTAACGCGGGTGGTAGCGAGTGGTAGTAGTGGTGGGGATCTTTGAGGAGTACGAATGGAGGATGAACGAGGCTATGGAGGCCTACATGAACCGCGAGATGGAGCGGTACATCGTAGGGTGGAACAGCGGAGTGATACCTCGCCCTCCACGGGTTGTCCACCGCCGAGCGGTGATTGATCGGGATCACGTAGCTGCACATCAGCGGCTGTATGGCGACTACTTTTCGGAGAGCCCGCGGTTTCCCGCAAACATGTTCGACGACGGCGTTTTAGAATGCACAGGGAGTTGTTTATGCGTATCGTTGGCAGCTTTGAAGCGTCGATTATTTGCATTGGATATGCTCTAACGTCCAAATCATAAACATAATTCTTCATATGAAAATAGGTAATAATTATGAAATGGAAAAGAAATGAGATCAAAATATCAATAAGTGTTAAATATTTCGCTCATAAAGAGATCAAATCCCATCGCACATGATATAATTCATCATTTTCTCCTATACTAATTCCCAACTAAAAAGGTAAACCTTGTAGAAATTAAAAACAATTAAAATTATCCAAAATTTGGTATAACAGAGCATTCAAATCCAGCTCAATTAACTCAATCAAAATTAACAACCACTGCAAAAATTCCCAAATTTTTTATGAAAAAAACAGATGATATGTCTCCCATCTAAAGCGCAGAGGCGTTGAGAAAATCCAATCGTTTGAACAAATAACACCTATTAATCAGCACGCGCATAATTAATATGCAACAGTGCACGAAAAATAGGATAATTACATATCCAAAGCTAGAATTGAGGCGACTCCGCAGAGAAGAAGAAGATGGGAAAGAGGAATTCTCAAAAGGAAAACCCTAGAAAGAAGACCAGATAAACACACAGCACCACACTCGAAGCGGATGTGCGTGTTTATCGAATTTGATTTGGCGCAGCTATGACTCAAAACGCTTCCATTTGTGAATTGGAAGGCGATCTTAAGGGCTGCGCTTACGGCATTAAAATTAGGGTAAAATTGATTAGGAAATTGCAGAGATTGAATTTATGAAATTGACGGTGAACTTTGCTGAAGAGGAGGGGCTTATATAGGTTGTTTTGCTAGGTTTTGATATTGGGCCAAACCTATTTAATGATGCCGGCCCAATGGGCTTCAATATTATTAAGGAATTTTATGAATTTGTTGGATATTTTGCTAGGTTATTGATATTGGGCCAATCCTTATTAATAATGATGGCCCAATAGGCTTCAATATGTAGCAAACACTACAACTCCCGACTTCTATTACGTACTATGTTTTTAGGTGATAATTGATTTTATCTTATCCGTTATGCTTTTAAAAGTTAAGCATAATATTTCTGTAATAACTTAGCAATCGACTTTAGCCTATTTTTGGTTGGTGGAAAAGTGAAGTTGGGAACTGGGAAAATGAATCCCGAGAATATGATTCCTAGTAATTTTACTTTCTTGTGTTTAGACAATATCAAAATTTTAAATTTATATTTAATTTAAACACCAAACTAAAAATATATTGTACTTATTATTTATTTTTATTTATAAAAAAGAATAATATTATAAAACTTTTTAGTAAATTTTTAATTATAAATAATAATAACTATATTATTATATTTATTATTACGATAGATAGTTTAAATATGGATTATCCATCATAATATATTGTAATATAATTATAATTATAGTTATATGGAGTATTATACTCATTTATTATAATAATAAATATAATAATTATTATACTATAATTATAATATTTACGAATATTAATTTTATAAATTAAAATTGCACTATGACTTTATTGATTAATTATTAGTTTATAAAATATAATAATAATTATTTATTATATAATTTATATTATATAATTATATTTTAATTATTAATTATTAATAAATTATTAATTACTATTATGAATTATTATAAAATATAGATACAATTATGATAATTTTATTTATAGTTTATTTGTTATAGTAAAATTAAGTACAGTTATTATCATTATTATTATTATTATTAATAATAATAATAATAATAATAATAATAATAATAATAATAATAATAATAAAACTATACTACATTGCTAAGCAACATGTAAGAATCTTAAAACTGGGAAAAAGAATACCTAAGAAAAGTTAAGATTCAGAATCCTGGAAAGTTGTACTAACTTTCCTTGTTCTCGGATTCTGATTACTTTCCCAATTTGATTATAAACTGAATCAAACACGGGAATTTAAAATTTAAGGAATCAGATTACTTTTCCAGACAGAATCTGACAACCAAACGTGACCTACTTTCTTTTTTTTTTTTTTTTTTTTTTTTTTTTTTTTTTGTAAGGAAGTAAGGCCCAATGAGTGAAAATACATGCGGGATTTGAGCCCACGTCCTTTCGGACTAGAGCCTAAATTTGTCGCCTTAGACCACTCGACCGAATTGTATTTATTATTAAGTTAATTAAAACAAAATTTTATCATATAAAAAATCGGCAATAATATTAAAGTCAATACCTTCAGGTGACACTGTTAGTAAATTCCATAGATATACCATTACTAACGATCACAAATATACTATTGTTACTATCTAGTAATTATTAATGTCGGTTTGTGTTTAGACAACCAAATCAGTTAGTGACCTTGTTGGTATGCATAATGCATCAATTCCGCCGGTATATGTATGTTGGTGTACCTTAAAAGATGCATGGCGGGAAAAAAAAGTCGCGGCTAGCGTCGTAAGTTAAAGGTGGTCCGTACGACACTAATTGCTAGGAATGGATGTCAACGAAGGTAAATCCTAAACGTTCAGATTTGAGACGGAGCTACAAAACCGTGAAAATAATGACAACTCTAAAAATTAAATTCAAATACTGACGGTAGAATTGGTTGACCTCTCAACCCCACCTCAATCATAAACAAGAAATCTGTAAAGATTTCAATGGCTGCAATGTCACGTTCAATATACAATTTTATGTCAAGCACACTTTCCACCAATTCGGGCTTTAATACATTATATATGCTTGCCCTTTAAACCAAGGAAAAAACCATTATTTTACATCCTAAATTATTAGTTTTCCAGAAAAAATGATTATAAACACTCTCATAAACTAACAAATATACCCCGTTGTTTGGTTTATTTATGTCCACGTATTTCTATCTATTATATTTTTATGACATGACATGTCATAATCGTAAAACAATTAGTAATTTAAGGTTAATATGTTATTTTCCATTGCCTGTTGGTGACTAATCTCACTAGAAGCCAAATTTGCTAGCAAGAAAATTGTTTTTTTTTTTTATCATTAAGAGCCTCCACAATAGCGGCTAGCCGATTTGCGTTGCTAGCCGATCGGCTAGCCGAACCATTGCAGTCGGCCAGCGGCGAATCGGCGAGAAAATCGGCGTGGGCTTGCCGATTCAGGTAAGCGCTGGCCGATGCGCTGGCCGCCATTGTGGCATGCCGATCGGCCAGCGCCTATTTTCGGTTTTTTTCTAAATTTTTTTGAAAACCTATATATATGATATTTTAGTTTCATTTTCATTTGCACCACTTGTTTTAACGAGTTTTCTCTCTCTAACTTTCTCGTACAAGAGCAACATCGAGCTATGGACAACAACAACGACAATCCGGCGACGATCGGCTCTCATACACCAGTACCCGTGGGATCTGGATGGGGCGAGGATGGGCCCGTCCCTTGAGGGCGGTTAATGGGGATGATGGCTGGAGCGTCGGGGGGGATGCAGGGGAACCCGGGAGGTATGCCGTGGGGGATGCCGGGCGAGGGGCGACGAGCGGCGGGCGGTGATCTTGAGGTATGCGGAATGAGGACGGGTAGCAGCAGATGATGCGGCACCAGATGATGGGGATGATGTGGCGGGGGATACCGGGGCGGGCGAAGCGACGCGGCGGGCAGGCATCGGCGGGGTGGGGAGGTATGCCCCGGATGCGGCCGACGAGATGATGCAGCGGGATGATGGGGATGATGTGGCGAGGGAGGGATGCGGCACGGTATGCATCCGGGGATGCAGAGGCCACGGGGGGGAGGGGACACGGTCTATCGTCCCTCTCTGGATTTTTTTAGACGGCTTCGTCTCACACGCCGACCCTTGGCGATGACCTTTTGTCATTGCATGAGATGGGGATTGATCTCGGGATCCGGACACTCCCGTTCCAGCGGGTCGGGCCGCGCCGAAGAAGAAGAAGGGCAAGGGGAAGGGCAAGGTGGTTGGCCAGTCCTCGCAGCCCGGTGTAGACGACACCCCCACGCGAAGGAAGTGGACGGAGGATGAGTACGCCGGCGTGACCAAGGGCGTGGTTGTCGGTTTGCGGCGATCCCGAGGAGTGCTTGGGAAGGGGTGGAAACGGATCGGGGGCCACGGTCGGCCTGAATTGCACCGAGGTTGTAGCCAACGCCCTCCGCGCGGTGACTAGGTGGGCGAGAGATGGGGGAGGACGCGCGGAGGATAAACGGAGGAGTCGGTTCCCCTTCTGTAGGGGAAGTATAAGGAGTTAAAAAATATGCAGGGAATGCTATGTGTTTACGAAGGACTCAGAAGTTCCGGGGCGGGGTCACGCGGCCCATTTGGGTATTGGGCGAAACGGCGAAGGCCGAACTATTGCAGACGGCTGACGGCGGCGGCAGCGGCGGATCCTTCACGACCTCCTCGGATGCGAGAGTTCCGAGTCACATCCGTCCTACTGCGTCGCTTCGCCCTGCGGTTGGCTTCAAAGCGGAACGCAACGAAGACGGTGAGGAGGATCCCCCCTATCGCCCCGGGAGGTCATCTCGCCCCACCCCACCCCTGCGTTGCACGTTATTCGTGTGCAAAGAGCGGAAGAACAATATGTTCGCGGTCTTCCGAAGATTGGAAGGAGCCTTGGCCAGGCCCTACGGAGAAGAGGGTTCTTCTACTCGATGCTCGAGAACATGCGGGTGGATATGGATGCCTCGAGGGCACGGGTGTGGGGGGTTGGGGGCGCGGGCCTCAGAATACCCCGGGTGGCGGCTGCGAGGATATAGCGGCTTGCGCCTTGACGAGGAGTAGAGAGTGGCGGGGCTCGTGTGTGGGAGCCGCTTTTTTTGTAGAAAAAAATCATGTATTTCTTTTTGTTCTTTGTACCTTTTTTTTTAATGAAATGAATGAATTTTCCCGTATATGTCTAGTAAATTTAATTCCGTAATTTAATCGTAAAATGCTGATTCCGTAAAATGTAGTTGTTTTTTGAATTATTTTTATTGCGGGTACAGCTGGCCTATGGTTGACCTATGCTGATGTGGCAGGTGGATTTTTAGTGCTGGCAGGAAGAGAGAGTGGCTGGCCTATTTCTATTGTGGATGCTCTAATTAAAAGATATAGTCTCGTGGCATTAATATGTTGTTTACCTTGTCAATCTCACATCAAAATTTCATTTTGATTGGACGAAAATATTTTTGTATAATTAAAATAGTATACTTATAAAATGATTTTTCAATTTTGTGTTATTTTGACCAAAAAAATAATTTTTGCTTACTATCATAGTTTTTTCTTTTTTTATAAAAAAATTTAAATAATTTAAAAGGGAATAATAAAAAAAGATTTTGATCAGCATGATTTTATTTATATTGATTTTGTTATTATACCAATTTACCGGTTAATTTTTCCCAGTAAATTTTTTATCGTCGTATTATCTTTTGGCGCCATAGGGGCGTGCCGTCGGCCCGGCCCTTTTATTTTGGTTTTTTTCTAAAATTTTTGAAAACCTATATATATTTTTTAGTTTCTTTTTTCATTTGCACCACTTTTTTTCCCAGTTTTCTCTCTCTTTTAAATAAAAAGGAAAACATCAGCCATGGAACAACAACGGGTCAATCCGGGGCCGTCGGCTCTAAACCCCCGGTCCGTGGGATCGGATGGGGGCCAGAGGGGCCCCGGGGGGTTTAACGTCCCTTGGGCCCCGGTTAATGGGGATGGTGGGGCGTCGGGGGATGGGGGGAACCCGGGGGGGTATGCCGGGGGGGGTTTCCGGGGCGGGGGGCGGCGACGCGGCGGTCGGTCCCGGGGGGGTGGGGG
The DNA here is from genome assembly GCF_023119035.1 of Salvia hispanica. Taxonomy (NCBI): domain Eukaryota; kingdom Viridiplantae; phylum Streptophyta; class Magnoliopsida; order Lamiales; family Lamiaceae; genus Salvia; species Salvia hispanica. Next base: position 27,101,528 of record NC_062967.1, on the reverse strand, counting down.
GGGTATCCCCCGGTCGAGGGTAGATGATCGACGAATGATGGGGATGATGGGCGGGGGACCCCGGGGCGGGGGCGGGCGGGGGGTCGGTCCCGGGGTGGGGGGGGCCCCCCAAAACCCCGGCGAAAATCCCCCGAGATGATGGGGATGTTGGGGCCCGGGGATGGATGCACCGGGTTTCCCACCCCGGGATGCGGGGCCAGAGGGGAGGACAGGTCTATCGTCCCTCTGGGGGTTTTTCCCGGCGGTTTACCCCCGCCCCACGTAGGCGGGTTCCTTTGGGGGTGACCTTTTTGTGTTTTGAAAAATGGGGATTGATCTGGGGATCGGACACTCCGTTCCCCGGGCCCGGGCCCGGCGAAGAAGAAGGGAAAGGGGAAGGGGGCAAGGTGGTTGGCCGGTCCTGCGGCCGGGGGTAGGCGCACCCCCGAAGGAAGTGGGAACCGGGGGGATGGTCGCCGGCGTGACCAAGGGTGGTTTTTTCGGAACGGCCCCGGGTTCCCCGGGGGCCCCCCCGGGGGTCCATGTTTGGGGAAAAATTGGAAGCATCCTACGGGGGGGAACCCATGGGAAGGCTACAAAGCGGGGGAATTTCCCGGGAAAGGGGGGGGAACGGGTCCCCGGGGCGCGGGCGGCCCATTTTCGGTTATTTTTCAAACTTTCTCACCGACTAGTTCTTCGTCACCCAATTGTCCAAAACTAGTCTTCTTTTCAACTATATTGTCCACTTGATTATTTTCTCTCATGCTCTATCAATAATTTGATTAGAAACTGCTACTATCTTCGTCCACTAGTGTATAGAATATATTTTAATGCAAAATTATTTAAATAGGAGAGAATAGACAAAAAATAATTAACTTATTATTAGTGGAAATTGAGGTTTATCTTATCTAAGAGAAAAATTACTGGGAAAACCGAATTTAATTTTTTTTTATTGGACGATTTAAAATGAAAAAAATATGACTATTAGATATAGACAGGAGGGATTATTAGTTAAATAGAGATACTAAGTGAACACGGATGATTAAAGTAGTTTTTTTGTGCTTTCGAACTTGGATGAGAGGATGGTGGCAGGAGTTTACATTCTCGCCACGATAAATATTATGGAAATTTCGATGATTTTCTGAATGTGGCCTATGGCAACGAGCCCACATATAAGATATATGACCATCTTGTTGGGGGAGTGCTTGTTTCTTCTCTTGTTTCATGCTTGTTGTCTGCCTTCGTCTCGGTGGTTTTTGGCTAATGTAACTAGTTGCTAGTTGCGTGATTTCAACTGGTTAGATTCTGAATTTTTTCTCTCTAGTAATTTAGACTTTTGTTATCTTCTTTTTTGTAGTTAGTTTTATGCTATCGTTTTTTTTCTATATTTTTGTTATAATTGGTCTTTTGTTGTTTTGCACTCTGATAAGCATATAAGATAGGAAGCCCTAACTTAACCCAAAATCATGGTTAAAGGTAAATGGTTGACTCTCTCTTATATGCTATTCCACACTTTCGTGTGAAACCGATGTGGGATCGTATCAATCCATCCCTCTTTTTAAACAGGACGTCCACGGACGACACAATATGCCGGGTGGCAAACCCAAAGCCAGAGGCCCACCATCCCCTTTGCGCCCTTTTCCTTCGGACCCACATTTTTCGGTGGCACCCCTTTGGTCACACCTACGGGTAGCCCCTTTCCATAGGACATTTAAATCCACGTTCACCGCACCAAATTAATAAGCATATAAAATAGGAAGTCCTAAATTAACTCAAAACCATGGTCAAAGATAAAGGGTTGACTATATGCTATTCCATACTTTCATGTAAAACTGATGGGAGATCGTCTCACACTCTACCTAGCACCTCGGGTAAATTTTTTTTTCAAATCTATAATTTAAGAATAATCCGCGATTTTCATTTATTTGCTTGGTCTCATCATTCGCATCCAGATTCATGTATATATGAGTTGAGTTAATAAATAGTTAATTAATGAAAGCAATACTTTTATGATAATTTTCATTTTTTCATGGATAATAAGTTTCACATTTTTTATTTTACATTATCGATCACTATTCACCGCGACGCCAAAGACATGTGACTCCCAATTGGTTATTTTTTCATAAAATCAAAATTTTAGATATGCATATATATAATTGTTAACAAATTAGTTTTCCCGAATGTGATATTAGTTGTTTTTGTTTTCGGCAAATTATTGATTTTGTTGAACTAGTGCTCACTAACTATAATATGATTTGAGTATTTTTCTTTTACATTTAGGAGATTAGCAGTAAGAAAAACAAGGCACGAAGATAAAATATGAATGTAGATCCCAAAAAAGATACTATGTGAATGTAACAATTAAATTTTAATTTTAAGGCCAGTGAAGAATAGAGGGTAAGAATTAAGATCTACGAAAAGCAAAAAGTTTGAAATATATTCATGTTTAAGCATAATATCAGAATATATATATAAAAGTAAATAATGTTAGTGATTGCGACATTCAAGTCTTTTCTTGCCTTGTGGTTACCATAAAACAACTACTAAAGCAAAATATAAATGTAATAGTATTAGAGAAGACAATTAAAATTGAAATGCAAAAACGGGTCTTATGTTATTTGGTTTGTGATAATTAGCATTCATTTATTGAGAAAAAAATTGGGTCTACGCAAAACACATTTAAGGTGTCTCTATTTTTATATTTTTATTATGTTTTTATAGATCTCTATATAAATTTAAATTAAATAGATTATTGTGCATATATTATTGATAACATCAATTTTTTTTAAAAAGAACAAACAAATCTTTGTAACTTGTATATGGATCTGAATTATAATATAAACATAAAAGGACGTAAAATGTGTTTTACCTTGTTTGTAATGGAATAATTAATTCATGATTAAGTAACAATATTGAAATTTGGGTGCAAAAACTTCTACAAAGAAATCATGCCCATCAACATGTACATAGATGTTTTGGTTACAAATTTGATTTCTTGGGCTTATTAGATTATGGAGATTGGTTGGGCTTTATATGTTTGATATAGTTGTTGTATATAGAATTATTTGGGCTTTTTAAACTTTAGTTTAATGGTGTTATATGTTTACTCCAAAGAATTTATGCATATAATTTACAAATTATAGTATATCTTTTGGGCCTATTTATTTGGTTGGATTATGATCTGAAAAAGTAATCTTAATTTGTAACTTTAAAATTAATGTGTCTCTTTTATTTTTATCATATGAGAATATTGATAAAGGCATCCACAGTTCTTGAGCACTGAAAACTTGAGCATTAACATCCACTAATAAATTCGACTATTTCATACATTTAGGGTTAAACTTGGTGTACTTTGATTGATGAACTAAGGCATTCTCTTGTTTAAATCTCTATCAATTAGTAATTTGATGAATTTGTTGGGATGCAATAGAAAATGAGCTTAAAAAGAGATAAAAGATGAAGAGTGCAAATAATATAATAAAGTCAATTTTCACAAGTCATTTTTGGCAGTATTTGTAGAATAGACATAACTCTTACCACATGACTCTGATTGGGGTGTGTACGTATATTGTCAATGCATATCTCTCTCGAAGATGAAGTAATCTATTAAGGAAGGACAGTACTTGCTCAAGTCATACATAATACACGAACCCATGAAAACCGTCAAAAGTATTCTAGAACATCCAAATGTGGATAACAAGGTACAAATGATTTTGTTTTCATACAAAAGCGTATTACAAGGTACAAGGTGAATGAAACCTTATTTTCTAGATTGAACTGCAAAATACAACCTAAGTATGGACGTTTGAACGCTGAATGTATCTATGTAACAAAAAATGCAACAGACTCCTCTACGTATGGATATAATATAATTTGGGGTCCTTTTCCACTGTTTCCGGTCTACCATTTCCTTCTGACCCTCATTTTTTTTCCAAAATACCACACAGGGCATTTCAGTCTTTTAATTTATATCATTTATTTTAGTATATAAAATTTGGTAAAATTGACGAATTAACATAGTACTTACCAAAAATTATTAAAAAAATTTACGTTTTTATTATTTACAAAAATATATCTAACTAAAATAAAGACATAAATCATTCCTATGGATAAGTATTTTAATTTCTCAATCTATTTAAATTTAAAATATTTATGAATTAAATGAGAATAATATTTTAACATAAAATAAACATATTATATAGTAATAAAAATGAGAAAGACTAAAACACCCTTGGAATGGCAGGTAGGTTAAAGTGAGGGAAAAAAGGACATAAGAGACTCAAAATAGTGAAAAATGGTCTAAAAAGATATTATACTCATACGCAGAGGCTTACAGTTCATTTTTTTAAACATAGGTACCTCTAGCATTTGACTTGTCATACATATGAGCCAATTTTGTAGTCCACTCTATTTTCTAAATGTAAAATGTAGTACTTAATTTAAAATACTACCTCCGTCCTACAATAAGAGTCACATTTGGTGTGAGCACAAGTTTAAAGAAATATAAATAAAAGTGGTTTGAATAAGTTAGTGGACTATGAGTCTCATTTTGTGAGTGACTTAAGTTGGTGAAATATGAGGCCTATTTATCATATGGTAAAACAAAAATGTTATTCTGATTATGGGACGAACGAAATAACAAAATGTGACTTTGTGGGATGAAGAGGTAACAACTTAATTTTATGATTATAAATTATAGAAAATGTGACTATATATCTTGATGCAGCTGAAGCATGCATGAACATGGAGAATATACTTAAATTCTTAATTTGATAATCACATTCAACAAAATACTCTCTTTCACAAGGAGTTAACATCAAAAGCTCAACTAAACTTTCTCAAAACTTACATTAAACTTATATAATGAAAAATCGAAAACCCAATACTAATTTATGGCTTGGTACAGTAATATACTTCATCCGTCCCATTCAATATGTCCACATTTTTTTTATTTTGTCAAAGTCAAGATGTCCAATTTCTATTTTTGGAAACAAATCTATCTCTCCTCTCTCCTTATTAAAATATTCAACTATATTTTTTTCTCTACTTACTCCACCTAACAATTTTTCCTAAAATCCGGTGCCACTTAAAATATGGACTTATTGAGTGGGAAGGAAGGAGTATCACATTATTAATTCAAACGATATATTTTTAACTTCTTCAAAGTTACTTATACTGGCAAAAAATGGTAAATGAGAAGTGAAGAATGAAAGTGGAAAGAATCAAGCTACAAATAGAGTGGACGTGGACGAGAATTCTTGTAGATATGTGGACAAATGTGAACGCTCGTGTTTTCTAATTAAAAACTTAGAATTTTCCACCAAAACTACCTTCCACAATTTTTTTTAAAAAAAAATGAAACTTAATCACTCCCTATAAATAGAACCACGAATTAGTCTAAAGCATGCTCACTCTACTCCCTTGTCATCTTCTTCGTCTACTTCATTTCTTTCACTACATATATTCCTTTCTAACTGATCACATTAGCATTAAAACATGGGTGATTTGCCTGTAGGTTTCAGGTTCTATCCCACAGAGGAGGAACTGCTCCTTTACTATCTTCCTAACAAGCTCAACGGCACAAATCCTGACATCGACAGAGTCATACCTCTTCTGAACATCTATGATTACAATCCATGGGAGCTTCCACGTAAATTCACTTCATATTTATTCTCTTTATTTTTTTTATTGTCATTAATTTGATATATTACATATCAGTTGGTATCACAAAAATATCAGTTTCTGACTTAATATCTGTTCGTTAATTCATGAATATCAGTAGAGTTTAAATGATATAAAAAGTAGAGCAACTGATATGTTTTGTGCAGCAACTGATATTAATGAATCAGCGAACTGATTATGTGTTGATATATTATCAAACAGGACATGCTGGAGAAGTGTGCCGTGGCGACAAAGAGCAGTGGTTCTTCTTCACCACGATGCAAGAGAGGGAGGCCCGGGGAGGAAGACCCAACCGCCTTACAGAGAAGGGATATTGGAAAGCTACCGGCTCGCCTTCTGATGTTTTCAATTGCCAAAATCTCCGAATCGGAAGGAAGAAAACCATGGTTTTCTACGAGGGCCGAGCTCCCCACGGATTGAAAACTACCTGGAAAATGAACGAGTATAAAGTCTATGATCATTCTCCCAATCCTCAGGTCTGTTTCTAGGGTTTTCTACTTTTCTTAACCCTCTTTTTGGTCACGGTTGACTAGGGTTTGAATTTGGTCATAGGTTAATTTTATGTAAATCTGTTTAGATTTATTTATTTTATTGTAGAAATTTGTTATGCAGCTGAAGGAAGAGCTCAGCTTGTGCCGGATTTACAAGAGATCCAAGTGCGCGAGGGCGTTTGATAGGCGGCCGCAGCCGGCCGAGGCTGATGAAGCCGCGATGCAGTGCCACCGTGCTGACGTGGCATTCGCAACTAGCGATGATCAGCAGATTAATCCAACGGTGGAGGGGAGTGAATTGATGAATTGGGACATTGCAACTCAAAGTGAACCTTTGTGGGATTCGGATGATTTGATGATGATACTTAAGTGGTTTGATTTGTGAAAAAAAATAAATTAGTGATGGAAGATTTGAAGCAAGCTCAATATATAAGTATGAAATCCTAGGATAATTAAATTTGCTAGGTGTTGAAATAAATGTTGTCAAGATGGATGTGTATAATATCCAATCAGTATACATATTTATTTGTGTTTCTTATAAAGAATGTGGCACGTGCTGGTTAGTAAAATTGTAGTACTCCACATAAGTACATAAAATTGTTTATAGAATTTAATTTGTCTATTATATTCTTATTTTTAGGGATGTTTATCCAGTCTAAAATTATTAATGGGCTTATCAGAATATACTAACAGATCTAGTAGAGTTAGGGTTGAAAACGAATGACCCGCAATCGAATAACCTCTGATTAAATAGGGTCTACTGAAAAAGGTTGAGATCTCGAAAACGAGTAAGTTGGCCCGATTAACTTAAATGTTTCAATTATTTAAATGTCAAACTTTACTATTTACATTAAAAGTTAGTATAATAATCGAAAGTTATACTCATAATTTCATTTTTACTGTAATGCTTAATTAATTAAAAAATGTATACAAGAAAAAGAGATAACGGATATTATTAAGGTAAAACACGTGTGTCATATTTATTTTTCCGTTCTTCCACGAACAACTCTCTTATTTATATTTTACTACTATAAAAATTTATATAAATAGTTCGACACACATTCCATCCACTACAATTCTTAAACACCAAGTTGTATCAATGTACGACTTTTTTTAGTATTTGTTGTATAAATGTTAGACAATAGTGTGAGTATTATGTAATCAATTGCCGATAATTGCGGATGTAGGGAGTGTTTACGTAAGTATATGATGAGATAATACGTGAGGAGTATAAAATTATAAACAAAAATTTACTAGTTTAAAAGAATTTCCAATTTTTCCAAGCTCAATTTATCCAAAATTTGAAAGTTTAGGTTTATAACTAAGAATTTTTAAACCCAAAATAAGATTATAATAATGTATATAATTTTATGATTTTATGTTCAAAATATATTTGATGTAAGATAAGATTATTATTATATTCAAATTAATTCAGTTACGATCTCACAATTTTTAATTAAATTCAATACTTTTAATTAAGTACTTCAAATGTATTGTGAATATATGACGAGATAACACTCAATTACGAGTGTGTTTATTTGTAAAAAGTAGAAAATTATAAATAAATAAAAAATAGTTTAAAGAATTTCCAATTTTTCCAAGCTCAATTGATTAGGTGGGTTAGTCCAAATTTTGAAAGTTTAGGTTTATAATTAAAAAATTTTGACCCAAAATAATTTCAGCCCTAATGACTCGTAATCTTATATAGATAGCTTGACAATCCGATAAGAATGCAATTGTGTGGTTATAATCTAGTATTGTAGTATATCTTTATTTTCATTACTTTTAGTTATAATAATGAACTGTATATACTTTTATGATTTTGTTCAAAATATATTTGATGTAAGATAAGATTATTATTATATTCAAATTAAATTTCATACTTTTAAGTAGACTTCGAATATGCCATTCCTCTTGGTACCAAAAGCCATGGAAGTTTTTATACATTTTCTGATTTTCATGCATATGAAAACTTAAATAACGATGAAATTCATCTCTTGACATTTCTAGGCGTTATGTGCATGCTTAAATATTCTAGCTCATGGTCAACTGTTGAACCATTCATGGCGATGAATTGATTATTTTGATTCTCTTTCATTTTTGGCGTTTTCATCCCTCAATTCACTTGAACCCTTAGTAGAATTTACACAAAGATTCCGTATTTTGACTTAATATAAAATTTAAAAAATTCGAAATTTTATTCAATATGTCATTGTTCAAGTACGAAGAAAAAGAAAAGTCTCGTTATTGATAATTTCTACATGGACAGTGACCTTTGGAAGACTTGGAAATAGAACATAATGTATAAAAATACTCACACGTTTCTTATAATTGTGATTGAATTTTGAAACTCTAGATTGGTAGTAATTGATAATTGATAATCATTTCGATCCATCTAACTCAAATATACGTACGTTTCACTATACTCAAACAATGCAAATTTACAATGCAAACAGTGTTTGTTGCTTGTTGTGTCGTTTGGTTTTTGTTTCTTTTCTAAATTTTGTTTGGCAAGGATATATATCTCTTATCTTAGTTGTTTTGGTTTTATTTTTAATGTGTTCTGACCGTTGCTTACTAAGATGGTTAGAGCCTTTTTTTATGTATTGAAAAAGGATTCAAATATTACAGCCTTCCTCCCCGAACAACAAAAACAAATACACAAAGATCCCGTGGAGTTGAATATGTTAGACAAAATATTAGGAGTACTAAAATACAATAACAATAAGCCAAAGTAGAATTTATCTAAGATTAATAGTCATATGGGTGGGGGGTGGGATAATTAATTATGAGATAGAGTGTAATCTAAGCACTATGGAGTCCGACCGAGATACATTTTCATGGGCCAAGTTAATGAGGAAAAAAAGGACAATCAAACAAGAGATAAAATAAACATGACATCCAGTAATGAGCAATAGTAGGAACCGAACGTATCCAAAAGGAATAAACTTTCTAGCTTCAATCTTACAGGCCATAAACACAATGAGACACAATTTGTTAAGATTCCAGCGACCGACGACGAAACAAATCGGAATAAAAGAAAAACGCAGAGAATAGATGAGACGCGATTTATGTGGTTCGGTTTTTCAACCTACATCCACGGAAGAAGGAAGAACGAATTGTATTGATTTTGCTTTACAAAGTGTATCACTCTTGCTGAGCTCTCAAACTAATCTCAAGATGAGATAACCCTCAACAATGATTCCTCACTCAAGACTAACTAACTCTCTCTCAAACTAATCTCAAGATGAGATAACCCTCAACAATGATTCCTCACTCAAGACTAACTAACTCTCTCTGCAACACACACCCTTTTAATCAACTACAAAGCAAGCCGATGCAAAACTAACTCTTCACAATTCTGTTATAACTGCTTCTAATGGCTAGTATGCGATCACTTCTTTGAGCTGAGATCAAACGCGCCTCTGCCTGAGTTAGCCCACGTGGTTCATGCACAACACGTGCATAAACAGCCTTGAGTCCTCCCGAGCCCATCAAGCAATCCCAGCTCGATTTTAGCTCGGACATAGAACCTACAAACTCCACCTTGTCCTAGCAAAAAATCCAACACCATCACTAAGCTTCTTCAACCACCCCTCTTTCTTCAACACTTAACAACATCTACCAACCGGACAAGAGGAACAAGTACTGTAAATGCTTGAATGCATGAGTGCGTGAATGCACCGATCGATTAGCCCGGTTCACCGATATATGAAGAGTCCAATTAAGCACCAGGAAGGCGAAGACGGAAGCTGCCCGAACCTTTACTTGACTTTCGAAGGGATGTCAACTAGTGAAAAAGTCCCTGGATTGGTGACTAAACCCTGCCAACCATATCATAATCTGAAACTTTGCAGGAAGCTTGGCATTCCTTGTAGACTTTCTGACCAGCTGTTGTTGTGTAGTTCTTGGAGCTTGATGCTGATAATCAGCTCCACCTTCAGTCTGATGCTGGGAACAGCTCCACCTTCACTAGAGCTCTCCCCATCCTTAGACTCATTGTCAGATTCTGCATATAAAGGATCTTCAGTAACAACCTCTGGATACATCAGCTCAATGGTGGCAGAATTGTCCTCCTTTTTCTTTAGTGGCATTTCATCTTCATCAAAAATCGCATCCCTGCTCACCGATACTTTCTGGTCTCCTTTCTCTAGGTTCCACAATCTGTAGGCTTTGACCCCATCTTGATATCCCAACATGATGCATTTCTTAGCCCTTGGTTCTAGCTTGGATTGCCTCACATGTGCATAGGCTGCACATCCAAACTTCTTGAGCCTACTATAGTCACCAAGCTTCCCATACCACCTTTGATCAGGTACATCATTCTCAATGGCTGACGAAGGAAATTTGTTGATCAGCACAACAGCAGTGGATAAAGCCTCTCCCTATAAATTTTTAGCCAAGCCAGATGAGATCAACATACACCTAACTCTTTCTAGAAGTGTCATGTTCATGCGTTCAGCTACGCCATTTTGCTGTGGGTTCTTGGGAGCAGTCCTATGCCGCTTGATTCCCTTCATTTTACAGAAATCCTCAAACTCAGATGACAAGAATTCCATGCCATTATCAGTCCTCAAGCATTTCAGAGCAACACCTCTTTCATTCTCAGACTTTATGCACCATTCTTTGAATTTAGCAAATGCTTGTGACTTATCTCTCAACATTGAAATCCAAACCTTCCTTGAATAGTCATCTATAATGGATATAAAATACCTGCCCCCACCCATGGATTCAACTTGGGAAGGTCCCCAGAGGTCACTGTGAACATACTCCAGTGGGGCTCTTGAGTTGTGCACTGCAGCAGAATATGGGAGCTTCTTTGCCTTAGCAGAAATGCAAGGTTCACACTTCTTGAGTGATCCATTTGTGTCAATCTTGATGGCCCCTTTCTTGGCAAGCTCCTTAATTCCCTTTTCACCAACATGGCCCAATCTGCTATGCCATAAGTCCAAACAATCAGCCTGAGCAAGATTTGCAGATAGTAGAGCCTATTCCTCCTCTCTGCTTCTAGTATAGTTCTTCCACCTTTAGAGACCCTCAGAATGCCAGAAACTGAACTGAAACCACAGCCTTTTGACTCCAACATCCCAAGAGAAATCATCTCAGGTATATACCTCACTTCTGTCAGAACCTTGATGGTGCCATCTGCTAATTTGAGTCTGACCTTGCCGATTCCTTTCACCTTGCAGACTTGATCATTACCCAATAACACTGACCCCTCATGATCATCAAGAACCTCAAACCAAGATCTATGTGAGCATATGTGGAAGCTGCATGCTGAATCCATTATCCAGGAATCTTCAACCGATCCATCATTGATGTTCAAGGCCTCAGCAACCTCAACTTCTTGTGCAACATCGGCTGATTCAACCCCTGCATCCTTATCTTGCTCCTACTTCCTTTTCCAAGAGAAACAATTATTTTTCAGATGCCCCGGCTTCTTGCAATAGTGTCAAGATCTTGTCTCCTTCCCACCATTCTCTTAGCTCTCCTGAGCCTGTTGTTTCTGGCCCGCAAAACCCTCCTTCTTTTTCTTCTTGAATTTTCCAACAGTCAGGGCCTGACTCCCAACATCTTGTTTCAATGAGGATTTTTGCCGCTCCTTTGCTTTGAGTGCACATTGAACTTCCTCCAAAGTGATGGTTGTCTCACGCCCATTCAACATGACATCCTTCAAATGATCAAAAGAAGATGGCAGGGCATTTAGGAGGATGATTGTCTTGTCTTCATCCTCCATCTCAACATCAATGTTTTCTAAGTCATCGATTGCCTTGTTGAATTCATCCAATTGCTCACTAATGGATTTGTCGTCGAGGATCTTGTACGAGTAAAGCTTTTGTTTCATATACAGACGGTTGGCCAAGGATTTGGTCATGTATAAGCCTTCCAATTTGAGCCATACACCCGCGGCAGTCTTCTCCTTCGAGACTTCACGAAGCACTTTGTCGGTCAGATTTAAGATGAGCAGACTATGAGCTCGATCCATCATCTCCTGCTTCTTGACTAGATCTTTCTGATCAAGATCCCCTTCCTGCTTCTCCTTCGATCCATCCGAATCCAGAGCGCCGGAGAGACCTTGATGAACCATCATCGGGCGCATCTTGATCCTCCACAAACCAAAGTCATTTTTGCCCGAGAACTTCTCCACTTCCCATCTCGTCGTCGCCATTGATTCTCCTTGGATTCGTGGGCGATTCCCACAGACGGCGCCACCTGTTAAGACTCTGGCGACCGACGACGAAACAAATCGGAATAAAAGAAAAACGCAGAGAATAGATGAGACGCGATTTACGTGGTTCGGTTTTCAACCTACATCCACGGAAGAAGGAAGAACGAATTGTATTGATTTTGCTTTACAAAGTGTGTCACTCTTGCTGAGCTCTCAAACTAATCTCAAGATGAGATAACCCTCAACAATGATTCCTCACTCAAGACTAACTAACTCTCTCTCAAACTAATCTCAAGATGAGATAACCCTCAACAATGATTCCTCACTCAAGACTAACTAACTCTCTCTGCAACACACACCCTTTTAATCAACTACAAAGCAAGCAGATGCAAAACTAACTCTTCACAATTCTGTTATAACTGCTTCTAACGGCTAGTATGCGATCACTTCTTTGAGCTGAGATCAAACGCGCCTCTGCCTGAGTTAGCCCACGTGGTTCATGCACAACACGTGCATAAACAGCCTTGAGTCCTCCCGAGCCCATCAAGCAATCCCAGCTCGATTTTAGCTCGGACACAGAACCTACACAATTTAGTTGGTAAAATGTTCCGAGTAACCCAGGTCCTCGAAAATATTTGCTTGGTAAAATCCTTTTATTACGTAGTGTTTTGAGTCATCATCACAAGAGCTTAATAAAGGAAATAGTTGACTCTTTTTTAAAATCATAAATTTATGGGCCATAGAATTATCAAACGATCCATTTGTAGTTGTATAATTGTGAACCTTAGCCCATTAAAATATAAACAGTGCAAAATGTATTAGTGTGCTAAATCGCCTTGATTCCTGTGGCTGGTCCAGCCCAATATATTTTGGGGAAAACTATACGTAGTTTATATGAATCAAAAATTTTGTAAAACATTTTTTATTTTTTTTATTTTTATCAGTGCTGTTGGATTTATTGCGATAAAAAAGCTATTGCATTTACGAAACTTTGCTCAATTTTATTTTCATTTATAAAAATGTTATGGTACCAAAATAAAGTTGTTTAATGGTAAAAAAAATTATAAGTACTATGTAAAATCTCTTTATGGTTAAAAAGATCATTTCCATACGAATACTTCACAACTAAATTTTGAAATACAGCCAATTAAATCCAAAAAATTGTTTGGTAGAATATACTCAAACCAATAAATTATACTCCTACTTGAATGAGTGTGGAACAGTGGTACTGGTAGTATATCTTAATGTTGATATGGTTGGTAGTTTTCAATTTTAATTAATATTTTATTTTCTCGATGCAAATTAAAAGTGCACGTATTTATGATTTTTTTGCATAAAGTGTATGCAGTAGTCAGAGTATATAACTTTATATTATGTTGTCTGACCAAGACAACTCACGTCTGTATAAGCTTAAATGTAGTTCTGCTTATTCTTCTGATTATTAAAAAATGGAATACAGTTCAAAAATCTGAATATTAAAGAATGAAATATAGTTCAAAAATTTACATGCATACGACAAAACTTTGACACCACACAATGTTTGTCATTTCTTTCCTTATAATAAATGTTGTGTCACTTGTAAAAATAAAATATTTGATAGATACAGTTGTAATTATCGAATTTTCGATTTGAGATACGACAAAAAATTATAGCGACTTAATGCCGTGAAATCTTAGTAATTGCGAGAAGAAAGATGGCTATCATTTATCAGTACGGACAGAGCCAGGAATTTATATCGAGGAAGCAAAAATATGTATAAACAAATTTTAGTAATTTAAGATGGGGTATTTAGTGACAGATTATGGGTATATTTTTTTAATAATTAGTTAATTAATTACTATAATATATGTGTGTGTTTGGGACAAAATGACATTTTTAAGTTATATTCATCAATATTCCTAAAGTGGAAGCTATACAAATGGATAGCTTATGACTTGTAAGTCCAATATTGACTGTAAAGTATTAATATTATCATTATGCAAAGCAATCAATTCCAAAACAAATTTGCCACTTATTGCATCTCACCTTTTCTCATTGTATCTCGACTCCTCTGACCATTCATAATTCAACCTTGTCAAATTTCACTTATGATTCAAAATTCCTATTTAAGTATACCATTAGTTGGAAACTATTCAGAAAATATTCAGCATCCTTTATTATTCATAATTAATTAAATAATAAAAACAATGTAGACTAATCTATTTTATAGTAATAAACAATAAATTAATAATGCATAAATAAAATAATAGCATTTCATTTCAAGAGTTAACTATTGACATAATGATGTATCAAAGTTTTGTCATAGACGTCAGAAACAAACATAAATGTTCTTCCGAAACCATTAATCTATAATATGATTAAATTAAGTGGAAACATGAATGATTGCATCACGGATATGTAATGCATGGTTTATTATTTCTAATGAATAGAAACATTGTAAGAGTTTGGAACGTCATTTCAACCACCAACCTTATTTAGGTATTTGCTGGCTCATGGGCCTCAAGAATAACAGCTAAGCTATCTTAGCTAGAAGTCACAAATTTAATTCATAATGAATGAATAAAACAATTTCTTTTTTGATAAATATGAAACAATAGATCGCTGATTTAGAGGCTGAAAAAAAAAACAGGACAACAACTATGAGAATAAAACAATGGCAAATTACACCACCTTTATTAGATTATTTTTTATTTAGACATTTAATTACAATATGCCATTTAAGTTTTGACAATTACCTTCTTATTATTACCAATAGTCCCGATAGTGGATGATACTTATAAGCTTAAATGCAAAATTGGTTAAATATGAATATACTTCAAGAGATACTATTTACGGAAGGGAGGAGACTAATTTTTTTGGTGAGATAAGAAAAACATAGCTATTTGCTATGCACGGATTAAGGAATCACTAAAAAAAAACTAAAAAAAACTTAGTATCTGTTAAGACACAAAAATTTAGACGGTGTTATTAGAGTTTGATTTTTTTTTTAAATAACCATAATTAAGGATGAAAAAAAAAAGCGTCCTTAATTTGAGGACAAATTATCATAATCTTTGGCTTTTTAATGGCGCTTCTATTTGTGTCCTCGAATTTTAGTTGAGATGCCAACAATAAGGATACTTTATGAAGCGTTGGGGATATAATTATACACACAAATTAATGTCTTTAATAGCATTAAGAAAACGTCTTTAGCTGTTTTGTTTTTTTTTGTTAGTGAGGTTCACAATGTTACCATGAAAATGATAGTACTATTGAAACAATGGAATATCTTACTGTCCAAAATTTTATTGCAAAAAAACTTATAATAGTTGTGACGCAATTTCGACGTTTAAAAGTTATGTGAAAGTACATATATGTTTGTTTGTTACAATTATTATAAAGATTAAAATGAAGTAAAAATGGAAGAGTTTAACTCTGATGGTGGAAACTGAAAAGTGGTTCTCCACAAAAGCAGCAGTACTAATAATTTAACAACACGCATTCATTAAATTTGATATATGAAGAAAGCACTAATATTGCATTATATCTTTTGACAAAGATTTGTCGATTTCTCCACTAGAATTCCAAGTTATATACAAACAAAGGTAAAGTGATTTATGTGACAAATGTGGAAACATGTATTTAGGGGAAGCCTACCATGTTAATATTATATGTATATGTTTAAAAAAGTTGTGAGCACGACATTTTTGAAACAATGGAATATCTTACTGTCCAAAATTTTATTGCAAAAAAACTTATAATAGTTGTGACGCAATTTCGACGTTTAAAAGTTATGTGAAAGTACATATATGTTTGTTTGTTACAATTATTATAAAGATTAAAATGAAGTAAAAATGGAAGAGTTTAACTCTGATGGTGGAAACTGAAAAGTGGTTCTCCACAAAAGCAGCAGTACTAATAATTTAACAACACGCATTCATTAAATTTGATATATGAAGAAAGCACTAATATTGCATTATATCTTTTGACAAAGATTTGTCGATTTCTCCACTAGAATTCCAAGTTATATACAAACAAAGGTAAAGTGATTTATGTGACAAATGTGGAAACATGTATTTAGGGGAAGCCTACCATGTTAATATTATATGTATATGTTTAAAAAAGTTGTGAGCACGACATTTGTCATGTCCAAACTTGATTTCATCGATATTTTCATGTTACATTCTTTTTGCATTTTATCAATTTATATAGTTATGTTTTTGTATAACATGTATAGAAATTCATAAATAAATTGGTGATAGAAGAAATGTCTCATAAACTTATACTATAATGGTTGTAGTTCTATATCCATCAGTATGAGATATTAAAATATCTGTTACTATATTATATATTTTTATTAGCCAACACCAGTTTTGCACTAATACGCGTACCGTCACTACTAAGACTACTTTTTTTTATGGATGAAGGTATACTACATTTTATTTGTCTATTTGCCAACAAAATAAGATTTAGCCAATTACTAGAACGATGCATAAAGTCAATGCATCGTCATATCTAAAACGAATTGATTCGATCGATGATCTAAGTAGACTTTGGCAGCTAGGTAAGCAACAAGTTAGGTATCAAAGAACCATTTCCACTTTCCAATTGATTCAAAGGTGAACTTCATCTCAGCTCGTTTGGCTTTTGTTTGCTACTGGGATTGTCTTGGTTTTTGGCAGGAGTGCTGCTTACTCTTTGTTGCTTTCTTTGTTGGCGGAAGGTGTGTTGGTCGTGGCTTTGTTGCTCGTTTCTTTTGTGTCTTTGTTTTAGGTTTGTTGCTTGTTCTTGTTTGGCGCTCTTGTTGTCCGTTTTTTGTTGGGTCGAAACATTTCTGCTCACTGCTGTTGGTGGTTTGAGCCTTTTTTTCAATTAAAAAGGTAAGCAACAAGTTTCAAAGCGTCCTATATAGCGTCATTCGGCAGCAACTTGAGACTTTAATTGTGAAAATGATTAACTAATTTAGCCGCGTGATGCCTAAAGTTGAAAGATCGTCGTACTAGAAATCAAATGACTCGCTAAATATGTTTTATACCTTTCCTTTAATACAATGCATTGTGCATATAAATATGGACAAAATTAAAACTTATCTTGATATCTTTTCATTTATGCATACCTCACTTGGATATGAATTTCATTTCCATCCACTATACCAAAATTTGTTGAAATGCTTTTTGTTGTGGTGCTATAGATTGACAACAATGCATGTCTCTTTGGATGCTACATCACAAATGGAGTGTATATGTGATTCAATTATTTAACGAGAGAATCTAAAGTGGGCACCTTACATAGCTTTGAGCATGCCATTTTGCTAACCTTCAATTTCACTTGAATACATATATATAATAACATGGGAAAAGACCGATAAACTACAATTGTGTATATATAAAAACATTATTTGAAACCCTAAATAGTATTGGTTCTATATAAAATGTTTTCAGTTTTAAGAACTACTCCCTCCGTCCCACATAATTTTGGACACTTTGACCTGACACGGGTTTTAAGAAATCTAATGGAAAGTGAGTTGAAAAAGTTGGTGGGATGTGAGTCCTATTTTTAAAGTATTAGTTTTATAATAAAATGTGAGTAGGAATGAATTAGTGGAATATGTGGTCCACTACTAAAAATAGTAAAAGTGAAATGAAACAAATTATGTGGGACACCTCAAAATGGAATACTGGGTCAAATTATGTGGGACGGAGGGAGTATTTATTTAAACATTAAGTTTTTATTTATTTAATAAAAAATGTCGTATGTCCATTTTACGGTATTGGTTCAGAACTAATCGATTCTTTTTATTTTATTCAAAAAAGGATATTAATTTCGTGAGTAATATTAATTTCTAAAACTTTGGTCATCAATTAATCTAAGTTAGTTTATACAAGTAAAGTAGTAAATAGTACTAATTAGGTTTATATCTTTTACTTCCCTTTTAACTTTTACCAACTTGACATAACTCTTCATCACAATATGGCAATGATTTGCATACACACTAAATTTTAGTACATAACTTAACTTGTGTAAATTGATCGGCCAAATCTGTATCTAGGCGAGGAAATATCCATTTATTCTGCTCACAATTTCTTATAAAATTTCAACAGCCTATAAAGTAATTAATTAATTTGTGTCTAATTTAAAATGTTCCACCTAATTACAAATCAACCATTCAAAGATGTAGCTAAAATATAGAAATTTCAAAAGTGTGTGGTGCTATAGTGTATCAGTGACTTATCACAATTATGTGAGTAACAAAGATGCAGATTTTTTTTAAGTGGGTGGTGCTATAGTCCATCAATGAGTGCATACTCAATTATGTAACTTTTGTAACATAATATCTCTTTCATATTTAATTATAAATTTTAAAAACATAATATTGAATTAACAAATTTGAGAATTTGGAAAATTTTCTTGTATTATAATAAAAATAATTTAATTGCTCGTAAATACACAAATTATTTTCTAATTTGGATTATAGGTTTGTGTTAAAATGACAACACCTCTTAAAGTAACACCGTGACACCACATATCCAGCAATATTATGATCGCTACACAACAATATTATAAACGCTACACAACAATCTATAGATTATTGTATAGCGTGTTGGATATTGCTGGCCGAGAAAAAATTGATGTATACAATGATGTGTATTGTTGGCCGAGATTTTTACACTTGAACATTTTTTTATCGCCACATGGCAGCTTATTATTTGTCCACGTGTACAAATGATTGGCTAGGAATGGTGGTATGGTGTTATTTTAAGAGGTGTTGTCATTTTAACGCACCGGATTATAACTATAACTTGATCATTTTGATAATACATGTATTTTAGTAATATTTTTTAATTTGGCTCCGGAGAGTATTGAAAACATCAAATGTTCTCGTTGGAAAGCTCTCTTGATGATAACTTTCTAATGTCACCCATAGGCCATAATATTGAGTTTTGGTCGCCGAAAGTAGTCAAAATTGGCTTGAAATACTTCAATTTATATACCACGTATCATTCGAATAGAGGTTTCCAATTTAAATCTAAATATGAAATAAAACTCGTATCCCCTACTTTTATGGGATAGAGAGATTTTATGGGATAGAGAGAGTATTTTTTTTTCTTTAATTTCACTTCTGTTTTTGTTTCTATTTGTATAATGAATCTCGATAAATCCAGTTAAGAGCATCCACAATGTCGGCTAGCCAATTCGCGTCGCTAGCCGGTCGGCTAGCCGAACCATTGCAAGCGGTCAGCCCCAAATCGGCGAGAAAATCGGCGTGGGCTAGCCGATTGGCTGGCGCTGGCCGCCATTGTGGCGTGCCGATCGGCCAGCGCCCTTTTTCGTTTTTTTATTTATCTTTGAATACCTATACAAACGCGATTTTAATTTCATTTTCATTTGCACCACTTGTTTTAACGAGTTTTCTCTCTATCTAAATTTGGGAAGTATAAAGGATTTCAACTTCTGGGAATGCTATGTGTTGTTTTGAAGGACTCGAGAAGTTCCGGCGGAATGCGACGCTTGGTGGCCGAAGAAGCAGAGGCTGAACTATTCCGGCGACTACAGCGGCAGCGGCGGCGGATCCCACGACCTCCCCCCCGGATGCTGAGGAGTTTCCGTCCCCTCCGTCCTTTGCTCGTCGCCCTCGCCCGGTTGGACAAAAGCGGGCGCAACGGGCAGCGAGGGGAGGATCCCTCCTATCGCCCCAGGAGGTCATCTCGGCACCCCCCCACGCGAGTACACCTTATTCTCGCGTCAAAAAACGGAGGAACGGATGTACAAGGTCTTCCAAGAGTGGAAGGCCGCAACTGACCCCACGGAGAAGATGTTTCTCCACTCGATGCTCGAGAACATGCGGGTGGATTTGAATGCCTCGAGGGCACTGGTGGGGGGTTCCGACGTGGGCTCAGATATCCCGGGTGGCGGCGGCGACGGCGACGGCGACGAGGAGTAGAGAGTGGCGGGGCTCGTGTGTGGAAGCCCATTTTTTTAAAAAAAAATCATGTATTTTTTTTAATCTTTGTACTTTTTTTTTTTAATGAAATGAATTAATTTTCCGTATATGTGTCGTAAATTTAATTTCGTAATTTAATCGTAATTTTAATTCCGTAAATGTAGTATTTTTGAATTATTTTTATTGCGGGCTGACCTATCGGCATAGCCAATGTGGATGCTCTAAGAGCATCCACAATAAGAATAGGCCAGCCACTAGGCCTGCTTTTGCCACGTCATCATGCACTCAAAAATCCACCGCCCACATCGCATTTTACTCAAATAGGCTAGCCTTAGGCCAGCCATAGGTCAGCCGCAATAAAAATAATTCAAAAACAACTCCCT
Source organism: Salvia hispanica (assembly GCF_023119035.1). NCBI lineage: Eukaryota > Viridiplantae > Streptophyta > Magnoliopsida > Lamiales > Lamiaceae > Salvia > Salvia hispanica. The sequence goes on along the minus strand of NC_062967.1, from coordinate 27,080,903 downwards.
CTGCATTCTAAAAACGCCGCACGAACATGTTGGCAGGAAACCACGGGTTCTCGGGAGAAGTAGTCGTCAAATAGCCGCCGATGCGCAGACTACGTGATCCCGATCAATCACGCTCGGCGGTGGACAACGGGAGGAGGGCGAGGTACCGCCTGCTGTTCGACTCCTTCGCATGTACCGCTCTAGCTCGCGGTTCATGTAGGCCTCCATCACCTCGTTCATCTGCCGTTCGTACTCCTCAAGTATCCCCACCACTACCACCACTGCTACCACCCGCGTTACTCATCGCTCGATGTTGCTCTTGTACGAAATTTAGAGAGAGAGAAAACTCGTTAAACAAGTGGTGCAAATGAAAATGAAACTAAAATCGCGTATATATAGGTTTTCAAAAAAATTTATAAAAAAAACGAAAATTGGGCGTTGGCCGATCGCTGGTCAATCGGCACGCCACAATGGCGGCCAGCGCACCCAAATCGGCTAGCCCATGCCGATTTTTTCCCCGATTCGCGGCTGGCCGTTTTCAATAGTTCGGCTAGCGACGCGAATCGACTAGCCGGTGGGCTAGCCATTATTGTGGATGCTCTAAGACTATGTTTTAAGATTTTGAAAGTAAGCTGGGCACTATGTGACTCTTCAAGAGGCCAACAACGTGGACAGAATTTTTTATCTTCCAAGAGTATAGTAAAAGGATTAATTTATTTTTTTCTTTGACAGCCACTGACTGGCTTTAATTAAATCAAAAATATTATTAGTACTATTATCTTGAGTGAAAACAAATTAATACTACAATTATTATCACTTTATCAACCTAGACTATTCTAGATTTTGTCTGCTAGAAAAGGTGTGCGTGTTTCTTTTCCAATATTAAAGTATGCCACGTTTTTTGTCATCCATAATAAAAAATTAATTCAATTGTTAATTACCTCGTAAATAATCTATTGTCACGTTTTTTTTCTTTTTCGTACATCTTTTTGAGATTATTCATTTACTACTGTTTCAAAAGTGGAATGGCTCTCAATTGTGGTTCTATACTAGGAAAGTCAAAAATGGCAAGTTCCTTTTTCAGTCTATCATAATGATAATTGGATTTTAAAACAATTATATTTCATGAATACTCGTATCATCTATGCTCTCACGGGGCAAAAAAAGAAACAAAAAGTATAAAATTGGATTAGTAGAGTTATTGAATTTTTCCTTCAAAAAAAAAGAAGTTATTGAATTGTCAAATATTGAACTTATTAGATAGGAGTATCTAGCTATTATTCACAAGGTTCAAAAATTTGAAGAGATAAAAGGAGTCCATTTTTTCTTTTCTATTTCAAACTAACTACCGTGGAACGTAATAAACAAAAATCCATTTTTTTCTCATAGGGAAAATATAAATGTACATAATATTGCATTAGCTCTGAAATTTTAAACTGGTTTTGTATTGCTAACTCTCCCTATTTTTATGCATTTCGGCATCGAGTTATAACTGAACTGAAGTCAAATCTTAAATTTAAAATATGGATTACATGTACATAACTGGACATAATTTATAAACTTAAGAAAACATTTATCACATAATTATTTCCAAATTAAGCTCAAAATTGTACGAATTTATCATAAAAATTTTATTCATCTATTTTTTAAAGTTATATAAATTTAAAGTATAAGGGTGATTATGTACGTGTACATTCATCTTTATTTTTAAAATATTGCGTCGTACTCGTACATATATTTAGATGGAATCAGTCACACTGTTTCAATGTATATAGACAAATTTGACACTTGACTTATAAGAATCTCTTGGTACTTTAACTTTATTACTTGAGTTAGGCTTCTTTCTCGATAGAGTTGACATGAATCAATCAACCAAAATCTTCAACATAGATTTTATGATGGGTATGAATAAATTATTTATGTTATCTATAATGTACATATTGTTGTGATTATACCATACTGTCATTTAATTTATTTGGTGGATGCAAAATTTGTCTTCCGTACGTGGCAATTTTTGTCAGGTATGTATTAATGAATTTCAGAAAATTAAGAATCAATAAATTGATCATGAACAACCAAATAAATAATGTACTTGAACGTTGGAGTGAGTCAGTGAACAACAATATGCATTCTACAAATTAATTTCAATTGAGTTTAAAAAATTGAAAACAATTTTCTCTTAAAAATTAATATTAGAGCATCCGCAATGGTCGGCTAGCGACCGGCTAGCCGATTCGCCGCGCTAGCCGAACCATTGCAATCGGCGAGGACGAAATCGGCGAGCGGATCGGCGTGGGCTGGCCGATCGCTCGTCGTTGGCCGATAGCTACTGGCCGATCGGCTAGTCGGCCATTGTGGCGCCGCCCGATCGGGCCAGCTTATTTTTTAATTTTTTTTAATTCTTTTTTAATTATTTTTTTAATTCTTTTTTAATTCTTTTTTTAATTCTTTTTTTTAATTTTTTTTTATTCTTTTTTTAATTTTTTTGAAAAATTATATAAACGCGATTTTCTCTATCTCTAAATTTCTAGTACAAGAGCAACATCTAGCGATGGACAACAACAACTAGCCCAATACAAAATTAAGACCTAAAACAAAAACATGTCATACCGTCGAATTTGACCACAATGAGAACCCCGTTCGGCTAGCGGCAAACTATAACGATTGATTCAAGGCATACTAACATTTTTTTATGTATTTTTTTAATAAATTAGTGAGGAGTAGAGTGGGGCGGTGGCTCGTGTGTGGAACCCGGATTTTTTTTTATTATGCAATTTTTTTATTTTTAGTTAATGTACTTTTTTTTTTTAAAAAATAAAATTAATGAATTTTCCCGTATATGTCTCGTAAATTTAATTCGGTAATTTAATCGTAATTTTAATTCGTAAATGTAGTAAGCACCATTGCGGATGCTCTTATAGCTAGATTTTGCGTTACATGTATTGCCTACCACCCACGATATATTTATGTAGTAGAATTTAATTTGGAACTTTCTTTATTCTGTTTATACTAATATTATTTTATTTCATTATTTCTTGACCAATCTATGATAGCAAAAATTTCATTGATTTGTTTACGGCAGCACGCGACCGGTTGGGATTTTTATTTTTCTAATTCTTCTTAAATTTTATTTCAAGGAATCCAATTTGAATTAATAGGTCACATAAACTATTGAAAAAAGCAAAAAAGACAGTAAATCAATTTTAATTATGTATCCATGAAATTGGACCGGGATTAAAAACCCAAAGCATGGTTCTATTTAATTAGACTTAGAAATATTTTTTTATTATATTAGATTTAGGTAGTTTGAACGTTGTTTAACCTAATCATTATGAGCAAAACTGAATTTATTTTATTTTATAAGTCCAAAAACATAACTTTATCACCATGATATTAACATGATACAAAACTAAATTTCTAAAACAATATTTTTATCATCATGATACAAAAGTGAATTTGTTTTACTCCATTTTAGAAGCAAAATATTTTAACTTTAGCAAACTGTTGAGGGAAAAAAAGAGAGAGAGAACCGTCCCTAAATTTCTACTTTTATTATAAGTCATGTCTTTTGTCTTTTATTAAAATCCAAAATGTTGCTCCTATCTTATTTATTTACGAGAATTAATAACTTAACTTTTTAATTACAATCATAGTCATAATTCCTGCACATATACATATATTCTCCTAATTCTTTCACTAGCAATAGCTTGAATATCCTATCCAATAATCTCACATACAAAAAGGTTAAATAACTAAATATAAATTCTACAAAACATTATTTTATTTTGACTAAAAATAGTGTGATCCGATCCTTAATTTTTTTTTTTTAAAATACGAAAAAAACTCTATTGACTTTTCTCATCATATACCAGCTATTTTCCTCAGTTTGTTTCCTATAAATTCTCATCTTCTTCCTCCATAATCGCACTCAACTACTTATCTTTCTCTCTCTCTCTTCACTCATTCCTTTTTTTGGTAAACATGAAGCTCTCTCTCTGCCTCTATCTTTCTCTTTCAGCTCTGATTTTACTCAACCATGGCGTCGACTCTTTGCATAAAATCTACCCCGAGTTTCAGTGCCTCGCTGCCACTGATGTGCAGCCTCTTTACCGAACCGGCTACCATTTCCAACCCGCTAAAAATTGGATGAATGGTACGTCCAATTTCTCCCCCTCGTTTTAAACGTCACCAAAAATGTCGTTTTGTACATGAGTGAGACAAATTATAGTACTAAAGAGCTAAGAAATTTGACCAGATTTCGTGATTTAAATGACTGTTCTCATGTGATTATAATAATGGAATATGTAGTACATACATAATTGTCTTAGTAATTTTTTTATTTTTTTATGGATTCATTTTCTTGCATTTGCATGTGTGTTTTGTACGTGAAAACGTGACTAGATTCGATAATTGGATCAGATTTTTTCTGAGGATACAACAAATCTAGTGTTTTTGTTTGAATAAAAGTAGTGTAGTATTTTCAATTTTGTTATGCGATATGTTGCATATACTGACATTTATTTCACTGTGATTTGATTTTGTGTTTGCTGGGAATTTTTGTCTTGTTTGGTGGAAGTCAAACATTTCAATTTTACTCAATTTCTTGGAATTTTCGCATATTAATGTCTGGATAGTTTTGATTGACTAGAACTATTAGTATATCTTAATTAATCTGTCCAATGAGTTATTGTAACTTGTCACATTTTTATTTATGTGCATGCGTGCAAGTATAATAGTATATATGACATCTACCAATAAACAATTTTTATAAGCACCAAATTCAAAAGAGACTGAATTTATACAAAAGATGGCATGGGCAAGAAAAAGGTTAAACTACTAGTACAAAATATAAGGTGACTAGTGCTAAAAAAATCTATATGATGCACTTTGAAAGTACTCGAAAAACTTAACGATGAGCCTAATAGAGCACTATTGTGCTCGGAAGGTGCTTGGTATTTTTTGTTTATTGACAACTGTCAGGCTTATACTTACTATTTTTTGTGCTAGGTAAACAAAGTTTTTCACGTGACTGATAATTATTTTCTAGCTGTATATTTTAACTGCTCATAAATTAACGCAATTAGTAGGCCCTTTAAACAAAGTAGTAGCTCCTAACACAGTTATTACTTATTAGTGTATTGCAATATCATTATAAATTAACACACTCTAAAACTATATACTCCCTCCGTCCCAGATAATTTGTCCCAGTTTTCTATTTCGGTTCGTCCCATAAAATTTGTCCCACTTCACTTTTACCATTTTTGGTAATGGACCACATATTCCATTAACTCATTCCTACTCACATTTTATTATAAACTAATATATAAAGGTAGGACCCACATTTCACTAACTTTTTCAACCCACTTTTCATTACAATTCTTAAAACCTGTGCCCGGTCAAAGTGACCCGAATTATCCGGGACGGAGGGAGTATTCCACAACCAGAGGGTCCCACCAAACTCAAGTAGATGCCAGCTAATTTTGAAGTTAAGTATGATTAAGGTTCTGAAAATTCTGTAAATTTGCATGCATGCAAGTATTATATTTATAGTACTACTACTATATGAAATGTTTCAAGTATTTCTTCTGTGGTCCCTATACAATTTGAATCATACTTTCTGGCCATTTCAGAAGCACATAATGCAAATGAAATTTATTACAGTAGTTATGTCTATGGCTGAATCATGCATTATTTTCAGACTGTATATACATCAACTTCAAAAAACACACACATAACTTACTCTATTGATTGTGTGAATTTACTCCACTATAATTAAGTAATCTGCTTTAAATTTGATGAATCCCAACACTCTAAATTCTTGGCCCACTGTAGTATGTGATTCTAATGGATTTACCTCTTTTCATGTACCTCGATGGCGATTTAAACGGTGCACAAATACCAGATCCGAATGGTGAGTTCTTTCTCCTTCTCCGTCTACGTCTCTTGGTCTGTTGTTTTTGTGTGACATGTGGCTAAAAAACTCGGTCTGGTCTTGAACAGGGCCGATGTATTACAAAGGATACTATCACCTCTTCTATCAGTACAATCCGAACGGTTCTGTATGGGGAAACATAGTGTGGGCTCATTCCGTCTCACAAGACTTGATCAACTGGAAAAAATTAGACGCAGCAATCTACCCATCACGGCCGTTTGATAAATTTGGGTGCTGGTCGGGTTCAGCAACGGTTCTTCCTGGTGGTAAGCCCATCATCCTATACACAGGCATCACAGACGAGCACAACACACAAGTCCAAAACTATGCTATCCCGGCCAACCTATCAGATCCATTACTTACTGAGTGGATCAAGCCCAACAACAACCCCTTGATCGTCCCAGATAGGTGGATCAACAAGACTGCGTTCCGTGACCCAACAACAGCATGGTTGGGGAGAGACGGTCTCTGGAGAATAACCATAAGCGGTGTTGTTAGGCAAATGGGGATCGCTCATTTATACAAGAGTCGGGATTTCACGCACTGGATTAAAGCCAAGCATCCGTTGCACGCTGTGGCTGGGACTGGGAATTGGGAATGTCCCGAGTTCTTTCCTGTTTCAGAGACTGGAAGCAATGGACTCGACACTTCTGTTTTGGGGCCAAGAGTTAAGCATGTGTTGAAAATCAGCCTTGACGATACTAGATATGAGTACTACACAATAGGGACATATTACACCATAACTGATAGGTACATACCTGATGAAGGCATGATTGATAACCGGAATGGATTGAGGTATGATTATGGCAACTTCTATGCCTCCAAATCCTTCTTTGACCCTTCTACGAATAGAAGGATTGTGTGGGGTTGGGCGAACGAGTCAGATTCGGTTAACGATGATGTTAACAAGGGCTGGTCAGGAATCCAGGTAATAAATGTTGATAAAAATTAGCTTAAATTAAATATATATACATATAAATATACTAGTTTCACTCACATGATGTTCATATTGCAGTTGATCCCGCGTACAATATCTCTTGATCCCAACGGCAAGCAATTGCTATTGTGGCCTATTAAAGAAATAGAAACACTAAGGGCAAACATGGTTGAATTGAACAACAAGAAGCTTGTAAAGGGTGAGATGGTTGAAATCAAAGGAATAACAGTTGCACAGGTATTGTTTTCTCTCCAAATAATGCAACCACTATTGCTTTGATGCTTTATACTATATGGGAAGTTCGTGTATACATGACTGCTTTCATGTTAGATACCTACTACATATGAATTGATATGGAATGTAAACATGACAGGCCGACATAGAAGTGACCTTCTCCTTTGATAGCTTGGACAAAGCTGAACCATTTGATCCTAGTTGGGATAGATATGATGCGCAAAAACTTTGCAAGCAAAAGGGTTCAACTGTTCAAGGTGGATTAGGGCCGTTTGGGTTATTAACATTGGCTTCAAAAAACCTTGAAGAATACACCCCGGTTTTCTTCAGAGTTTTTAAGGCCCTAGACAAGCATATAGTCCTTATGTGTTCTGACGCAACAAGGTTAGTTTACATATATTACAAAGGCATAGATTGATAAATATGTGACGCATTTGAATTAATCTTACAGGTCCTCTTTAAATAACGAAGAAGGCGCATACAAGCCATCATTTGCAGGATTTGTAAACGTAGATCTGACTCAAAAGAAACTCTCTCTCAGAAGTCTGGTATGTTTTTTATCTTAGCTTCTGATGAAGATTTTATATTCCAAAATAAGAAATATGCATTGATCATAATTATCATTTGCAGATTGATCATTCTGTTGTAGAGAGTTTCGGTGTTCAAGGCAAGACTTGCATTACATCGAGGGTTTATCCCGCGCTAGCATTAGGCGATGAAGCACATTTATTTGCATTCAACAACGGCACTCAATCCATCAAAATTGACAATTTAAAAGGTTGGACCATGAATAAACCAGAACATATGAACCAATAGTTAATGAGACAATGTATCATTAAGAGTAGTAAGTGAGCATAGTTTCGCATATGTTGCTGCTATCTTTATACGCAAGTTCTCGAATTGCGGATGTAACTTTCAAAGCCTATCATTTTCATTGGAACCATGACTACTTAATACATATGACATGTATTATGTATAATTTTCTGTATTGTCTATGTTCAAAAGATAGATAGGAGAATGCTTAACAAATGAACCTTCTTAAACAATGCAACATTGTAGAAGTATTGTGCCTTTAGGGATACCAATCAATGGTGTACACAATATCAAACACAACTATCTCATTACAACCACATACCTAATGCCATATATATAAGGAACACGGGTTAGTTCTAGGATAATCTAGTTCATTTCACAAATTTGCAACTTGTTTAGTGTTAAAGGCTCTTAATTGGTCCAGAAAGTTCTCCAAAATTTAATTCCTGTTGAATGCTCTCCAACATCGGTAGGACCCTTTTTCAACAAAACTATGTTTTTATTGAGTTTACGTAGAGGAGATAATTGGTTAATTCTTACAAATAAATCAAACATCACTTAGTGAAAGTACTTACTACATGTAAATTGAAAACATTATCACACTATGAATAACTCATTTCGGAATAACCATCAACTGAGTAACCCTCAAAGCAAACTACGCAAAGATGGCCATGTTTCATACTTCCGAGATATCAAAACAGTTGCATAAAGGAGAAGAAACAAAGCACGAAGGATAAAGGAAAGGATAGCTTTTAGCATACCAGACAATAGCAAAACATTCACCAATAATCACTGCAAGAACAAGCTCCGTCCTTGAAATGGTGGAAGCGATTTGCATCACGAACAACAAGTAACCTTTTCATGATCAGAGACACAAATTTGATGAACGTGTGACAGTCACCACAAACTCTAAGATTTTTCGTAATTCTAATGGGAGTTCCCTCAGGTGTGGCAATTAGTCCAAACGCAATTGCCAGCTTCTCGCTGTGTGTATGCAAGATATCCAACTTCAGTTCATCATCAATGTCATGTAGCACGAAATTCGTATCTGGAACATAGCCAGCCAGCTCCAGTTTCTCACGCAATTGCTTTAGTTGCTCGTATATCTCTCTCGACTGAACATGTGTATGGTCTCCAACGCCAAACTTATGAATCTTGTTTTCCACTTCAATCCAAGTCCAACCCGGAATTTTCTTTATACTTTGACGAGTCATTAGTTCCCTAACCTTGGCCACTTCTTTCCATCGACCAGCTTTGGCATAAATATTGGAAAGTAGTATATAATGCCCTGCATTCTGGGGTTGTAATTCGAGGAGGGACATTGCAGCCTTCTCCGCCAGTTCTACATCACCATGTATCCTACAAGCACCAATCAACGCAGCCCAGAGCCCCGCATCTTTTTCAATATTCATATCTTCAATCAAACTTAAGGCTCGTTCAAGTTTTCCAGAACGACCAAATAGATCAACAACGCAAGTGAAATGCTTCACATCCGGCCTCACTCCATACTTCTCTTGCATTAGCGAGAAAATCTCTAGACCCTCGTCAACCAAACCAGAGTGACTACAAGCGTGCAAGAGGGAAACGAACGTGATGTTATTAGGCAACACTCCATTTCCCAACATCATGCCAAACAAATCAAGAGCTTCCCGGCCTTCCCCATGGTAGCCATACGCCGCAATCATCGTGCTCCACGACACAACGTTCCTCTCCCTCATCCCGTCGAACTTCTCCCTCGCCAACTCCAAGCTCCCACATTTCGCATACATAGCAATCAAAGCAGTACCAAGAATCACATCCAACAAAAACCCCATCACCTTCACGTAATCATCCACAACCCCCGCCTTATGCATCGACCCCACCTTTGCAGAAGCATTGACAACATTAACCATCACAATCTTATCCGGCACAATTCCACCCTCTCGCATCCGATCAAACAACTCCAACCCCTCCTCCGGATTCCCACATTCAGTATAAGCCCCAATCATCACAGTCCAACTAACAAGGTCTCTCTCAGGCATTTCATCGAACACCCTCCCCGCATCCCCAATCACCTTGCACTTCGCATACATATCCACGAGCGCCGCAGCAACAAAAGTATAACAACAAAATCCACACTTGTAGACAAAACAATGCAACAATCTCCCCATTCCCAAATCCATAAAATTCCTACAAATCTTTATAACCACAGGCAAAGTGTAATCATCAGGCAAATCACCAGACCTCACATAATCCCTAAAAACTCTGCAACAGCTGAAAAAATCACCAGCTCTGGCAAACCCACCAATCATAACACTCCAAAAGTAAGAATTTTTCACATTAACATCACAAAACAATGCATACGCACTCTCCAAATCTTTGTGGAGTGTGTATGCGTGAAGAATTTTGTTAGCGGTGGAAAGCTCTGAGATTAAACCGTTGACAATCAGCTCGCAGTGAAGTTTTCTCAATTGGGAGATATTTTTGCTTTTAGGGAGTGAGGAAAGGTTGAATTTTTTTGAAAATTCAGATGCTGGAGCTTGAATTTGTGAGTGGGCTGCGGATTCGAGCACGGAGAGGAATCGGCGGCGGCCATGATTTGAAGGTAAGAGGATTTGTAACGTGAATTTGAGCATTGTTTATTGTGGCGGGAATGACAAATTCTGTCGTCGGAAACTAATTGAATGCGAAATTCGATTTAAGTTTTTGAAAAGAAGATTTTCGATATTAAAATTATTAAACAGAACAGTGAAATATTACGACCAATCAAGCATTTTCCATTTGATACGGGCAAACATAATCATAATTATATTGATAAAAACAAGCATGGGTTAGTTGTTAAATCATTACTCAATTTTAACTAAATTTTTATTGTCTTCACATTTTGATAAAATTTATGGATAGTAACTGTGAAATTAAATTTGGTACTTATGATATTAATTAAGGAATTAAGCCGTTAATATAATTTTAATATGTGGGGCACCATGAAAATCTTAATTTGTTTTGCAAACATTCTTGTTATTTAAATCCAGAAATGCAACACAAATCTTGGCTATAGGATTAAGTATTCTAATGATCAATAATTAATCAAAAATACGGAGGGTCATTACTAAGCAATTTTAGGTATTCTGATTTGATGTCGTGTTAAGATCATTTTAAGTCATCCCTTGTTAGGAGAAAGAATTGACCTAAAAATGTCCTATATATGATTTTGTTATGCGATCATGTATTTCCTAAATCTAGTTTTGCATAGATCAAAGCTCCTTCACCCATAACACATTATTTACAACAAATCTAAACATAGCTCACCATACTACTCTCTCTATGCAAATATAGATATCACGTTTTCCTATTTAGTCTGTTTTATTAAAAATATTATACTATTAGAATACTATATTTTCTTTTTCCATTAAAAAAATACTTTACCCACATTTTTCCTATTTTTTTGGAAAATATTTCTCAAATATTACTATAAAATTATATTTTCTTTTTCCATTCAACAAACAACAATATACTCTATCATCAATCAACTTTATTATGTATCAAATGAAATCTAGTTTGGGACGAAAGGAATTACTGTGATAAATTGTGGTCATTTTGTCCAACTTTTATTAAAAGATGTGTTATACTAGTAGACAATGCATTTTTTTTAATATCCAATGGAGTACTTGTAATTTATTCATGAGATTCTCATCATATATTGTAATTTTCCATACAATTATAATTTATCTATGAGATTCTCCTCATTTATACATATTTAAAAGGTGAATTTTGGCCATCATTGTGAACATTTGTGAATTTTGGGCAAACTATTAAATATTTATAAACTTTGGATTTTGAATGTAATTTTTTATTTATTTTGTTTATAACGTTGAATTCAATCATGACATTGTAACTGAATTCTCAGCTATTAAATACTCAATAAATCACATGGAGTAACAATGAACGATTAAATTAGACATTAAAATATAGCCGTTACAAAAACTCCCTGAATTCTCAGCCATTTCCATTTCTTCTTCTCAAACATTTATTGGCCCTATTAATTTTATATAATGCTCTTAACTTTTTTCTCCCTATAAATATTCTCATTTATCAAATCATCATACATCATCAAACAATTCTACTTTCGTAACTAAAAATATCGATAGAAAAATTCACGAGCTTTCTCTAATAAATGGTCATTGTGTTAGCATCATCTACCATGATTTCAGCAAGAAAAACTAGAGTTGAGATCGCCTGAAAGTACAACTCAAAATGACGATGAAATGTTTGGAAAAAAAGACTTAGAGATGGTGCTTTGGCAACTAGGTCATCAGTTTCCAACTTTTATATGTACTATTATAAAGTATAATGAGTAAGGTATTAAATGTGGTAATTGACATTAAAAAAATATTGTGATTGACTAAGTAGTGTGGGTAATTGATACTCCACTAAATAAGAAATTGTGATTTATTTAGTTTTCACACTAATTACTTACTCTTCTTATTGATTTAATTAGTATAGATTTAAGGATTTGATTAGTATAGATTTGATTTTGCAAAATAATCCGTGAGATTGCAGGTCACGTGTTACATGTATGTATGTTGTATTTTATTTTTCTCCCAATGTAAGTTTCCAAAGCTATATTTATTGAGTATTTTAAAATTAATTTTGTGTGTTTTTAGTATTAATTTATTTACTTTTAGAATAGATAATTATAGATATTGTAAAAACAAAAAAAAATATCAACTACTAATATATTTTATTTCAATAAAAAAGCTATTTGATTTTTTTATTTGTTTAATTATTTATGTTTGTAAATTCCTATATTTTTGAGCATTTAATAGTTAAAGCTAACAAAATGCGTGTACTAATACAATTAATATTCCTTATTTGAAAATGTTATTAAATTGGAATTGCATTAGACAAAGCCACGTATGTGTAAACATCGACATTTTAAAAGAGTTAAAGAGCAACGCTTAATATAATTAATTATATCAGTTATATTATCACATAAAATCAGCATCTAAAAACTCTTCAATTTATCGCATTAATTAATAGAAACGTAAATTATAAAGCGAAACGTTAATGAGTTTAACTTTTTTTAATGATAACCTATTTAATCTAGAAAAAATATTTTAGCAGCTGAACAACATTTGGTTTCTAACTCTTCTTTAATTTGATTTGGATGGTTTTTGTTATGATGTATTAACCTTCATTTAATTTAATTAAATTAATCTTTCTAATTGTATATTGTTGAAACTCACAGTAGAATCCCAAGTTGGCATTTCCTTGATCTACTACTATAAACATTCATTGCTTATTATACTACAATTCACAACCGAAATTATTTGGGAATTAACTCCAAAAATGTGTCCTAATGATTATTCAATCCTATTATAATTAAACTCCAATAACTTTTGAATCTTGAGATACAAAACGCAGTAAAGTTTAGAATTGATTGATCAATCCATAAATAAGTCCAAATGAATTTTCAAATCTTACTATAATTAAAAATTATTAATTAATTAAGTTTAAGATAGATATTTTTAGATTTGGTCGTTTAGGGTGTAGGGATTAAGTAACGGTCCATTTTATTTATACTCTTGAATTATGAAATATTTTTGAAATAAAATAAAAAAAAATTTATATTAATCTAAAATTATAAATGTATTTAATTAGAAATCGTATGTAATAATGTATCTGATGATACAAAATTATGAGTTCAGTATAATTCGAGTAAACATTTTGAGATAAGAATTAATTCTATTATATATACTTCATAAATGTGAATCCACAATTTCAAATTAATTAGTCTAAATATACCAGTATACTATAATTTTCAATATAATTAAATCAGTGTGTGCGGTGATAGTAGAGGATGAGATTCACTTTTTCTCAATCCGCATTTTCTTTTATTCGGGAAGCTGAACACAAATAATCATTAAATTATTTCCAAAATTAGACAAAACTTATTCATTAAATCATCAAAAGAATATTCTCCAAAAGGATTTACATAAATAAGATATACAAATAGAACATAAAGATGAAAGGATCTACGAAAATAAAGTAACTCTAACTTGAATGACTTGAATGAGTTATACGAAAATAAAGTATCTCTAACTTAAATAGTATAAACATTCTAACTTAAATAGTATAAACATTCAAGATATCACATTCTTATCCTCCAAGATGAATCTACGAAAATAAAGTAACTCTAACTTGAATGACTTGAATGAGTTATACGAAAATAAAGTAACTCTAACTTAAATAGTATAAACATTCAAGATATCACATTCTTATCCTCCAAGATTCAGTGAATGCACTGAGGATGAATGGATTGATAGCATAAACATTAGGTTTGCAGCTGCATCTTTACACGAGACACAGCTTTGCATAACCCATTAATCAACACATTATATTCATTAGACTCACACAGTTCCTCTTCCAACAATTTCCCCATGAGATTTGCAGCCACAAGGATCTTTCCAACCAATAAAAACCCTTTGACAAGAGTGGTAAAGGTGATTTACCAAATCAGGCTCGCACCAACCCTTCAAAAAACTGCCTGAAACCGGAAATCCAAAATCAGGTCCTTTCCAACTGGAAAAGGACCCAATCGCAACCCTCTGAAGCATTTCGTCAAACATATATAGTCAGCATCACAGGCAAAGATCTGAAATAGAATTTCGGATATGCTCAAAAGGAGTATCTAATTTGGAAAAATAAAATCAAATGGATCTGTGTTGGAAAAGAAAAGGCATAACAGAATATAATAGAAATAGCTAAACTGATTGAGCGATAACAACTAACAAGCGTAGTTGCAGAATTACCTCGGCGGCGGCCTTGACCTAGTGGTGGATGAATTGTGAAGAATTGGTGAAGGGAACGACAAATAAATAGGGAAATGGAAAAGCAAAACCCTAATCATAATAAAATAATAATACTATTAATTAATAATCGATATAAATTTAACAAATACTAGTACTAAGATTTAAAGAAAAATTGGATACGGTAAGATTTAAAAGCAATTAATTATATCACCAAATTTGATCAAATTCTACTAATCACAAATTTAATTTCGAACATATACAAACAAAACTATGGATACAAATTAGTATTGAACAATCTACATATTCATGTTGAACAATATGAAGATTTATCATTTATGCATATTCTTTTCGTAGTTTAGTCAAATTTTAGATGATTTCATAATAATTTGACATTAAAATATTAAATTATAGTTTCATTTTTTAAAACTGTCAATAATCTCATTCGTATATAAAACGGTAAGTTTTAGTTATGTTAAAAACACTTAGTAAAATTAACATTAAAAAATATTTATTTTAATCATTTTAAAAATTACCCAAAGTCAGACCGTGTTTTATACACATGATAAGTACAATTGCAATCATTTTAGTCATTTTTTATCTTTCAAAAGAAGATTTCAATCTGACAAATTTTCGCTCTTTCTTAAATAAGAGTGGCTAATGGAAAAATGATAAGTTTACAATATTCAGTAAATCCCAAGAAAGGATCCATTTGTATTGGATAATCCCTACAACAAAGACCAACAACTTTTCCCAATTCATATTGATGTATACAAGAACAAGTACAAATCCAGAGTTAGTGAGTGAGTCATCATGCCAAAAAGGTGAAGCCATGGCTGCTCCTAGTTGATCTCCGACAGCGGCTCACGAGGAGCAACCGGAGGCCTCACTTGCTTTGCATGAAAAGATTCAAATGGATGGTTTTCCCTGAACTCCTCTTGAAGGGCCTCCATTGGCACTGCTCGCAGTGACTCGATAGTCTCCTTGCCCGGAATATCAGGCTCACTTCGAACAGGTGTCATGCCAGTAGGCTCGTAATCCTAGCATCACGAAAGCAAAACCGAATGTCATTTTTGAGTAGGCTTAAACAGATTGACTGATATTAATGATGAACACAAGCTAAATGAAGCAATTAAACTGTGATATGTTTCGTGTCATTTCTTAAACTACACGAGATTTTCAAGAAGGATATAACCTGATGAAACTGAAACTTGCAAACTAATGAGACAGAAATTCTATACACAGCAGTTTGACAGGATAAGAATACTAATGAAGTAGAAAAGAACATACCGCATATTTCTGCCCAAAAGTATCAATAGCATGTTGCTCGATGCAGGCTGACTGCTGGGAATGATCGTTGACAAGATTCTGAATCGTTTCTGAGTGCTCTTTAGAGGTAGACAACACTTCAGAAACAGATGATTTCTCTTGTTCTGACAAGCCTGGATTAAAATAGATATAATGTCAATCCGAAGTGCATACCCATTTTAAGGTATAAACCATTCCATCAAATGCACAGCAAAGAATTCCATAACACAAGATTAAACATTGTAATTTTCAATTACTGTAGGAATATCAGGAAAAACTGACCATCAAAACACTGAATAATATCATCGCTATTTCTTTTGATGTCCTCCTCAACCAATTCTCTTGCAGACCCAATTTCAGCATCATGCTGTTCATTGCTATAATGCATATTCCTGAAAAGATGCATTCCACCAAGAATAAAGCACTTAATGCATACAATAATTTCAAACAGAATCCATTAAAATCCATTAAGATCATATATCGACAGAGAATGAACACAGAGTGTTTGATACCTACTGATCTTATAGCTATTAAAAAGGAGCAGGCGTCACAAATGGATACAAATTGTAGGATCCAGAAAGTAAGATGGTATTTGGATTAGCCAGTGAGTGTAGCATTTAGTCTGTCCTTTTTCCTTTCAGAGGAATAATCGAACAAGTCTTTTATAGTAAATGAACCAACCTAACATGTGCATCAATGGCTAATGAATTTTGCTTTCCCATGTCATTTAAAGATTCTTGCATTGTATGCCACCGCTTCAAAGCAGTATCAGCACTGCTTCCACTGAGTAAGAAAGGACAAGAAATCAGTAAAAACGGATAAGACAAAACAATGATTTCATAGCAGCAATATTCTCACCATTTCTGCATGAGCAACTCCATACGACAATGCTTGGCTGCAGAGAAATCAGCATTTTCCTTAAAACTACTATCTGCATGTGAAAAGGAATCCTGCCACTTTCTTTTAAGATCTGTTGTAATTCCATCAATTGTAGAAACATGGCCATCCAAGAATATCTTATTTCCGATTGCACTATCCTTAAGACTATCCAGCTTTGCTTCCACCTGTAAACAAAAGATTGCATATCAATAGAATGCAAACATAAAAAACAGACAACTGAACTGAAGAAAAAAATATCAGAACCATCTCTTTCTGACGAAGCATGCATTTAGAAACAAGAGAGGTCATATCAGCAATGAGCTTCTCTGCTTCTGACTTTGATTGTTCCTGCAAACATCAAACGTGTTAGAGACTTAGAGTAAAAAGAGAGTAAAATTGAAGCATAGTAAAAAATGTCAACTAGAGGGAAACCTCATAAGAATTCCGAAATTCTGCTATGCTCTTCATCTGAGTTTCATCAACTTGAGTTGCATGACATTTGAGGCTTTTAGATTCTTCCAAAATCTTATCAACACATCCATGAATAGATTCTGATGTACTTGTTAGGTGTTCTGTACTTGCAATAAATCTCTGCATATACAAAATGTATCTACTTAGGATAAAAAATACTGGAAAGAGGCCCAAAAAGATTCTACATAGTGAATATCCAAAACCTGTCGAAGCTCCCTTGCCAAGTGAGCCATTTCCCCTTGATGACTAGATAAAATATCATGAAGATCATTGAAAACTGATTTCACTTCAACAGCTTCAGCAGCTAAAAACTGAACAATTCAGAAGCATTAGACTCTACCTAACAAAGCAATGACCACCGGTAAAATAATCAGTAAAAGGAAAGTGTTCGCTTACTGCTTCAATAGACTGTGAATTACAAGAAGCCAAAGCAGAAAGTTCCTCCAGAGCAGCATTACTACCAGCTTTGTGCAGATGGACAACATTTTGTACTGCCTCAAAATGAGATACATACAAAGCCCTTGAAGAACTCACTTTCTGTTTTAGTTCCACATGAGCCTACGAGAAACATCCAGTCAGATGACTGCATATACTGACGTGCTAGCTTCAGACAAGCAGAACTAATGTTCCAGATCACTCATTAACTTAAACTACAAGGAAAGATGCAAAATTTTAGCGAGTAGCAACCACCTAATACAGTTTTTGCAAACCTTATCATGTATCTGTAGAAAAGAGTTGCAGAGGTTTTCAACACACTGGAGGTGCTCTCTTTGCCGGGATACAGATGCAACCAGTGAGCTAGAAATGGTATTAAGCTGCTGGGTAAGATCAAATGTGAATGTATTCACAGTCGATCTGTTATCAGCATTCAGTTTGTCCTCTCTGGCTGAAAGAAATAACCATTGCAAGCTCTGAGTTGTGTAGGACTAAAATCTCGAAACTAGAGGATACAAAAAAAACTGCTTACCAATTTTGAGAAAGAGTGAAGCATTATCCTTCTGAGACTTCTCAAGATCAGCTCGCAAAACACATGCTTGATGAGCTAATGCATTCTCTGTAAAATTATCAGAAGACTTGTTAGACACTAAGGAGTGGGCACCATACAAGAAAAGTCCAACTGCAGGTTATAACCAAATACCTGCTTTTTTCTGTTCAGAGATGATAAAGTCTCGCTCTTTTAGGGAATATTTGCAAAGCCTTAGCTCATCTTCAGTGTTTGATAACAACTTGGTAGTTGAGTCTAAATCTTTCTGCAAACATCTAGGCATAAGACTCAGGAATCATATAACACAAAACAGCAACCTGTAAATATAACTTACTTGGGTTGCATCAAGTTTGTTGCTCAAAGCACAGCATTGTTGGACCTGGTCATCATATTTTCCTTGCAATTCCTCTGTTTTCTGTGTACATAATCAACTTTTAGATTTTAAAGATTTCACTTTTAGCTAGATCCTGAAAAGAATCAAGTGTGTTACCTTCTGATGGTTTTCCATGGTCACTGTCATTTGTTCAATCTGATCAGCCATAGCCTAAACAATAAACCAAAAACAATAATGATGCAATGACAAATAACATGATGTATATTAATTCATTTGCTAATTCATAATTTTAGTTAAAAAAAATTCAAAAGGAAATATGGTTATTCTGAGCAACATATGCCTCTCACCATGGAATAATATGTGAAAATATTCAGTGAACCAGAAGGCCAAAGTTGAATGGACAAAAAAAAGAAAAATTATTCGAAGTATGTGCACCTTTCTCTCACTCTCCTCTTGATAGTACCGCTCCTTAGGGATGTACACACCATTCTTCTCCCGTGCAGCATATACCTCTGTGTGTGTGGGAGTGAATTAAAATCTAAAAAGTAGTATGACTTTAAAAGAAGCTTAGATGAATGAATAGCTAACTAGAGAAAAATAAGAAGTACCTGTTTTCAGTCTTTCTATTTCACCATAGAGATCTTTGATAAGAGTCGACTTCATCATTTTTTGGTTCACCTATAAGTAGAGATATCACAGTGTTAGGATGAGCCATCCAAAATTACATATTGTCACAGAAATGCAAACCAATCAACAAGATCATAATGTTCAGGATCAGTATTTTATCCCAAAGTTAACTGTGATGAATATGAGAAAACTCTGTAAGTTCAGTTAGTATGTCAAGAGGAGCTATGAAAAGATAACTGTTACAACGGACCTCAGGCTTATTCTTTATGTTCTTAGCCCTATGGGCATAATCTAGTGTGCTGAGGGTCTCCTCAAGACAATGTACAGCTGGTGATACTGTGGCAATGATACATGTCTTTGTTCTTCCCCCCAATGAATCTCGTAGAAGACGTGTTAGCTTGCTGTCCCTGTTGAGTGACATAAAACATAGTACTCAGTTGTACTCATAAACAAACTGCAATAATGCAATTTGTTTGAAACAATCAAGTTCATGATTGAAGATTCAACCTGTAAGGAATATGCCCGCCATGCTCGACAAGAGCATTTATTACACGCCCTAAGGTAAGTAAACTTTTGTTTATTTCTCCAGCCTCTCTTGCCCTTCCCTAGAAACATTGATGAATAATATATAAGAAAAATGAAGAGATAATTATAAGTTATAACTAGAGAAAATAAATTAAGCACTATGATATTAAAACTTCAACAGATTGTCTAACAGATTATAACTAAAAGACTTCAGCAAGATGCGAGATCTTACCTCCCTAGCACCAGAACGTGAGATGTTCTCGGAACCTGCCAAATCAACCAAATTCAACTTGCCACATTTTATTAGTTCTTCGCCTTCAGGGGTTGCTTCCTTTATATGAATTGTTACAGAAAATAGAGAATGTGACCGACTGCAACCAAAAACAATAAAAGAAAGGGAATCAATTTTGATTTATTTCATCAGAATATGTAAAACCATATTCAGTTCAGAATGTAAAACCTTGATTGTTTATTCAACAAGGTTTCTGCAGTTCGACGCTTTGCAGATCCCCTTTCAAGTAACGTGAAAATCTCAAAAGCACTTGTCACGATCTCCTCTTCGAGTCCTCTCACAAGAACACCACCTTTGCCATCTTCCATGAGTGGCAATTGTTTTTTCTGCTTTTCTTCCAAGGCAATTTTAGATATTTCATCAGGGGCCAGCAAATCGGTTATTTCTTCATTGTATAACTCCAAGAAAGTGACTTTCACGCTATACTCTGCACATTGACCTTCTAGAGTATCGAATATTTGCTTTACTGCTCTGGGTATGACTCCTGCTCCTGGAGGCAATTCTCCATTTGGACCACTCTTCAAGATAAAAGTAAATCAAGCTTCAAAACAAACTCAGCCACCCAACAAAAACAAAAAAGGTAATTGAAACTGGATTATGTAGTTTACCTTCGACCTCTTGCATTCTCCCTCCATGGTGTATGTTTTTCCAGTTCCAGTTTGTCCATAGGCAAAGATTGTACAGTTAAAACCATCCAAAACCTCATTTACTATCGGGATAACTGCTTGGTCATATAGATCCTTCTGCTGGGAATTAGGCCCAAACACCTACATATGAAAATTAACTAAAACACAGTTCTTGTAAATTTGAAATGCGTGCCAAAACCCTAAAGCTACTCATTTCTTCAACAACACTCATTTTAAACTCAACTCGATTCGCCCCAAAACCTAAAGCCAAATGCTTCTACAATATTTTATTTCAATTGAATCATAAAGAAAAAATCACTACAACAACAATACACCATACAAATCAATGCTCATTCACGAAAACTAGGAAAATGAAATCGTATTAGAATATGAAAATTAACCTTGTCAAACATAAAAGTTCTATCGATATGTTTTCCAGCGATATTCTGCGAAACGGAGACCTCTCTCTGGTACTCATTGCACGTAACCACCTGCGGCGCATTGTTCCGCAACTCATCGTCGCTAAACGGTCTGAGAAATGGCGAATTAAATCATGTCGAAATGAAACACAAATGCAGCAAGAAAAAAAGCCCTAATTTTCAAATTGATGCGCGCTACCTGCAACGGAGGAGAACTTGAACATTGACGCCTTTCTCCTTCTCGTGACGAGACGACATATCTGAGCTTCCCGCACTTAGGTATGCGTCTGAGATCTGCTATCGATCGCAATTGGTTGCTCCACTATGTGTGGTGTGTGAGAATTGAAGAGCGGAAAGTGGAGCGGGATGAATCTGGTTTGATAATTTGAATTTTTGAAGAAGCGCTCACTCACACTCTCTCTCTCTAAATACACTGTGTTAACTGTAGCTGAGCCGTCAGATCATGAAGTTGAGATCGGACGATTCAAGATACATCTCAGAATTTGGGTTTAAATTCTCGCGACTCAGTTTAGTCGGGTTGGGCCTTCGGATCCGAATTATGTGGGTTTGCTGTGAGTAGTTCAAGCTGGGCTTAGGCCCATTCGATTTATCTGAATTTTGGGTATAACCTTTTTTTATTCGTTACGTGTATTAATTTCAAATTTTGCTTTTACAAGAAAAATTTTGCCACTTGCCAAATGATGATCAGAAAATTTCATTAAATTCAAATTTTTAGAGATATGGTTGATCTCATGCTAAGGTAGCATTGTCCTAAGTCCTAACCTTTTGAGATTAGGATTCACTTTTATTCTTCACTCATTGTTTATTGCCAACGACCTACCGCATTGCCTCTGCCTTCGACTGCCACCGGCGACTTCTTCATTCAGTCCGGCCACACAAATTTTGTTTCATGAATCTATCATTGTTGCCAGAGTTGTAGTGTACCTCCTTATTTACATGCGGTTCAAACTTTACTTGTCATTTGCTACAAAGAAATATTATATGTAACTACTAATTTATACTAATTGTAGAAGTTATTATATGTGTATCGGCTTCTTTGGTAGTCGTATTAAATTATAACTTGGACTAAAATTTTGTTTGGCTAGTATTAATTATTTTAGCACGAGATATATAAAGTCTCAAGTTAAATTTTGTATTATCTCTGTCTCATGGAAAATTGTTCTTAATTTTATGTATTACTATTATTTTGTACAGTTAAAGAAAATAATGAGATATAAGTAGATATTCGTGTTTCCATTTTAAGAAATTAGTCATTTTTATTTGGTAAGCTTATAGTATTACTTTGTATATCAAATTATAAAATGTCATTTTTATTGTTAAAAACAAACAATTATAGTATTAATTGAAAACAATACACGTGAGAAATTTTGACAATCCTTCTCCGACTTATTTGCCATTGAGATTCAATGGAATGTTTGGTCGATTGTTGACATGAGAAAACATGTTCCATGAAAGCAATATATGTTTAACTGATTTATCTATGCCTTGATAAAAAAAATTTAAAAAAAATAAAAAGAAAAAGAAAATACTTAGAAATCTAACATCAAGGTTGGAATGTAACAATTTTATTATAAAAAAAATCTATTGGATTAGAGTGTTCATACATACCACATTACCTTAAAAGATAGTAGTACTATGTTCATTCTATTCATAACATCAAATAATGCTACGTACTTTCTATTAGCAAAAATCATTAAGTTTAAATTCGACTAGAACAAAAATAAAACGAAAAAAATTTCAACCCTAAGAAGTTCCACCCACCAAATTTAATCCTAACCACAAATATTTGGGAAGAACATGAAATAGCTAACCCCCACAAATGAAAAATCAAATTTTGTAACGGTGGAGTTAGGGGATTCAATATTCTAAAATTGAGTTGGGGCAATCAATGATCACGTGTTTTATATTTTCTGATTTGGGAGATTGTAGACCTTTAATTTAGTTAGGAATGGAGGATGTGATAAAAATTATGACCAATTTACACATGTTGCAAGTCCAATTTACATTGATTGATATGCATGTTACTTTGTTTTTAGACATGAAAGGTTCCAAATAAGTTGGTATTTTGGAACCTATCATCTTGCCCCATGCAAATTAAGGATAATATTTGTATATGAAATAAAATGTCCAAACTAAAAGGTTGGTATTTTGGAGTTTATCATCTGGCCCCAAATTAAGGATAATATTTGTGTATGAAAAAATGTTCAAACTAAAAGGTAGAGCAACATGTTTTTGTCACTCCCAATCTAAAACAAATAAGAACGACAACGGCAAGGTATAGGGGCACCCATGGCAAATAAGCAAATGAACAAGAGATATAAACAAGATTACTGAGACTTACAACAATATGACTGTTTTTTTTAAGGATATTATTTGGCTCGTACACATGCCAAGTCACTGAAAAAGTCAAAAAGTCGTAGTAACAAATTTGCTTTTGGTTAGCAAAATGACTGTTTTAAATTGCGATTGAATGAAATAAGTAATTAAATTAATGTGTTTCTGTACACGTACATTTTTGCTTTGCATGGTATCGATAACATTAAAACAAATTAACCAAAAATTAAGAATTTGATTAGTACGAATAAATGAAAATAGGTCAGAATGGAATCAACATGGGAAATGAATGATGATAGAATAGGAATTAGGAATGATAACGGAAAAGGGCTAATTCCGAAGAATAAAAGGAAGGTCTAGTTCCTACGTAAGGTATACCAAAAAAATTAAAAAGTATACCAATGACCCTTTTATATTTCAATAAGTCTTAAATTTGGCTGAACATAATTTATTTTTTGCTTTTAAAAACTTAATCATATAGACTGGTACAGTTTTACAGACAGGATAGTGCAAATCATATCAGTCTAAACAATATTGAACGTTGGCTCAGATTAAATTAAAAGTCACTACATATAAAATCTAAAATATATAAGGATGATTTCGAAGAAAGGAATGTGTTATTCCATCTTTATAGAAAATTGAGATTGTGGAATGATAAAATATTGATTCCTGACCAAATTAAATCATCAAATCAACGGAATTTGAACGAAGCTAGGCAGCAATTAATTGTTCTATTCTAATATCATCATTATTAATTAATTTTGTGTATAAAATTCAAAAGATCTGGTTTGTTATTCAAAAGGCCACGCCTTGGGCTAGAATTGAAGGTAGAAAATAAATCTAATCCCTCCATCCCACGTAATTTTACATAGTTTGACTTGACACGGGTTTTAAGAAATGTAATAGAAAGTGAGTTGAAAAAGTTGGTGGGATGTGGGTCCTACTTTTAAAGTATTGGTTTTATAATAAAATGTGAATAAAAATGAGTCAGTGGAATATAAGGTCCACTACTAAAAATGGTAAAAGTAAAATGGATAAAATTATGTGGGACGGACTAAAATGGAATACTGGGTAAAATTATTTGAGACGTATGGGGAGAGAGTATAAACATATATATGTACTCGAAGTCAACAAATTATCGGTGGCCTAATTATTTATACGTGACAATGTGATATGCGTAGTTGTAGGAATTACACTATTTAAGTAACCTATTAATTGTGATACATGAACATTAATAAAGTCTTAATTAGATAGAATGTAATTAAGAATCAAATAATTAAGTTTGTATATATATATAGTTCAAAATATGAATTTTAAACATTAATTATACTTCCAAATATGCTAGGGCTAGTCATGAAAGCGTATGAATTCAAGTATAGCTGAAGTTTTAGATTTATGTGAAAAAAAAAAAAAAAACTATATATGTAATGAAAAGTGGAGATAATCGATTTCTTATACTATTATTTTGTAACTTAGATTTTTAATGTACATCAAAGCTCACACTACCATATTGCAAATAAAAATGGTGGGGCATTTGGCTTATCATTAATAAATGCCATTTAAGAATAGTTTGGACCCTCCATGGCTCCATCTATCTAAAATAGAGTGGTAACACCACTTTCCCTATAATAAATTGTCATTTGGGGCCAATGACTCTTAATTTTGACAATACAATAATATATAATGCAATGACAAACAATTAACTTCGATTTGTGATTAGGTCAATTTGTCCTAAAATAGGATGATAAGAATATGGAGAGGTTGACGGAAGAGCAAATCTCTATTGGTAAGAAACGACTTTTCATCCAATTTTAGTAGAATGAGTATTTACGTTATGTATAATAATTTTTGGGGCTGGAATGATTTTATGCTTGTACTGTATATTGTATTAATTGAGTATTTATTTCCCTATAAAAGTCATTATGTAATTATTTTCCATGATACATTTCAATTTTCCCATTTTAAGGAATAAAATCTAATAAGAAAGGTTTCACTTTGATCTTATTTTTAGTTATTTATTGGATTAGCCATTTGTAGAGTCATGTATTATTGGCTAGGAAAAGTGGTCACCAAAATTATTTGGAAACTCTGTCGCTATATATATGGACTTTAGAAAATCAAATGAAACCAAAAGATAAAAGTAAATTGTAGACTATGTTTCAATATCCACATAGTGTGAGGGAATTGGGAGATCTCTGACTAATCCCATATTAAATTCATTTAAATTCAACTTTTGGAGTTGTCGCCGATTTCATAATGCAACAATTCGTCTTTTCTTTACGACGTCGACGACGACCTTTTTCACTGGTCCGTTTCCGACATTTGACATTGAAGCTTTTCCTATGGCACCTAAAATTACTTATCTGAAGATTTTGTAGCCTCTTGTGAAGTGGCTTAACCTTAATAGCAACTGTACTATTGTGGATCCAGGTGGTTGGGGTTGGTGTGGACCGATCTCATTAACAGATCATGAAGGCTGAAAGATTCATTTAAATTCGACTTTTGGAGTTGTTGTCGATTTCAAAATGCAACAACTCGTCTCTACCTTATGACGTCGACGACAACTTTTTCACTATGTCCGATCCCATAACTTCTGTTTCTGATATTTGATATTGAATCATCGTGATAAGTCTAGGTTGACCAAAATGAATATTTGTGTGTCTAAACAAGTTATGAAATTTACATAAAATCCCCAATCTATCCTTGATGGCTCTATAATGCAGTAACTCATCTCGGTCCTACAACATCAACAACGACCTTTTTCACTGTCTCCGATCGATCAATCCCATAATTTTCATTTCCAATATCTGACATTGAATATTTGTGTTATAAAGCAAAAATGAATATTTTGTGGCTCACATAAAATCCCCAAACTACCCTTGTATACCTCCATCCTCAACTATAAATGCATGCCCAGCCCTAAACCTTTTCCTCATCCCACTCCAAACCTCCACACACCTTTAACATCTCCACCACCACCGCCGCCGAAAAATGGCCGCCGCTGCCATCCACACCTCCGAAAAACAATACTCCCCTGCCCGCTCCCTCGGCAACACCGAGCAAAACTGGTGCCGAGCAGTCGCCTCCGGCACCGGCATCACCGTGCTAGCCCTCCAAATGGCCATCCCGCCGCCGCAGATCGCCGCCTCCCTGACCGGAATCCTCGAAAAACTCCAAACGCGCCACCCTCTCCTCGCCGCCAAACTCCACTACAACCGCGCCACAAAATCCTTCTCCTTCCTCCAAGCCCCCGCCCCCGCAGCGCCCCACGCCGTCGCGCTCCACGACGCCCCAACGACGGCGAAGATCCTCGCCGCCGCCGCCGCCAATTCCCCGCTCCACGCAATCCTAGAGCACGAGCTCAACACCAACAGCTGGTCCCACCCGGGCTCCTTCCCATGCAGCGGGGCCGAAATCCTCCACGTGGCCGTGTACGCGGCCACGGGCACCGGGTCCGTCGTCGCGCTGCGGTTCCACACCTCGGTGTGCGACCGCGCGACGGCGGTCTCGGTGCTGAGGGAGCTGATGGAGATGGTGGGGGGCGCGGGGCCAAATGCGGGAATAGGGAATGAGGGGGAGGGCAAAATGGGAATCGAGAGTTTGATTCCGGTTGGGACGGCGAAGAAGACGCTGTGGGCCCATGGGTTGGACACGTTGGGATATTCGGTGAACTCGCTCAGGTTGACGAATTTGACCTTCCAAAATACGAAAATGCCGAGGCGGTCTGAGGTGGTCAGGCTGCAAATAGCAACCAAGCATACTGCTCTGATTCTTGAGGTAAACTTGAATTCAATTTCTGCTAATTGATCATTAATAATTTAATAAAACATTACGTGCTATCACGTGCTGATAATTAATTACTCCTATAACAAATTAGTCCTACCTAGCTATATATGTCTACAAGTCTTATAATGCAAATTACATTATAGTAGTATAAATTAAATATGTATAGTAATTTTATGCATAATTGCATATGATAGAAAATGTGTAACGAATAGTTCACTATGTAATACGCCATATTTAAGTACTCCGTACTAGAAGATACGTGGAGAACACAGTTATATGGTTGTCACTAAAAAAAATAAGGACATATTTTCGTACGATAAAGAATGTTATCTGTGTTTCTAAATATACAACTAACGCTTTAAAAAAGTCTTTATTATTAGTGTCCCAACGAATATTAGCAGACACAAATGAAAGTGTTTTGAAAAAAAAGTTATTAAGTTAATTTATCATTAATTTAGGAACGTTTTTTTTTGCATCCTAATTGTTATTATTTTAAAAAAAATTCCAACGCAAGTAATAGCATCTTAATTTTTGTGTCCTTAAAAGATACTCTATCTGTTCCACAAAATTTGTCTCGTTTTATCAATTTTATCATCCCATACAGTTTGTCCTTTTCCAAAAATAAACATTAAAATACACCATTCAATCTCCTTAATGTGAGACCTTTATTCCACTACACATCTCTATTTAATACAAAATCAAACAATTTCTTAAAACTCGTGCCGAATTAAATTGGGACAAATTTTATGAGATGGAGGTAATACTTTTTTTCGTAGTGAGTGTACTATATTTTATATATGTAGTTTAAAATATTAACAATGCTAATAACAATTTGTAAAATATTAAAATAGAAAATAAATATAAAGAATGACAATTTAATCAAAACGCAAATGATGCTAGGGAAAAGTGGTCATAGAGCATAGACTATAGACTATCTATACCCTACCATGGAGTGACAACATAACATTAATAACTAATTTAATTTCTGACAATAGACAATAATTTGATTCATTTAAATTCTTATGTGAATCAGGTAATAAACTGAAGTGGTACTCACAGAATTTGTGTGCCTACCTTTTAAGTAGTATTGTATCTACTCCAAATTTCTATACAAAATAAAAAGGAAAATTAGGATATTTGCATTAATATCTGATAGAGAGATATATAGTACGATGAGGTGTTTTATGCGGCGTATAAAAAGAGAGATATTTCTTATTATCGATGCTATAGTATATCATTGTCTCTTTTATAATAATTGTAGACCATAAAAATTGATGTTCTAAATTAATTGCTTTGTAGTTAACACATGAAAAGGAAATATGTGTTCTGTCTGCTACCTTAATTTATATTATGCATTATAATTATCATTTAATCGAATAAATATTTTTCAGAGGTGTAAGTCCAAAGGGATCAAGATATGTGGAGTTCTAGCAGCAGCTGCAATAATTGCAGCAAATTCAACAAAACATCACACTTCTGACACTAAGAAATATGGAGTCGTCACTCTCACTGATTGTCGTGCTATTCTTCAACCACCTCTTTCCCATCGTCACTATGGTAAATTACTTCTCTAATTCATCAACTATATCATACTACTCCTTGTTTATTAGTGTCACAATTGGTAAATACGCCCATTGTAACATGACGACTATTGTGACACAAATAAATAAGTGCCTAGTATTCTCTTATATTGGTGAAAGAAAATAGTACAATAAAGTCTTATCTTACCAACTGAGCTACATTTCATCGTCTGATTAACCTCTCTCCGACGACAGGATTCTACCACTCAGCCATCCTCAACATACACAAAGTAAAAGGATCTGAAAATGTATGGGATTTAGCCAAGACATGCTACATGGACTTCGCCGATTACAAGAAAAGCAACAAGCATTTCTCCGACATGGCCGATCTCAACTTCCTCATGTCGAAAGCCATCGACAACCCGGCTCTCACCGCCTCCTCGTCCCTCCGGACGTCGCTTGTCACCGTGTTCGAGGACCCCGTGCTCGACGACTCCCTCGAGATGCAGCGGAGCATCGGCGCGGAGGACTTCGTGGGGTGCGCCTCGGTCCACGGCGTCGGCCCCTCCATCGCCATCTTCGACACCGTCCGCGAAGGCCGCCTCGACTGCACGTGCGTCTATCCCGCGCCGCTGCACTCGAGGGAGCAGATGAGTGAGCTTGTTGAACGGATTAGTAAGGTTTTGATCGATGGAGTGACTGAAGACGGGACTGAAGTTTGAATTCTAATTTGTGTTTAAAAAAATGTATTTCGATTCATTGTTTCTTATGATCGGCTTGATTAATCAGCTAGGATCATTGTGATATACTTTTACACTATCATATAAAAAAAATTGTTTATCCTTAAATATTTTTTAATCATTTACTTAGTTCACCTATACTTTTCTACACTACTCACAATACTTATAATTTTAAATTTAAAAATTACTAGTACTACATAATTAAGTAAAAAGATTCAATAGAAAAACAAAAAATGGCCGTTGTAAGTAGCCGTTTGGCTATTTATTTATTATTCTTTTAAAATCAAGATTATCAATAAAAAAAACAATCATAAGCTACGCGCCCATGAAATCGAATATCAACCACATGCTTAAGATTCTACAACAGCATGCGGTATCGCCTTTTTTTTTCTGAAAGAGAATCAATAATGCTTTTTCGTCTAACTCGTGACGACTCAAACCCTTAATCTATTAAATAAATGAGAAAACGTGTTATTAAGTGAGTTGTGCTATATGGTTTGAGCATGGATACTTTTCCCTCGCCTAGGCACGCCAGTTACGCATGATGCCCTCTGAACCGAGCCCAAATAATTAATGGCCCAAATTATAAGCGAATATTTCTTATCTAAACTATCACATCAATCATAATAAAACACTAGAGATAATAGAATAGACTTGTAGTAGTGACAGTAGTACAACAAAAATGGGCCAAATTTGTCGCAGAGAAAGCGAATCCCACGATTACCTCAGTATATACGTATATTCCGCACATAATCACCTCATATCCAAGGATTTAACAATGATAAAATAAATAAAATAATAATATCGTTAACGTCGATGAACAGAAACACATATGAGTATATCACCATCATCACCACCTTCATCTTCGTACCTGTCATTGTCAAATCCCAACCCAATGTCGCACCAATCCCGCGCCGTCTGCGCCACCGAGCTGAGCTGGTGCCGCGCCGTCCCCGGCGGCACCGGCATCACCGTCCTCGCCCTCCTCTTCTCCAAGCCCCCCGACCTCCCCTTCCTCCAATCCGCCCTCCGCCGCCTCCAATCCTCCCACCCCATCCTCAACTCCAAGCTCCGCTTCGACTCCTCCTCCTACGTCACCTCCCAATCCCCCTACCTCCAAATCCGCCCCATCGACGCCCAATCCACCGCTCAGATCCTCCAATCCCACTCCTCCATCCCGCCATTGCAGTCAATCCTCGAGCACGAGCTCAACAACAACTCCTGGCAGGATCCAGACCCTTCCTCCGACGCCGATCTCTTCCTCGCCAGCCTCTACCATCTCGAGGGGAGCCTGTGGGTGCTGGCGCTCCGCATCCACACCTCCGTCTGCGATAGGGCTGCCGCGGCGGCGCTGATGAGTGAATTAGTTGCTCTGATGGAGGGGAATCGAGCGGAATCCGTGGAGGAGAGTCAGGAGATGGAGGTTAGTTTGGGGATTGAGGATTGCATCCCCGCCGGCGTGGGGAGTAAGCCGTTTTGGGCGCGCGGCGTCGATATGTTGGGATACTCTCTCAACTCTTTCCGCCTCGCCAATTTGAGCTTCAGTGACACGGATTCGCCCAGGCAGTCGCGCATCGTGAGGATGAGGATGAATGCGGAGGATACTGGCCGGATTCTGTCTGTGAGTCAATTTTTGTTGAGATTTGCGATTGTTTTATTATCTGTGATTTCATGATTGATTTAATGCGACCTAATTAGTTAGGAGCAAGCTTTGATTAGGTCTCAGGTTGTTTAGAACATTGCATTTATGCAATTATGCTTGCTTGATTAGTTCGTGGAAGGATGTTAGTGGTTTCTTTTACTAGTTTAAGTTGTGATAGAGTAACTATCATGCTCAGCACTGAAGTTCTAACGCAATGTGGATGATTGAAGGTTTGCAATTATGTGGTTTTGTTGCATTTTTTGTTCAAACACTCATCAGCTGAAACTGTGTTATCCCACTCTGTTATCCGAATTTTTAGACTCTATCATTACTTAAAACCCATACACTGGCTAATTTTGTTGCTTTTCTAGATATGAGTGGTTTTGCCTGCTCGGAGAAATGGATAGGCGTATATATGATCAGGTTAAGAAACAGTAGGGCTTGCAATAGTTTTGTTTCTGACAAAGGGTGATAGGATTTTAAATAACGAACGTTTGCTCCATTGGTTTTTCTACCTGATTTTCTTGACTTGCATCATTTGACAATTCAGTACTGTTTATATAAAAAATGGATGTATTGCCTGGTTGGATTCAAGTTGATCTGTTAAATTGCTAACTTATTTTGATCTGCCATTGCATAACAACTATTCCCGCTTACTGATTTCAGTTTTGGCATTACTTTGGCAGCGGTGCAACTCTAATGAGATAAAGTTAAGTGCAGCTTTGGCAGCAGCCGCATTAATTGCTTGTCATGCGTCAAAAAAGTTCCCGGGTGAACAGTGGGAGAAGTATGCGGTTGTAACTCTCACGGATTGCCGGTCTGCTCTTGATCCCGTGCTTAGCAGCCACCATATGGGTAGGTTCTGTTGGGTTCACTGTAGAAGTGAAGAACAATTGAATTGCGAGGATGTTATGATACCAATGAATAAAAGAGGAAAAAAATGACTTATAAGTTGGCATTCGTGAATGTATTAATGAAATAATATGAATGAAGCAGAAACAACATAATCCTTGAACACCTTCTCTGGCACTCTTTAATAGACCATTCATTCCTGATCCATCCACCTTAGCTTCTATTAGACTTTTCAATAAGTCGTCATGATTCATAAGTACATCAATGTTTGCTTAGCCGGATTTGAAATTCTGGCTAAGGATCGATTGTAAATAAAGATATCCTGTCCTACTTGGTTCACTAATATCTGAGGGTCAAATGTACATGCTTAAATATATCAAGCCCAAGTATAGTTGACTGAATATACTGAAAATCCAACATAATCAAAACCAGGTGTTTCGGGTGGCTCCTAAACAACTTGTTCAAGAAATGTTGATTTTAATATCAATGTTTGATGAAATGTTTTGGCTTTCTGAACATGGTAAATCTGCCCTATATTTCTGCCACATTATCTATTTAGTATTAGGGGACTTTCACTTTGTTTCTCATTATCTTGATTTTTGTCATCTTGAGTAAAATGTGTGATCAGCTACTTCTCTAGATCTGCACTTGTTTTCACCATATCGGTCGAAAATTTTCAGGTTTTTATCACTCTGCCATTCTGCACACTCATGATATTAAAGGAGGGGAAGATTTGTGGGAGCTGGCAAAACGAGTCCATTCTTCGTTCATGAACTTGAAGAACAAGAATAAGCATTTCACAGACATGGCCGATCTCAACTTCTTAATGTGCAAGGCAATAGAGAACCCCAGTCTGACTCCATCGTCATCTCTCCGTACTTCACTAGTATCCGTCTTTGAGGACGCTATTTTTGATCCTCCAAACAAACTGAAAGAGGCCCTCGGGTTTGAAGACTTCATTGGATGTGCCTCGGTTCACGGAGTAGGCCCGTCAGTTGCAGCATTCGACACGATAAGGGACGGGAAACTAGATTGCGCCTTTGTGTATCCATTCCCATTGTTCTCAAGGGAGCAGATGAATGAGTTTGTAGATGGAATCAAAGAGATTCTATTGAAAGGAATAGCTTAATCGGCTGATTCTACTGTGTAGTAATCCATATGTTTGCTGTCTCGAAAAATGTTGTATGCATTGCTCCAAAAGAGGAGGTACTCTGATAAATTAAATTCTCATCCCAACTTTTGCTGGCCAAAGAAAAAGTAAATGCCCCTTGCAGTTATGTTCTTTCTCCTTCATTTTAGTCTGTATAATTTGACACCCGGAGTAACTATGACTCTATTAAGGTGGCCAGAGCCTCGTCATCAAATTAGTGATGTCATCTAATTAGCGACGTTAGTGAATAGATTGACGAGATTTTTGTCCCTATCTAGTATCCAGTGAAACAAACACCCAAGGTAATGACCTAAAAATATCAATGCGCGAACTTGATTCGACTTTGTGAAATGGCTCGAAGGTGTATGGTAAACAAGACTTGAAAGTTACATACCAGTACTTCTTTTAACATTACGGCCAAACCGCAAACAAATCCAAACTTCATGATTATCCGACTAATATTAAAATTCTAGAACTGTCCAGATTTGATCAAATTTCATAATTTTCCCGACAAATTACCCTAACATTATTTAGTTATTTCATGAATCGGAATATCCATGATTGATTTGGGTCGTAGACCGGCTCGATTTCAATATCATGTTTTATTTTTGGGTTAAATTATAAAATTACAAAGAATATGTTATTTCTAGTTTGTCGAACATCTCTCAAAATTATAAATTAGGCAGTGAAAAAAATTCTCAATTGTCTTGTTCGATCAAATTTGGTTTAATTTATTTTTTACTCAAAATAACGCCGTTTAGCCTTTCACGTTGTCACAGTAACACACTATATTCACCAACATCACCAAATCATCGCGAGACAATTGAGAATTTTTGAAATTTCATGATTTGTCATCTAAATTTTGAAAATAAAAGTAAACCAAAATTTAACCAAACTTTATAATTTTACAAGCAATTAATTCTTTCTTTTTTATGAAACGCTAAAACTGTATGATGTCATTTTACAATCATTAGCATATAAAAGATGAGATACGAAATGCTACAATTTTCACTTGTAAATGTAATCAAGATGTAATTGCAATTTGCAATGAATCTGTCACATCACTCTGATGATGCCGCCGATGAGAGTAATGGACTGCTGGTTACCTAATTAATTCCGACAAATTACTAAACTAGATTACAAAATGGCTGAAAACAAGACATCATTGAACGACATCAAAATGGTTCCAGTTTTAATTGATCTAACACAACCTAACAAAAGCACTAAAGAAACTCATGCACGAGGTCCCCAAACTCGAACCTGCCGTTGCAGCACTCGACCGCATTGATCACTTCTCGAAACGCATTGACGCTGCACGGCACCACCAGCCCGTTCCTCTGGTTGAACCCGAACTCGCTCTGGGCCTTCTCCAGCAGGATCCGCATCAGCGGGTGCGACAGGTGGCTCGTTGGCACCACGAACCTCTCTCGTTCGCCCCCCACGTACACCACGAACGTCCCCGTGGGCGTGGTTGTGGTAGGTGAGTGCGACCCGCACTCACCTGCCCTGAGCAAGCATTCGTAATGCGAGTCCTCAAGGGCGGCATTGGCTGTTGCCTTTGCCTTCTTGCTTCGTTTTCCCATTGAACCGAGTTTTTTCCCAAGCATGTTTGGATTTGGGGGGAGAAAGTGGGTGAGGCTTCTTATGTAGAGGGTGGGGAGGTGAGGTTTTGACTTGGACTTGATTGATTACTCTTTGGATTTAATGATGTTTGTGGTGGGTGCATTTGTTTTTTAGAGTGTGTTCATTTACTTTGACTAATAAAATTGTTAAAAGAGGTGTTAGGTAGTCTTAAGCTAATTGGATGATCTCTTAACTTAAATCATCTAGTGACAAATAGTATTTTGAGAAGCAAGTGTAAAGTGCTAACTAAATAAAGATTCTCAAATAGTTAAATTGAGAATTTGGGAACTTATCAGTTGGAAGCATAAAACATAGTATTAATTGGAACAACTGATATGTTAGTGTTGCGGGACTGATACATTTTATACTACTAATTGATAAATTCTAAAATTCTTATTTAACTATAGTTATGAAATGATCCATCCCGTCCTTAGATATACATCTTTCAATGATCCAACCTTTCAAAATTCATTGTTTTTTAGTGTTCCTTTTCTTAGAAGAGTATATCAACTAAAACTAAACTTATGATTAGTTATAACCGTTCCATTATTGAACCAACACCATATTTTTTAAGGTTCAACTTCTTTATCAATTTAAAAGGCCAAACATTCTATAATTCTAACTATTATCCAAATTAAATGCAAATTAAGCAACCACTCATAACCACTTTTCTTTGCTTGAACCGAACACAAACCTATATTACGTGGACGGCTGAAAATGGTGGATTACATGAAATTGAAGATGTGAAATTAATTACTACTACTAATCTTTTTTTAAACAATAAAAGAATGATTTGCGGTATCATAAAAATAAATAAATAGTCAAACTACCAACTATTCGCATAAGCTAGAGTGGTGACCTCCATGATGATGGGGCCAATGAGATAGAAAATGTTATATAAATGGGGCATATTCGTTTGATTATTATAATAAAATAAAAACAAGTAAACAAAGACGGCAATTTCTTGCAAATTGAAAGAAAATTGGGGTTCTTTATTGGTTGGATTATGAATGGTTGGCATGTCAAAATATCCATTCACAAAGAGACAAGAAGAGAGAGAGAGTGTAGAAAGTAAATGGCTTAGTGCCTAACATTCTAGTTATTTCTACCCAAGTCAATGTGTACCATGAGATTAAATGAACGTTTATTTATTTGTGAGTAAATTATCAAATAAATTATGAAAGTCCATCAAAATTCAGTTCACCACGTACTTTTAAAAATTGAATGGTAAATCATGAGGTTTGCAATTTTCGAAATTATCTCATCCACATCCTTTTATAAATGAATATATGATGATATGTTAGCTGATTTAAAGATATCATTAATCATGGTACTATCACTTTAAGGAATTAAGTTGATATTGTCAATCTAACGATAACATTTTCACATGTTTAAATTGCAGAATGTCATATCGCCACGTATTTTGTCGAAAATTAGACGAATGAGATACTTCCGAAAATTACAAAATTCGAGATAAATAACTTGGTTTTTGAAAAATGTGAGATGAACTAAAATTTTGACCTATCTTTCGTGATATACATGACAATTTTTACTTTTTTATTTATATCATTTGATTATTCTTCGACTTCGAGTAGGAAGAAAAATGAAAGGCATTGGACATATTATAAAGTCAGCGTTGATGAGGGAAGGAGACCTTTTAGTTGATTAACATTTTTTTTTCATTATATTGACAAATGGGTGTACGTCAATATACTCAAATTTACGGAAATTTGGTGGTAGAAACTTCTATTGAACAAACCCAATGAATTTTCAAGATTTTCAATCAATAAACAATAAAATTATATGACGCATAACTTATGTAGAAGTAGTATAATATCTACATATGTGAGATACGTGCTTGCCGTTTTCGATATTTTTATTTGTTTGACAAAGGATAAGCTACAAGTGAAGACATAAGCAGGCTAACCTCTCCTATAATGTCAAGAAAATAATATGTTATAGTTACAAGTTTTAATAAATAAATTGTCAGAAATATTACAAAGCTTGTACTATTATACTAGCAGTATTAGCACTGAACCCAGCCCGAATAAGGGTTCACGGTTACGATTGAACCACGAGAGTCAGGTTACAGTTCCGACCCTAGTTGAAGATTATTCCGGTTATAACTGCGCACGTCTAACTAAATCATTTCATTCATATCAAGTTAGTATAAAATTAAGTAAATACAAACGAGACTCAATTCCACTCACTTTTTTTGCCATCCATTTTTTCACTTGAAACCCGCACCAAGTCAAATAGAGTATCTATAACGATAAATAAGTATATCTTCTGAGGCTCGTTAGAATAAGAGTAATTTGTGGGCAAAATTTCATATTACTAAGTGAAAAATTGTTTTGATTCAATACTAACATCCTCACTTTGTTTACTCCAATCAACATAGGTTAAATTAAAAAGGACTCTAATTCTACATCTGTAAGTAACAACAACTTGTCATCACAACAACACACATACACCCTCTCCAAAATATCTCACATTTGTTGACATGTATCAAAAGTCATTGGTTGAGCCATTCTATCTACTTCAGCATCACCATAAGTTATGTTTTTAAGAAATGCATCATTCATTTCTCAAGAATTGTAGATTGCCGTTACCTAGCTGCTCGGAAAAAATGCTATCGATGTTGGAATCTTCATGAATTGAGGTAGTCCTCCCAGCCACCCTTTTCCAGCTTATCATCCTTGACCAAAACCTCATCTCTTCTATCTTCTTGGTACTGTGCCATCCTATAAGGATGGAAAAAGAGTCACTCCATTAGCAAACGACAGACATGTAACTTGGGCTGGGTTAGGAAAGGGAGCATTTATGCTATCTATAACAGACGAGACGAGACGAGATAGCCCCACCTTGCTTGCAAATCAAAGTCACTGATTCCTAGTAACCTTACTGCTAGCAGACCAGCGTTGGTTGCATTGTTTATTGCTACTGTGGCAACTGGGACTCCCCTTGGCATCTGAAAAGAGATATGAGCTCGAGTTAGGTCATTTTGGTAAGGCCCTTTTCGAATGGAAAATAGAATTCCAATCAGATAGTAGTATAAGATGATTTTTCGAAAAACTACTCTTTCAATCCCAAAGAATCCAAGCAATTGCCAAAGGCTAACCAAAAAGACGGAAACAGTTATACCTGTACAATGGACAAGAGAGAGTCGAGTCCGTCTAATGTAGATACACGGACAGGAACACCAATTACAGGCAAGGGGGTCAAAGCAGCTACCATGCCTGATCCAGTGCACAATGTTCAAAGCGTGTACACTTATATATATGTGGTTATATACGAACATCATTCTCAAATAATTCCTACCTGGCAAGTGAGCTGCACCTCCAGCACCTGCAATAATGACCTGGATACCACGCTCCCGAGCAGATGAAGCATAGGAAAACATCATTTCAGGGGTCCGGTGTGCTGAGACTATTCTTACCTGTAAATCGGAAACTTATTTGAAAGGGGAAATGCATCTACATTGTGAAGAAACTAGTCTTCAAACCAGAAAAAGAAACCACAGAAAGGGAGAAAATGTAATAACCTCCGCTGGCACGTTAAACTCGCTCAAAATCTTAGCAGCGTCCTTCATGACAGGGAGGTCAGAGTCGGAGCCCATTATAATTCCAACACGAGGAGCAGCTGCAATAGTAAGAATTTGTTAATTATACCCAAAAATCATCACCCAAACAAATGTGCACTGGGCGGTGAAATCTGTGACCTGCAGGCTTGTCTTGTTTTGATTCTTCTTCCAATATGGAATGCAGTCGTGTTTCGAGAAGGCCCATAGAAGAGCCAACGAGGGTGATGTGGCCCATCTTTCTTTGTTTCCTCATGTCTAAAAATTTGAAATAATGAAATGTTACTATAATAAGTATGAGGCAAACACAAAACACAAGTATGATGCGCAAATTGTTAACACACCTGGTTTGTCATACCAGTGGACCGTCGCACCAGGAATCCTCAATGCCCTTGCAATAAGTTGATTAGCAAGAAGAAAACCAGCTTCTCCCTGCAACCAAATTTGGTAAAGACCACTAAAAACTGACAATGCGGGGGGTGGGGGTTACAGCCTACGAATTCTGGAATATTCTGACATTTTAAGATTATTGATCATTCCATCACTATAACCACATCTACTGAAAGAGTATAACAACCTCATCTTCACCAAGTATATTATACATGATAGCCGCTGGAACTTTCATTGATGGATCACCAAGTGGAAGTCCGACAACAGCTCTCAGATGCTGCTCGTATTGTGAGGTAAAACAAGACTCGATTGTATGATGTCCACTATTGTGAGGTCTGGGAGCCACTTCATTCAGCAAAATCTGAGAGAATGAAGAATGATTACGTCATCTAGATGTTCATATCAAGATAAGTAGCCAATACAAATGAAAGATCAATGTACAACCTGACCATCGGCTGTCAAAAACAACTCAACCGCAAAAATACCAGCACCTTCCAATGAACTCACGGCCTTGTATGCAACTTCGGTTGCAAGTTGTAAAAACTTCCAAGATACACTGGCAGGTGATTTGACAATGTGACATATGTTCTCCCTGCACATAGAAATAGTAAAGTTTTCACAACATTTATACCTTAATAAACATGAAAAATAATATTTCAATTTTAAGAAAATCAAAATAGAAATATTAGCTCGCCTGTGGATAGTTTCAACAACAGGATAGCATAGAACAGAACCATCTCTTCCTCTTGCCACAACAACAGAAAGTTCCTGTGTTGGACGGACATAAAGTATTTAATCATTTTGTCAATAGTCTAGACCATATAACATCTCAAAGAAAGTATGTAGTCATAATAAGCTACCTTTACGAATGGTGCCCATTTCTCAATATATAAACCACGAGCATATCCTCCAAGTGCTGAAAATGGATAACAGCCAAATTTGATATAATTATCAGCAACAAAAATGTGTAGTCCCATTTAACAGTTCTAAGCATGAAATTCCTAGTTTCTACTTGTCTTCCAAGTATCTATCATACAAGCCCAAAAATAAAAAGCATGCAGAAATAGGACGTAATTCATGAAGGAAGCAGAGTACGTAATTTAACTAGTATAGCCAACATGCCAAAACAGAAAATTCATATTGCTTGTTGGATACCATTTACTGCTGAAGAAATCCCATCTTCATTTTTAGCGACAGCATTGCCTCGTCCATCATAAGCCAGCCTTCTGCTCTTAATCATAAGAGGATAACCAAATAGTTCTGCTGCTCTTTTAGCACCTTCAAGATCATCTATCTGCATGGATA
Source organism: Salvia hispanica (assembly GCF_023119035.1). Taxonomy (NCBI): domain Eukaryota; kingdom Viridiplantae; phylum Streptophyta; class Magnoliopsida; order Lamiales; family Lamiaceae; genus Salvia; species Salvia hispanica. The sequence goes on along the minus strand of NC_062967.1, from coordinate 27,040,811 downwards.
TTTTCCATGGCACGATTAATATGTTGGAAAACAGTAACTTATATGTTATTTTAAGTTATTATTCAACTTAAACTTTGGAGCACAGTTTATCTGCTGATCTGAATTACCTTCATGAACTTAGGCAGTGGAATTCCATGTTCAGAAAAATGGACCTTCTGAAGGTACTTATCCTGTTCCAAGAGGCGGTACTCAAAGTATAAGTGATCATACAGAGACTAGGGCTGCAAAACCCATAATATACTGCTTTCTAGTAGATTAATCCCACATATAGCATCATACATTCCTAAGGATTCTTTAATGTTCTCCCTGGTGGGAAGAGAGTAAAACCTGGATGATTCGAATAGTTGAAGCTTTAGGCTGGCAATCCACGCCTTTTTGTTCAAGCTTCTCCAGAGTTGCAGCATCCACGTGCTCAATTTCAACCGTTAACACCCCACATCTACAAACCTCATCCAAATTAGTAAATCAAACATTACTTTCACATCAAAAGCAAAACAGCATATACTTTCACAATCCAAACCTCTTAGCAAATGCTTCAACTGTAGCACTATCATCATAGCTTCCCACCATATGATGATGGCATACATTACTCGCTGGACAGTTCTCCATCGGGTCTAGTATGACCACCTTTATTGCCCACTGAGAAGCTGCTTCGCATAACATTCGACCCAGTTGCCCTCCACCAAGAACGCCCACAACCGTTTCTGACAACCCATGGACTGGTACCTCAGTGCTACTGAAATCACATACAGTGTAAATCAAATTTAGCAGCACTCTGAATGGTAAACACAAGTCCTTCAAATTGTACTAGCAAACCACATATTGCAGAACAGATAACAAGCATCTAATAATAAAAATTAAAATTGGAATTCAACAAAATACATTAAGCTTTGAAAATTAAAAAAACTCCAATACCAATTGCACCAAACCAAAACCTAGACATTTGGAAAAATTCATATTTCATAGTGCAACAGAAGTAGGGAAAAGAGACTAAATCCTACTACATTACCTAGTAGAAACTTCCAAAGAAGCTCTGCAATAAGCTGGAGGAGCTCTGAGCGATGAATTCTTCAATGACTGCATGCCTAGGTTCATTGGAACAAAACAGGTCCTGTAAACTGCAGGCTTCTTAGGATTGAAGAAAGCTAATGAAGTTGTAGCCGGCCTGATTGCCAGTGAGCTTTCAGATAAGGCGTTCAGGCCATGCATTGTCTATCCAAACTCAAACTGCAGATTTTTCCACCAAAAAAATGATAGTACTTTGTAAGATGTTGATCAATTGAACTCTCCAGCAGACGGAATTTGCTGATAGTTGAAGAATATGAATGGAATTGAACAGGCGATGAATTGAAGATTAGATAAACTTGCAGAGCTCTACGAACTACTGAGCCAAACCTATCTCCCGCAGAGTCGAGCTGTTGGCGCAATCTCTTTAAAGTTAATTACTTCCTGCTAGCAATGAGCTGTTATCACCGCTTCTCGAATAGTATTTCTGTGCGGCTCGCCGGTGTGAATTCCGGAGAGGAGGCGGCGTTCGGCTTTTAGCTTGGAGAGATTCTAGACACAGTCTGAGTTAGTCTTTAGGTTTAAACATATATTCCCACTTGTTTAGATTTATTAGATTTAATATTCCATTTTGACTAATAAATGGAGTAACATAAGAATAATCCAAAATAGTATTTCATACGGGATGTAATCAATTTCAATGGCTAACTAATTATCATTTCCAAATTGAGATCAATTTTCAACCATTAGATTAGAAGATCTTATAGTTAATATAATACCAAGTGTAATATATTTTAAATTTAAATAATTATTAATTAAATTAAAAGAGTATTAATGTCATTATAACTAACTACTTTCTCTCTCCTCAAAATCATCTCAAATCTTTAAATTTACGTAACTCTACTCAATTTAAATTATTTTTTCAAAAAATATATCAAATTAAAGATAATTTAATAAGGATTCCAACGAGATCTCAATTGCATATGTTCCGACGATGTTCGGGTGATGAAATTTGATAAATTATATTTCAACTCGGCCCAAACCCTCACAAATCCCTCGCTAACCTCTCCAAAACATACGGCCCCTTGATGTTTCTCAAGCTCGGCAGCCAATCCGTCGTCGTTGCCTCATCGCCCGAGGCAGCTAAAGAAGTCCTTCAAAAACACGGCCACGTCTTCTCGACGCCCTTCACTCCCAACGCAGTGTGCGTGCACGGCCACGGCGACGTGTCGGTGGCCATGCTCCCCGCCGCCTCAGACATATGGAAAAAGATTCGGCGAATAGCCAGAGAGAATCTCTTCTCCAGTCAAGCTCTTCGCGCCACTCAAGATATCCGGCGAGAGATGCTGCAGAAGCTCAACGACTATATCAACACGTGCAGCGGCGAGGGCCGCCCTATGAACGTCGGAGAAGCCACCTTCACCACCATGTCCAACCTCATGTTTGCTACCCTTTTCTCCATTGAAATCATCCAATACGGTGTTATAAATAAGGAATTCAAAGAGCATATTAAGGCCATCACAAGGTATATGGGAGTTCCCAATGTTGCAGATTTCTTCCCCATCTTTGTTCCTTTGGATCCACAGGGGATGAGACGGAAGCTCACTCATCACCTCGGGAGCTTGCTTGAGTTAGTCCAGAGCCTCATCGATCAGCGATTGCAGGAAAGAACGACGTCGTCTTACCACAAGAAGAGTGATTTCCTTGAAACCCTCTTAGACCTCTCCCAAGGGAATGAGTATGATTTGAGCATTAAAGAGATCAAGCATTTGTTTGTGGTGAGAATAATATACTATGTTTACTCTTTTCTTTAACTTTTCCATGCTTACAAATCGTTATTCTAAAACACGAGTACTGTATATGTCAGGATTTAATTATTGCAGGATCAGAATCAAGTGCGGCCACGACAGAGTGGGCAATGGTGGAACTACTACTCCACCCCCAAAAAATGGGAAAGCTGAAAGCAGAGCTGAAGAGCGTTGTTGGAGAGAAAATCATCGTGGAAGAATCAGACATCTCAAGACTCCCATACTTGCAAGCTACCATCAATGAAGTGTTCCGCCATCACCCTCCCGCGCCTCTCTTAGCTCCTCATGTCGCGGAAGAAGAAGCGCGAGTCAATGACTATATAATCCCCAAAAATGCTAAAATATTTGTCAATGTTTGGGCAATCATGAGAGATCCAAGCATCTGGAACGATCCGGAGAACTTTGAGCCTGAACGATTTTTAAATAACGACATAAATTTTGGAGGGCAGCATTTGGAGCTAATTCCATTTGGTTCAGGACGGAGAATTTGCCCGGGCTTGCCACTAGCTAGCCGCATGTTGCACTGCATGGTGGCAACGATGTGTCACAACTTCGATTGGAAGCTTGAAAAAGGGGCAGAATCCAAAAAACTCCAAAGAGAAGATGTGTTTGGACTAGCACTGCAGAAGAAAACCCTTCTTAGAGCAATTCCCATCAAGGTTTAATGATTATATCACATATGGTGGGCTTGCATGATTGATATTGAAATAAATATGGAAGACATCCAATTTTTGGATAGTCATGATCAGATGAGACATTTCGTGTCTCTTATTACTAGATAGTAGATAGTGAATAAATTTGTTCAAATGTGCATGTTAAGTGATGTTTAATATATACGACTTCTCTTCTAGCGTGAATTCTTTCCTTTATGTTCAAGGTGGAATGGGCTTTTGGATGTGGGCCTAGTTGGTAGATGCGCTTTTAAATATAAATTTGATGAATTTGACCAATCGCGCTTGGGGTTATAGTTAATATAAGTTTGGTAATTAATATACCCATGTTAGATTGGAACTTACATCGTCGCCAAAAGGTCTGAAAATAAAAGAGTGCATACATTCGTGAACTTATCCCTTTATGCGGGAGTATTATGTAAAAAAGCTCACAATTGAATACTCTTTTATACTCACTCCGTCTGCCATTAGAAGCCTGCTTTACCATTTTAGTTTGTTGCCATTAGGAATCCAGGTTCACTTTTAGATAGACCCTACTTTCCACTAACACATTTCACTCACATTTCTATTATAAAAATGAACCCCACATTTCATTATCTTTTCTCACTCATTTTTATCGATATTTCTTAAAACCTGTGCCGAATTTAACCGGGATTTCTAATGGGAGTAATATTAAAATTTTGTAGAGAGAGGCCATTTTTTCTTATGTTCATACTTATAAGTCGAATGATATACCTTTCACTTGTTTATTTCTCAACTATCTTTCATATTAAAAGATTGTATATTCTTTACAATATTTTAAAGTCAACCAAGATAGTGGAGACCTTTGTTTCTTTTTTAAATTATAGATTTAAAAGTAGGCTTTAAGAGCAACGGTTTTTAAGGAGAGCAACGGTTTTTAAGGAGAGCCTCAATAAGAAATTCCTAATAATGAATTTAAAGAAAGAAGTGAGTTAATTGTTGAGGTAGGGTTCACGCACGCCATTTGTGCAGTCCGACGACGGCAGTGGCCATGATCATCACCACACCATAATTTACTCGCTACAAACTAATCAATTATTTTTTTGTTTTCAGCTAAGAAACAAATATATATGCATGCTATTGCTATTTCGATAAGATCGATGAATTCGCAAATAAAAAAATGAAAACCAATGTAGAAAGAAATACAGTTAATTAGGTTACCTGTTTGGGGGAAGCTCAGGCTCAGGTGTGTATATGTGTGACGGATTTACTCAATTAACACTCTCTAGGAAAAAATATTATAAAAAAGGAAAAAATTACAAGGGCAGGAAATGGAATACTAGTACAAATAATGATTTCTCCTCCACTTCATCTCATCATAACACTTTAACATTATGCATTCCTTCCGTAATCTTTTCTTCCATGGATTGGAGGATTGCTCCCTGCTTCGCTAAGAGAAAAAGGCTGAATTGTGATCTAGCAACAGAAAAAACTAAACTCGGATGATGGACCTCGTTGTTTCAATTATAGGGCCATAGTTCAAACTTATTATTTCTTGATGTTCTTGAAAGGTATTTGTCCAGATAGGCCACACCAAGGGATACATCTATACTAAATATGATAGTTTTGCTGAGTAGTACTCCATCCGTCTCCAAAGAATATGCACTTTGGGGTCGGCACGAGTTTTAATGCACTTTGGGGTCGGCACGAGTTTTAATACGAAATTGGTAAAGTAAGAGAGAGGTAGAGAGAGAAATTAATTAAAGTATTGCTAATGGAGAATGGGTTCACCTCTTTAGTGAGAGAAGAGTTTCTAAAATTAGAAAGTGCATATTCTTGTGGGACAGACTAAAAAGGAAATAATGCATATTCTTGTGGAACGGATGAAGTATCAGATATAGTTCAAAAACTAGAGATAATTTTTAATTTTCGTTTGTGGAAGGAGATTTCATTAGAGGCATGACAAATGGTGAATGGGTATTGTTAGATGAAGTAAATTTGGGGATATTTCTTGAAAACGAGAGAGAATCTGTATGCTTGTCTGAAATTAAAGATGAAATATTAAATATATTTATTCACTGGCATCCCAACTTCGGAATGTTGGCGTGCATGAACCCTGTTGTGTACATTAGATGATGAAGACTTGGTGTTGTTTATTAATCAGTTTATTGATGATAGAAAACTAGTAAGACAAGTCATGGACTTTTTACAACGAAATCCGAGGAATTTTTACATGTGAACATTCCAGCTATACTTTGTTAGCTTAGAATTAACAGCATTTGACAATAAAAA
>NC_062967.1:26817778-27034974 GCF_023119035.1 Salvia hispanica | reverse complement strand
TCTTAAAATAAAAAATTGTATAAGGACCTAATAAAATTTATAATCAAAGTATAAGGACCTATTAAAACGAAAAAATTGTACGAGGATGTGATGAAATTTATGAAAAAGGTATAAGGACCTATTAAATCGAAAAAAATTGTACGAGGACCTAATGAACAATTTGATTAAAGTATAAGGACCTAAGAATGTGTTTTGCCTTTTTTTTTTATTATGTGACAGTTTAAAATGGTGAAATTAATAAGATTTTTACCAAAATTTATGCTATTTTTTTTAATAATTTGTCCTATCATGATATTCTTCACGTCCTAAAAAACATATAGATTTTTCACATTTTGAGTCCGTCATATAAAAATTAGCCCATTTTATTTCAGGTAACTTCTTTATCTTCTAGTAAGGTGGGTCACGTTCTCCACCAAAGGATTGTTCACCCTATAAGATTTGGTCAATTCTTGATCCATTTATGAGAAATCAAGGTGTTAACCTTCCACTTTTTAAATCTTGGAATCTTAAGCTAAAATGGTCGGTCCGCACTGTTCATGCAAATTGGACAAGAATTCAAATCTGGGTGTTGATTTTTCACATTTGCCCTTGCTTTCCACCTCATCATCTTATCGCTCACACAAAATTGGTGCTAATTTTGTCATTCAACTTTTTGATTAGGTCAAACTCAGAAAGTTGGGCTACTGTTTGGCCCATATTTGAGTCAAAACATGTAAATTGATAATAGTGGTCGAGATTTATATATGTGGGTCATTTCTTGAAAAGAATTCATTTCTTTAAGTTTTTAAAAGTGGAATTCTTATAGGGTGAACATGCCCTAATAATTACGTAACTACTATTCTTTATTAATTATGCATTAAAATCTAATCATCCCGAATCCATATATTTATGAACGGAGAAAGGAAGTATTTGGGTATTTTTCTCACCCATGGACCTGCAATTGGAGTGGCCCAAGGAGGCCCAAATTATTTAAGCCCACACAATGACAGGCCCAGATCGGTTTTTCATTAAAACCCCCAATTTCCATCCAATTTTCTAGGGTTTTGCAATTTGAGCTGCAACAGAACTTCGACAGTCACTGAATTGCATTCTCGCTTCATTCCAAGTTTCCGCCATGAGCAGATCAGGACAGCCGCCGGATCTCAAGAAGTAAGCATCGTGTTTATTCTCTCTCTCTCTGTGTCTGTGTTTCTTTTGAATATATTCGTTGACATTTCTTTTTCGTACCACAGGTACATGGATAAGAAGCTGCAGAGTGAGTTTTCGTTCCTTTTTGTCAATTCTCTTCTTAAATATGGTGCAAATGTATCGTTTATATACGCATATTTTGAAAATGATATTTCATTAAGTTAGTTTTGTGGACTCTATGCTTCAAATCATGTTCAAATTCATAGTGTAGCATGTTTTTCTCTCTCTCCGTATTGGATTGTGGGGGAATTTGTCTAATGTTGATGCTTATTGATGAGAAATGAATAGGTTTTGATTAGGATTTGAAGCATAGTGTGCAGTTATTTTGTTTTATGTGATTTCCACGCCCATCCGTGAATTAGTTTTAAAAATAAGCTTCTCTCTCAATGTATCTGATTCTATTTTTAAAAGTGAGTTGAATTTGTAGTTGGATAATCCAAGTACATATGTTATAGGAACTTATATGTTAAGGAACTTAATTGTGTGTTCCTGAATCTTCAAATTGCAGTCAGTGTTTAGATTGAAGCTGTTTGTTTTACTATTGTTTTAGTTTTTTTAAGTATGTGGAGTAACTTGAATTACAAAAAATGATTATGCTTGCTGATTGTGTTTAGTGAGTTATTGAAGTTTGCTCCATCTTGAAATCCAAGAATGCTAAATGTCTCTCATGAATAATAAGCTTTACATTTTTTAAAATCCAAACATCTTTTAGTCCAGTTTAGTAAGTTGTAGAATATGTTTGCCTAAAAAATGCTACACGAGGCATGCTACTGAATGGCTTCCTTGTGTCTTACATTAGTAATTTAGAATCTTATAGCTTCTGTCCAGTGATAGGTGTAGTTTTGTGTGTGTCTGCGTGTTTTTAAGTCACTGTTGTCCACCTTGACATTGAAGTGTGAAAATCTGTCTTTTTTCCAGTCAAGCTTAATGCCAACCGTATGGTAGTTGGAACCCTTCGTGGCTTCGATCAGTTTATGAACCTGGTGGTGGACAATACCGTTGAAGTGAATGGAAATGAAAAAACTGATATTGGCATGGTGGTGAGTAGTATTAAATTCGTCATGTGCTTTAGTCCATACATATTTGCTTAGTTGCAGTATGCCTAAACTCTTGATTTGTTTTTGTTTTTTCGTTTTCTTTACTGCAGGTCATCAGGGGAAACAGTGTGGTTACCGTTGAAGCTCTTGAGCCAGTCGCTAGAGCACAATGATTGTACATGTCTATGCATCTGCGCCTTCTAGTTTAGCGTTGCATCTGTATTTTTTCCCTCATGTTATGTGGTGACGGGTTATATGAATTCGGCAGTTTTAGATTGATAAACATTACCTCATCTGTGCCCAGCTGATGCCCTTTAATTCTGTGCTGAACTGTTGATTTTGATTTGGCACTTGTTAAGCTATCCAAGAATTATGTTTTAAGTGTTAAGTAAAAAATTATTTTACCAAGTCAAACTACCCCAAATTTGCAATGATCCTACTAAGTTTTCATGTATATAAAATTAATTAATGAATACATTGGCGTAATTTCATACATCTGTATTATATTATTCTTTTTGGGATCACTGTTAAAATCCAACTCCATTTAGAGATTAGGCTCCAAGCCAACAAAATCACTCTACTGATCTACCGATATTTGCAATGGATGTTCAAATGCTAAAAAAGGCAAGACAACGAAATTTACTCATCTTTCAAAACAAGTTTACAAATTGCAGAGAAATATGCAGGCATGTTGCTACAATAAAACTAGCAATGAAATGAGATATGCTACAATATGAAAAGCCAAAGGGAAGCATGGTGAGGTTTCGCTGGCTATGGAAATGCTCGTCACGTAGACTGAGAGACAGCAACAAGGTTGTCGAATTCTGTTACCTCCAGCAACAGCAATTGAAAACCATTTTCTTGTCAATAAAGATGTGCAGAATTTTAGACTAATGGTAGGCTGGTAGCGGACTTTGAGGGTGAATATGAAACAAGGAGTTGTTTAGTTCTTAGCCCCAGGGTGAATATGAAACAAGGAGTTGTTTAGTTCTTAGCCCCAAAACCGCGAGGACTAGGCCGTGCACCCGAGTCTGCAAATTGCTTCCTTGATTCTGCTTTTTTCTTTCGCCTTCCGGTACCAGGGGGAGCCTGAAAGTTACAGAAAAGGTCATCCACACATCACAAGAAATAAGAGAAGCTGTGGGAATCAAAATTGAGTTTCAGGAATTAAAAACATAGCAAAAAAAGGAAACAAATAAAGCAAACAAAACATGATCACCTTCTGTTCATCCCTCATGGCCTCCTCAAGATTGCTCATTGTAGGAAGTGACCCACCTTCCATAATACCCATCAACTTCTTCATTCGTGCGCGCATTTGGAAAATTTGAGCAATAAGTTGACTCACCTGAAATGGATAAAAATATGAGAGTCCCAATAAAAATGTGTATGATAGAGATACTCCTATCAACTTATCCTTCTATATACACCTGTTGCTCTGTTTTCCCAGATTCTCGAGCGATTCGCTTCCTCCTTTCAGGCGATTCTGCCAATAGTTCTGGTTTTTCCCTTTCCTCTGCATTGAGATGAGGAAAATCAGACAACATTAATTATAATAGAAGGTAGCTTAATTCATGAGCGCAACACAAGGATTTATTAGAAAGATGCTGAAGTTTCAATTATCTGAAAATTGAACATTTCTTAATAGACAAATAAATCGGCCAAGAATCTCTATTCTTTTTTATGACTGGAACATATAAGTTGCTTGTAAGAAACTATGCGATATTTTGCACCCTGATGGAGAGCATAACAAAAAGAGGATACTGGACGAAAAAATGTAAACATTATTATATCAGATATTAATCATACTCCTTATATTTAATCATACTATCATCCAGGATAAGTTGTTAGGTCTTGGTAAAATGAAGAGAAGGGAAAGTACCTGGGGTCATTACTTCAATCATAGACTCCATTAATTGCAAATTCTTCTCTGCCTCTCGAATTTGTGCAGGACTAACCTGTTTGAATACCATGATTTTGGAGATTAATTATGATCCTAAAATGCCTAGCAGAAACTTATATCTTTAAATTTGATGAACATGGATAAATATTTACTGGACTGTCTCACTTGCTTACAAGTAACCTTAGAGAATCAGCTTCACCGATTGCTATTAAAGAACAAACAACAAACTAGGGTCCAGGTGGGAGGGAAGAGATGAAATTCATTTTCAGGACTTAGTGTTAAGCAAGACTCTACGCCCTGAAAAAGTTTGCTTGTTTGAGAATACAGTCGTTATCTAGCAAACATCAGACTTTATACCTTTCCCATACCCGGAATCATTCCAATAACACGAGACATTGAGCCCATCTGTGCGACTGCACGAGTTTGCTTCAGGAAGTCGTTGAAATCAAATTTAGCACTCATTATCTTCTTCTGCAAGTCTTCCGCCTCTTCTTGTTGCATCTACTCAATATATCAGAACTTGAATCATTATTTTGCACTAAATATAAGGTATGCATGTATTACAATTCAGATGATGGGGACTATGGTACTCACAACTTCTTTGGCTTTCTCCACAAAAGATAAAACATCACCCATTCCTAAGATACGTCCTGCCATGCGATCTGGATAGAAAGGTTCAAGATCTTCCATACGCTCCCCCCTTCCTACGAGCTTGATTGGCTTCCCCGATACCTATGTCAGGTCCAATTGCCCATGACTAATTAAAATTATAAACCAATCAACATTATCCAAGTACTCTTGCATCTATTTACACAAAGTATTCAAAAATGAATATAAGAACATCTCTAGACAACAAGTAGCAAAATACAGGCTGATAATTTACACATACAAGAACATTCTGTTCATATATATAATCATAAAAAATGCTCAAAATCCTCTCCTGTTTTTATGCTTTAATGTTCGAGAGGTGTAAATCCAAGACATTCGTATTACTAAAAAATTACAATATGAGAAAGGAAACTTCATGAGTTAGAGATGTCTGACCTCTTTTACACTCAAGGCTGCTCCGCCTCTAGAGTCTCCATCTAGCTTTGTCAAAATGGCACCAGTAATTCCGATTTCAACATTGAATGTTGTAACCAATGCTGAAGAACAGGAAAGGAAACTATGAGTGAAGTATTTTTTTTCTTCTTATATTAGGAAATGCTTCATTCGCCCACTTAGGTAACTGTTTAACCATTGATCACTATCAGGATGTTATGGAGAAAGCACAAGCTCTAAGATTAGAGTTCATGAGGAAAATTGACATAGATGAGTAGTGATCATAGCTCATGGATTGCTGTAATATTTCTGAAAAGAAGCATGAAGCTCTAACCTTGAAACAGCTCAATTAATATACATGAGGGATATTAATATATGTTAAAGCATGCTTCTAATGGAAGGGTCTTCTCGACTTTTAACAAAGCCATAAGTCCTGTTAAAGACTATGTGAAACATATATACCAGCAGCCTCTTGCCCAGTCATTGCATCCACAACAAGCAAAACCTCAGTGGGATTTAGTACTTTTTTTACATCTTTCAGTTCATCCATCATAGCTGTATCTATCTGAAGAGAAAAAGAGTACTTGGTCATATGTTCAAATTCTCATGGCTAATGAAAGAGCTGGAGCCTTACCTGAAGTCTTCCAGCAGTATCCATTATAACTACATCTACATTCTTCTTCCTGGCCTCTGCCAAACCTTGCCTTGCTATTTCTGCAGGTTTAACGTCTGTTCCAGCAGCATAAACTGGAACTCCAACCTACTCAAAGCTTATACGTCAGTGAATGAAGTCAGAAGAATAATTATAAAGATGAGAGACAACAGATCAATCTACCTCAAGATACATTATTGAAATAAATAGCAATGTGTTACAGAATTTCCATCGATGATAAGACACATTTTCGCATACTTAGACATTCACCCAAAACACCAAACAGAATCATTACCAACTAGATAGACTCTCTCAGATGCCTGTGGTAGGCCTGCAATATAGGCTTTGCCTGAAAACTCTACAAACAGTTCATACACATCTTTGTGTGTGAGAAAAACTGACCAAACTAAGATACTAACAAATATCTTCTTGAACCATTTATAACAATGAATCAAGAGTTTGTGCTAAGACACATCGTAATTCTTAGGTTTTTGCATGTGCATGCCTAACTTCACTTAGGGTAAGCTTGTTGTCCCTATCAAGCAATCATATATACATTTAACCAAAGAATTTAAGTGCAATAATTATTGCTTGGCTGGCGAACTATATGGGGCTGGGGCTGGGGCTGGCATTTATTTTAAACTATATTATCACATAAAATATAATGCAATGATGACATATATTATTGGCAAAGAATTTAACACTAACACTTGAATCTTAAACTGGGAAAGAAGCTACTTTCAGAAAACTACCCTTTCGCCCAGAATAACCAGCTGGTCGATAGCAGCAGGTCTGTAAACGTCCCCAGCAATTAGCATGCAACTCTTCCCCTGTTGATCATATCATTATAGCTCAAGCAAGGCCAGGTCAAACATTACTTAGACAGTAAATATTTGGAGGTGGAAGATGTCTGCTAAAAGTAATATGGATTCAAGATGATCACCAGCTTTTTCAGATACAAAGCTAGTTTTGCGCTGACAGTAGTCTTTCCAACTCCTTGCAACCCGGCCAACAATATGACACTCGGTTTAGTTTTTGAAAAGACCAGCTCCGAAACTTCTCCTCCCATTAGTTTTACCAGCTCATCACTAACTATCTGCATAGATTAAAAAAATATAATACTCATTCCAGATTAAGGCCAACTCAGGGAAAAACTTTTACTAGCATCGTTATACTGATTCCTCATTGGAATTTGGAAAACGGAAACGTTTCATATAATTGACGACCAATTACTAGATAACCCATACCTTCACTAATTGCTGATCTGGTCTTACTCCACGGATCAATGCAGTACCAACAGCTTGGTCGCTAACATCCTGAATAAATCTTCTAACAACAGGAAGACTGACCTGCCAACAATGAATAAAACGTATGTGGAATACATATTGGAAATCACAGTGTAATTATCACTCAAAAAACTCTGTTACATCTGCTTCCAGAAGAGCTCTCCTAATGTCTCTCATTGGTTCCACAATATTCTCCTTGGTCAAGACCTCTGTATAGTTGAAAAATAAGAAACAAGTTAAGTGCAGAAAATCCCTCAAGGCTTAGATTCATGTGGAGAGTTGGAAAGGCACAAAATCAGTCAATATCAAATCATTAGAAAAAGTGGAGCTTCTTTCGAAACAAGACCTGTAAAGCACTAGTTTTAGCGGTTGCCAGGATCTAACAGCCACTCCTGTTGTTGTCTTAGACTTCCTACTTGTGACCTAATATTTTATATGCGTGATGGTGTGTGCATAAACACATAGCTATTGATCCGCATACTTAAGCTTCTCATAAACATAGAAAGAATAGTTGCAAAGCTCAAGCAATAAACAACATATGGATCCAAGTGCATGACAAATTTACTTCAATTAACATATTTTCTTTATCATGCGACAATAAGCAACCAATTCCTCCATTTCTATACACTATACACGATTATTTGATGAAGGCTGGAGCATTCCACTTAAGCAGGTAAAAGTAGCACGATCAAAACAGGAAAACGCGAAATAAGCGAAAAACCTTCTCCCTTGAGCTTGTTCCAAGCGGATTCTAGGCTGCTCGTGAGCTGCCCAAACATCTCCGCTCTCACAACGCCGCGCATTTCCCTACTCTGAACAGCGCAGCTTCTGGAATTTATCACTCCCCACACCTCTCTCTGTATCACCGGAAAAGAAGTAGAATCAGGAGTAAAATTATAATCGACTGACAATAACGTGAGTCGAGGAAGCTAACGGAGCAGCGAAACCCACCGCAAAGGAGTTTCCGGCGGAGAAGGAGAGTGATTGCGGCGAGCAGGACCTCCTGGGGAACAGTGAGCTGCGGAGAGGCAATTTTGGAATTTGGAGTGAGGAAGAAGCCGGGAAATGGCGGGAGGCAACGCCTGAGAAGTGGCCGGAGACCTCCATGATAGCACCTTCAAAGAGGGAGATTCTGTTATCCGGTATTTCATCTGCTCAATACGGAGTATTTTATTTTTATATTCACATATAAAAATTATTGTAGTACTAGTAATTAAGAAATTAATACAAAAAAGTGAATATTAAGTTACAAATTACTCGTTTCTTAGTGAGTTTTACTTCTCTAACCTCCAAAATTCAATTAAAACAGTCTTTTAACATAATAAATCATGCATTTATTATTTTTGTTTCAAATATATATTCTTTTTGTTCCGTTATAATTAAACTTGAATTTTTATAAATCTTGTAAAATAAAATATAATACTCGTATATCCTAGAGTAGTATTTAAGTTGAACCGTCATTTTATTCTTATATAAACATATAAATATGATACTAATAAATATGGATAATATCCTTAATCAAATGGTCAGGAGATCATCGATCTACAAATTAGTATGAGGAATAATTACTGAGCCGGGTAATCACGCAAAAGAATAAATATGGATAAATAATCTCAATTTAATTTCAATTTGTAAATATGGATAATAATCTCAATTAGGTAATTTCAATTTATTTAATTTCAATTTATAAATATGGATAATAATCTCAATTAGGTAATTTCAATTTATTTAATTTCAATTTATAAATATGGATAATAATCTCAATTAGGTAATTTCAATTTATTTATTATGCGATTAAATTCAAATACACGCATCTCATAAAAGTTACAACTTGTCGATTTAAAGCACGCAATGACAAAAGTACCCACGAAATCACATCCCATGCTAAGAGAGCAGCAGGGTAAATCCGTTATATCACTACATGCGGGAAAATATCCCCAAATTTCAAAACCCCTAAATTCAGCCAGTCAGAGTCGCTTCTAGGGTTCGTAGATACGGTAAAGAGGATTTAGCTGCCCACTCGAAGAAAACTACAATCTGGGCTTCGAGAGTGAGAAAGTGACGAAATTTGCTGGTAGGTTTGATTTTGTCATGACAATTTATGCATTTTTAACTTGCGTTATCGGTCACTTACTGAGTTACAATTTTTGTTCGATGGGAGTGTGGTGAATTTCTTCTCTTCTGTTAATTTCAATTACGCCGTGATCCTTTGTTTGGAGACGAGAGGGTTTTGTTACCATTAGAGTTAGGGTATTCTGCATGTCGGATTTGTGGCGCATTTTGAGCTAGATGCCGCATGAATTTTGTGAATGAATGGAATTAGGTGTTCTGGTGCTACATTGTATATGGAGTTCATATTCTTGCTCCGGAGGTGTTCAAGATTGTAAATTTGAAAGCTAAGCAAAACCTTCGGCTTGGTTTGGTTCATTTGTTTCCGATATATCTGTCCAAAAACAAATGAAGAATCTGGTTTATATTTTTAAAAAACGCAACCATGTTTTCCAGTTAACATTGAATAGTTATGTTTTATTTTCTTCACTTTGAATGCCCCTAGGATAAGCATTAGTAATGGTGCACTGTTTAGTGCAGTTCTGTTTTTGGTGGTTTCTGAAATGCGAATGTTTATATACGAGGAATAATGGCTTCATGGTGTAATTATAAGTGGTTAAGATAGGTATTGTCTGAATACTAACAAGAGAAATATTAGAATAAAAGGAAGCTACTTCATCATAATTGGGCTACAGTAGATTGTAATGTAAGTTTGAAGCCCCCACGACTATCCACTTGCTGAAGGTCTGTATATGCTATGCATGGTTTTGCTAATCAAGTTCACATCAAAATATTCAAAGTGTCGTGAATTGTCCTAATACCTAATACGAGAGATGTTTCTGTTAAATGCATTTAAGATTGCTCATTTGTCACATTTATGGTTCCTGTGCATTATATGGCTGCAGGAAAATTACAGACTGGACATGTATTCTGGAAGTGATATTAATCTTTTAAGCAAATGGTCAATCTAATTATCCACCTGTAGCTTTTGACTTATTGGGGATACCTCTTGCACCATTCCCTGTTTTTTTCCTATTGTATAAATATGGTCAATCATGATTTTCATTTCCTTTTAAACTGTTTCCCATTTCTAATTACTTGCTCATCCCCTCCTTTTGTTTGCTCATTTGCTTTGAGTGCATTGGTCCTATAAAATTGATATAGACTGAATGTTTGGCCTTGTTCTTTCTTTTCCGGCATTGGTCATTGTCTATATTTCAAGATATTCAATGCTTCGTTGGTTTTGTACCTTATTGAGCATCATGCTCCTACAATTGAGCATTCTTTCTTGCCTGTTCTTGTTTGTAGTACATTTTGTCACCCCTTGTTTTAACTTTGTTCACTTTGAAACTCCTCGGAACCATACCTCATGGACCCAATTCAATCAATTTTCTTACTCTGGAGCTCCTTATGCCCTTTCTTTTTGCTATTGCCGATCCACAATTTTCTTCTTTCTTTTGCAAATGTATCCGGCTTCTGCACTTTCCTCAGAGCGGCTATAGAAGTTTGTTTTCTTGGAGATATAAGATGCCAAGAACCAGGGCCAGTGCTGCTAAATCTGCTGAACCTGAGAAGCCTGTTGAGGATGAAGAACAGGTTGAACTTGGTGCTGACAATGACATGGATGAGGAGGAAGTTGAGTATGAAGAAGTAGAGGAAGAGGTAGAAGAGGAAGAAGAGGAAGTTGAGGAAGAGGTTGAAGAGGAAGTTGAGGAAGAAGAGGAAGAGGAGGAAAATGATGCACGAAAGGAACCTGATGGTGATGATGAAATGGAAAATGCTGAAGGTGAGGATGTGAAGAGAGTGCATGCCGCACTTCTTGCACTTCCTGAACATGGTTCAGAGGTGTACCTTGGTGGAATTTTGCAAGATACTTCTGAAGATGAACTGAAGCGCTTTTGTGAATCAATTGGGGAGGTTACAGAGGTAAATAAGATTAATTTCTGGTAGCGGCTATATATCTGGATTCGTAATTTACATGGACAGGCATGTTATCGACAGGTCAGAATAATGAAGGGAAAGGACTCAACTGAGAACAAGGGTTATGCTTTTGTAACCTTCCGGACCAAAGAATTGGCCAGTAAGGCTATTAAGGAGCTTAACAATAAAGAACTAAAGGTTTGTTAAATAACATGAATTTGACATAATTTGTATCAGGAAAGTGATGGTTGTTGGAAAAGATCATTTTATATTTAAATTTCATTCTGATTCTATTCTGTAAATATTTCAGGGGAAGAGGCTGAAATGCTCTACATCTCAAGCAAAACATAAGCTGTTCATAGGTAATGTGCCCAGAAATTGGAGAGAGGAGGATATCAAGAAGGTTGTGAATAAAGTTGGGCCTGGTGTTGTTGCCGTGGAACTTTTAAAGGTAGGGATGCTTTTTTTTTTTAAAACTTTTTTTCTTGAAATATTTGTATAAGATGTATGTGTGCGTGGTTAGATATCATATCCAGAAATATTGTAGGTCATCTAGGAAACTTATTTTCATACAGGACCCACAAAACTCAAGTCGGAATCGCGGTTTTGTGTTCATCGAGTATTACAATCATGCATGTGCTGAGTATGCCAGACAGAAAATGTCAAATCCAAATTTCAAGCTAGACGATAACTCTCCAACTGTGAGTTGGGCAGATCCTAAAAGTGCAGAATCTTCGTCTTCTCAGGTCTTGGTTATTTGCTACAGTATTTCTATGTAGTGATTATGATTAATCTATATTCTACATGATATTGTTAGAACTTGCGATAAATTGGATCGTTTGATTACTATTAGCCTATAAACAGCCTCATCATCTCCTGAAAAAATAATTTTCCTCATCTGGTTCTGGTGCTTCTATTATGTGTACTCTGCCTGTGGAGCCCCACGTTATTGGACTTGTAAACGAATAAACAAATATCTTGGAAAAAAAACCTTTTGTTGATGGCTTTGCAACACAATGAAGGCTTGTCGATATTCATTTTTCCTCGCGGTGCTTTCCAGTCCTTCTTCCGCATAGTCACTTGAATGAGCTTTTTGGTAATTGGTTTCAACGACCAAGAAAAAGTTAATTTAAAAAAATTTCTAAGAGAAACCCTCACTTCAGCTTCAGTTTCTAAATATCTTTGTAGGGTTGTGTGTATAACAAGTTGTTCTAACATTCACTTGTTTCCTGTTGTACAGGTCAAAGCAGTCTATGTGAAGAACTTGCCAAAAGATGTAACCCAGGATCAGCTTAAGGAACTGTTTGAGCATCATGGGAAGATTACAAAAGTTGTTCTTCCTCCAGCCAAACCTGGTCAGGAGAAGAGCCGATATGGCTTTGTTCACTTTGCAGAAAGATCGAGTGCAATGAAAGCTCTGAAGAATACAGAGAAGTATGAGATTGATGGTAAAACCAGTTCCTCCATATTTCTTAGTAATTTGCTCCTCAATAATAAGATTTTTGTAGAGATGATTCTGCTTCTCTTAAATTTTTATCTTAATTTGGCTTTGTTGACAGGTCAAGTTGTAGAATGCTCACTTGCGAAGCCACAAGCTGATCAGAAATCTGCTGGGGGTTCGAACTCACAGAAGGGTGCTATATTTCCATCCTATCCACCTAATATGGGATATGGCTTGGTTGGAGCATCTTATGGTTTGGGTGCTGGATATTCGGGTGCAAACTTTGCCCAAGTAAGAAGCCTTTTGTTTTCTTTCACCTGTATTTTCCTCGTGCACGTTGAGTTTCTGGCCTTTTACTTCATTCGTGGTTAAGATCTTAGAGCTTAGTAGGTCTGTGACCCCCTGAGGCTGATCCTACATTTTTGGTTGGGTATCTTTAAACATGTTACTTTTGGAGTTTGAATGACAAAAGCTTGAATTACCTTAGTAGGTCTGTGACCCCCCTGATGCAGATCCTACATTCCTGCTTGGGTGTCTTTAAACTTGTTACTTTTGGAGTTTGAATGACAAAAGCTGGATTTATTTTCTGACAGATTTGTGTGATTGATAACTGTCAAACTATTTTCACTTGTTTGTGTCAATATTTTGGAGGCATAATGTGATTTGGGGTAACTGTTGAATCACTAATCGAAGTGTGATTGTCTTCATTGATGAGCTTTAGTGGGTACTCACTGCCATCAATTTTTTAGGTTTGATTTATGACTTCTCAGTGTAAGATGGGTGATTTTGAGGTGGGTAGGAAAGTAGTAGGCAGTTCGACTCATTGAAGTTGTTCTGTTGTTGTATAGAATTCTTAGAAGTAATTTGTATTGGATGATTTTGTACAGTGCTCCATGAAACCACCTTACTTTGATAAATGTTAAAGTGTTTCATCTTTTGACCTAGCAACCCCTAAACAACTAGCCTATAACAATTATTCACGTGTAAGTTGTGACCTCTTTTTCATTGAATGACTGCGTCAAGGAACTCAATTTCATGCCCATCTATTTCACTGATGAAGATGATTGTTTGTTAATCATTGTAATTTGTTGGCTGGCATCCTCTTTTATATTTTTATCTTAAGTTTTTTTTTGAACTGTCTAATAGTAATATGTACTATGATACTATCTGTTTACTGTTTATCATTCTACCCTGCTGACAGTGCTTTTGTGGTGCAGCCGCCGCTGATCTATGGAAGGGGAGGTG
Source organism: Salvia hispanica (assembly GCF_023119035.1). Classification (NCBI taxonomy): domain Eukaryota; kingdom Viridiplantae; phylum Streptophyta; class Magnoliopsida; order Lamiales; family Lamiaceae; genus Salvia; species Salvia hispanica. The sequence continues at coordinate 27,021,215 of NC_062967.1, read as the reverse complement.
CTCCTGGAATGGCCATGATGCCCATGCTTTTGCCTGATGGGAGGATTGGATATGTCATGTAAGTGCAATTAGTTTAATTGCTGGAGTTTCTGATATTTGTTTTACTCATGGATTGTGTTTATCTCGGTTCCGTTGTCTAGGCAACAGCCTGGAGTGCAGCCACACACCCCACCACCACAGCAAAGAGGCGGCCGTGGCAGTGGCGGAGGCGGAAGTTCAGGTGGGGGAAGACGTGGCCATGGTCATGACAGCGGGCGGGGGCGTAGCCGTTATAATCCTTATTGATTCTGATTTAAATTGGCTTCTGGTGTCTGTTGTGGTGGAGGAGCATGAATTGTGTAGTCTCTGAATTTATTTATGGATCGTGGGAGTGAGTGTCATATTATATTGAATCTATCATGAGAAGTGAACATGCCAACGCCAATTAATGCAAAAATGTAGTTCAGTGCATAACCTCTCCTTTTTTCCCTTCAATTCATTTCAAATTTTACGCTAACAAGAAATGCAAAGTTCATACTCCGTAAAGGAAAATAAATTAAAATATTAATAGAATAGTAGCATTACACTAATAAATAATAAAGCTAAATAAGTAATAGTAATATTTTTGTTAGGTCACTAGCATGCACGTCACATAATACAGAAAAATGAACCTTGTTTGATTTCCACTAAGTATATTTGATTCATGGGACATAAGTAGATTATAAAGTGGGGTTTGAGTCAACATTGGTGAGTTTAAACAATTAAATATGCAAGTTGAAAATGGAATTGCTTTAATCACCTATATGATTAGTTTAAGTGTGGAATTCTTGGACCGTAGCCCATTTCACTTCAGAAAAGTACCATGGTCTTGGTATTTTTTTTTGCAAAACATTGATAATAAATAAATAATAGTACTACGTATATATGAATATATACCGAGTCACCGACTACAGAAAAGAATGCAGTATCTATTTATATAAAAATCAAAATAATTTTAACATTTTTATTAATGAATACTTTAACAATTGACTAAGAATGAAACTATACCTACAATGTAATATGCATAGAACAAATTTGTAAGAATTACCATGACCACAATTCATATTTACTAATTTATTTTTAAAATCCCACGTAATCACTTTGCAGCTTACATAGCTTCTGCTAAATCGGTTACTACTCTATTTGATAAACAAAAAATTTGTATAATTATCTGATAAAATCAAATCTTAAGTACATTAACCACCAAAAATATTTTACCTAAAAAAAGTTCTAGAATAAAAAGATTAAAGACTATTATTGGTAGATGTGAATGGTGACATAAATATCACTACTTGTATTTCATATATGCCACATGCTACTAACACTAATATAATTATTAGCCTCACAAAATTTAAGGGAATAGCTATATAATAACCAATTAGATGAGATCTTTTTTTTTTTCATAAAAAGCTAAAGTGAATTCTTGAAATCCAACCCACTCCCCTTTTATTTTCAAAATATACACTGAAACACATGAAATTCATTGACTATTACAACGTTTAAATAAACTACAATAAGAAAACTTTTAGAAAGTGAAGAAAATTGATGATTCACATATCCATTCTCTTCTCCATAACTTTATACCTTTTTGTTTTATTTTGACATGAGAATTTGAACCTTCTTTCCCTCTTCACTTCTTTTTTCTAGAATAAAAAAGTGGCTTCTCTCTACCAAATCAGCAGCCTACTATTGAAAATTTGAAACCTTATTAACATGCATTAAATTCCACCATTCTCAACTTACCCTCAAATCTCAATCATTCCCCTCTCTCTCTCTAAATCACACCATTTTTCTCTCTCTTCAAAACCTCCCATGCCTCCGGTTGATCTCGAGAATCTAGTCTCCGCCTGCGCCGGCGGCATCTGCAGCGACAGCAAAGTCACCTGCGAGACGCTCGCAGGCGACAGCGCTGCTGTCGCCGCCGTCGCCGATCCTGACCTTCCGCCGGAATCCTTCTGGCTGTCGAAGGACGCGGAGTACGATTGGTTCGAACACCACACCTTCTTCGAGCGGAAGGACTCCGGCGGCAGGGGCGGCGGCTCGAGTCTGACTGCAGACGCGCAGTCGAACTCGAGCTCGCAGCGATTCTCCTTCAGCAGGAAGTCGAAAGCCGCGATCCTCGGATTGCCGAAGACGCAGAAGGCGACCTTCGTCGACCCAAAGCGCCGGCCGTGCAATAAACCGGTGACCGTCCGGCTTTTTCCAAAACGACCCGAACCGGCCGGGAAATCGGCGGTTCCGGTCGAACCGGGTTCGCCCAAGGTGTCCTGTATTGGGCGGGTCCGGTCCAAGCGCGGCCGGCGCCGGTCCGGTTCGCTGAGGAGGAGGGAGAAGGCGGCGGAGAAATCGAGTCGCGGAGGAGGGGAGGAGGAGGAGAAGAAGCAGAAGGCCGGTTTTTATACTAAGATGATGGGGATGTTCCGGTCGAAGAGGAGCCGGAGTAAGAAGGGGCCGCGGTCGGGGAGTAGGAGGGCCGGGGATGAGGCAAAGGCAGGGGCGGAGCTGCAGCGGTGGAGCGCGAGTTCGAGAGTGCGAGAATTGCCGGGTGAGGCGCCCGGTTTGGGTGGATTGAACCGGTTTGCTTCGGGTCGGCGGTCGGCTTCTTCGTGGGCGGCTGAGGATTTGAGTGAGACGGTTTCCGGTTCGGACCGGCACGTGGGAGTCGTGAGTTGGAGCTGACGTGTGCATTGAATGTATCTTGCGTTTTTACTTGCGTAGAGTAATATTTAGAAAAAAAAGAAGCAAAATGGACAATGAAAAGGGGAAAGGAGTGTTAATTTGCATATCAAATTCATGTAAATAATGAAGTACACTTGTTATTTTGGTGAGAATATAGAAAAAGTGAGTTGTTTGCTTATTTTTTAGGTGGGTGGAAATATATTTTAAAAGGGGATGTAGTGAGAAAGAACTATTATTAAGAATATGTTACAAACTCAATTCCCACATCGGTTGTGAGAATAACAGGTGTTGGGTAGATAAATTAAATTTATTCTCTTATCTAATTGACTAGTTTTTTCGACTGAGTTCTTCTGTTTGGTTGGACTGAGTTCTCCTGTTTGGTTTGTATCAATTGGGGCCAACGAGTACGTTTTGGGCCGACTCGGAGTGGTGGCCGAGCAAAGGATCCGTCGTGACCAACGAGAACTCAAAGTGGTAGTCTGGCAAAGAACCAGCCATGACCAACGAGGACGTTGGCCCCTAAAGGAGGATCGAATATTACGGACTCAATTTCCACATACATCTAGCAATGTTAGGGTAAAATCCGTCGAATTCCATTTTTTCTATGCCATATCATCATTTTAGATTTCAACCCTACATCTGTAATAACGCAAGCTCTGACTTATTTTTGCGTCCAACACCCCCCTTCTCAACACATGCAATAGAGCCCCAAAAATAATTATGAATGCTTACCAAGCACATTTTGTAACTGCAATTTATGAGGTGCGACTATCTATCTGCGTAACTTTGTTTGACTAACTGATTGCTAAATACTCCCTCCATCAAATAATAATCATAATATAAGTCTTATTTTCTTCATCAATATAAAATTTAGATTGAAAAATTCGTGAAATGCTACATATTTGACTATATTATACTCCCTCCGTCCCAGAGAAGTTAGCATACTTTGAAAATGGCACGAGATTTTAGGAGGTTTTGTTTTGTGTGTTAAATGGAGAGAGAAAATATAATTTTTATATTCATGTGAGAGAGAACTTTTTCCAAAAAGATAAATGTGACATTTTTTGTGGGACAAACTAAAAATGAAAGTGTGCCAACTTCTCTGGGACGGAGGGAGGAAGTAGTATTTATGATGTGACGTGACACTATAATAGTATTGCACCAAGAATATTATAGAACATATATATATACAGCATAGTGTGGTGGTGACTGTTGAGCGAATGATTTCAACCCATAAATTAATAAAATTAGATGATCGAAGAGAAAAAATCAAGTGAGGTGTGAGTCAACAATGGTGGGTTAGAAAAATGCCTAATTCGAAATTGGAATTGCTGTCATGTATAGGTAAGTGTGGACTTATGTGATTAAATAATTCGAGTGGCAACATTTTGTTGACTTTAAATAGTTTGGTTTACCCTTTGTGGTGTCTCTCTCCAAATAGAAGATTTTTTGAAGATGATCCAATTATTAATTTTATTTTAGTTTGGTGGATGTTGGAATAGAATTACTATAAATCTATAATCAGTATCAAACTAATTTTTAACTTTGAATAGTTTTGCATATATCACAATTCTTTACCATCAAAATAATTTATTTATCTAAAATAATAAAGTATACTTTTTTAGTAATACGTCAAAAGATATTTCAATTCTTAATAAGTTAACAAATATTGCAATATTAATTAATACATTAAAGAATATAAAAAACATGAGTTTTTTCCCTCTTTCATCCTTACGTTCTTATCTCATTCTCGCCCGTCACATTCGTTGTTGCCAATTGAGAAAACTGACGTGTGCAATGTCGCTCCGATTGAAAGCAACTAATGCAACAATGTGAGGGCAAAAACACTTTTCCTTCCCTTTTTTTAATCTTTAATGAATCTCACAAAATTGAATTAAAAATTTTCTTAATTTGAAGAGAATATTAGTTCGTTCACACGGAATTAATGGTTTAGATCAAGTTTTATATTGGATTTGGATCTTTAGAGTGTCTCCAATGGCGGACGTCGGCGACGTCCGACCGGACGTCCGCCGTAGTGAACGGGAAGGGCGCCCACGCCCGTCCCATGTGCCCGTCGGATGGGCTCGCCCCTCATCCTCACGTCCGATCCGGACGTCCGCCACTGTGGCGAAGGTCAGACGTCCCGGTCAGACGTCCGCGTTTTAATTTTATTTTTTTGAAACTCTATAAATAGGGCTCGGTGAACTTCATTTCATTCACACCACTTGTGTTGACAAATTTCTCTCTTTAACCTCTTTTTTCAAGTATATCTAGAATGGCGAGCAGTCGTGCGGGTGGTAGTGGCGGAGGCGCTAGTGATAGTGATGGTGATAGTGATAATGAATTGGATCTCGCTGTGCAAGAGGCGATTGATCGATTGCCCCGGCAGCGGCAGCAGGCAGCGCCGGCAGTACCTCGGCCGATCCATCGCCGACGTCATGTACCCCGGGACCACATTGCTGCACATATTCGGTTGCATGAGGACTACTTTGCTCCGCAGCCGCGTTTTGGGGATGCCTTATTCCGGCGACGTTTTAGGATGCATCGTCATCTGTTTATGCATATCGTGGGTGCGTTAGAGAGAAGATACGAGTTTTTCAGGATCAGAGAGGATGCGGCTGGCAAACCCGGACACACGGCAATACAGAAGTGTGCTGCCGCAATCAGGCAACTGGCGTATGGAGGCCCGACCGACATGTTCGACGAGTACTTCCACATTGGCGAGTCTTCAGCCGTTGAGTGTCTGCTGAATTTTTGCGCGGGCGTTAGATCGATATTCGGGGATCAGTATCTACGGTGTTCGAGCCCCGAAGACTGCCAGCGGCTGATAAATATGCACGGGTCGGTGCACGGGTTTCCTGGGATGTTGGGCAGCATAGATTGTATGCATTGGGAGTGGAGGAACTGCCCCGTCGCCTGGAAGGGGATACACACTTCCGGCTTCAAAGCCAAGCATCCCACGATGATCCTTGAAGCTGTAGCTGACTACCGGCTGTGGATATGACATGCTTATTTTGGAGTCGCCGGGTCGAACAACGACCTCAACGTCCTCCGTCGTCGCCCCTGTTCAACGATCAGTGCAATGGCGTTGGTCCCGCCATCGTTATGTCGCCAACGGCAACCAAGACAATATGGGATACTATTTGGCGGATGAGATATACCCAAACTGGCCCGTCTTTGTGAAGACGATCAAGCATGCGGTCGGACCAAAGAAGTCCTACTTTGCGAGCCGTCAGGAGGCAGCGCGCAAGGATGTTGAGCGCGCATTTGGTGTGCTCCAGAGTCGATGGGGGATGGTGAGGGGTCCGGCACGGCAGTGGTATATTCCGACATCGGCGACATCATGTACGCATGTGTCATTTTGCACAATATGATTGTCGAAAGTGAAGGGGACGAACTGACTCAGTGGACCAACGAAGATGATACGGGTGCCGGTCCAAGCCACGGCGTGGCCGGCGCGAATGTGAACATGGGGGTACCTCATGGAGAGGTTGAGCGGTTGCGCGCATTTGCCGACATGCGGCAAAGAGATGCCCATATTCGACTTCAGGAGGATATCATCGAAGAGGTTTGGACGCGGAGGGGTGGACGTTGATGTGGTTGCTTTTTTTTCTATCTACTATGTAATTTTTTTTTCGAATGATGTATATATATATTTTTAATGAAATATTCGCATTTCCCCGTTCGTATCCGTGTCGAATTTTAATTTTGTAAATTTTAATTTTAATTGTGAATTAATTTTATTGCGGGAAGTACTAGTTGAAGTCCTAGTGGGAAGGGCGCCACCGGAGACACTCTTATAGGATCGATCCAATAAAAATCTGATGATTTCAGGTTGAGTTCGGGTTGGGTCGGAGTATATATTTTAAAATCGTGATAAAGTTTTAGTTATGTTTCACGGGTTTTAATAGTGTAATATCAAGTATTAATCGTGTAATATCATTTTCGGATCGTTATCGTGTTGTGTCAAACTAAATTGTATAGTAATAGTAATTTACTAACATCAATTAATGGTAGGACTGACAACTTTCGATAAGACACGATAATCCGCAGGAACACACATAAAGTTAATGGGTTGGAACCCGATAAGAATCCGACGATTTCAGACTGGGTTAGAGTTTAACTTTATTGGATTGGGTCGATATTGAATTGGTCCGATAATGATCCAATTCACACGATTTGTCAGTCCTACATTTAGAGACTATGTAGATCGGCTTAGACCCCACTATCAACTAAAAATCATTGATTTTTTTTGTCATTAAATTCTACTGTATGTCATTATAGTTTTGACTAATTTATTTGTCACTACATACAAAACATCGTGTTATGTGGTCAATTCTATATTGCTAGACAAGTCGTTACAATTCTGCAATCTCTCATCCCAATTTTGTCGAGTTGCCAAATTTTCAATACTTATCAGCAGGGGGGTTTTGCTAAAATTTAGCCATGCACTTCATTGGCTCAACGTCACGTTTGAGTGCTAAAATTATGAAAATTTAAAATTTTAGTATAGTTTTATTTTGGTTGCATCCGAATAATGATCTTATCCTTTTGGTCTATATAAAGAACAATTTGCCTATTTATAGTTGTCAGTATAGAAAACAATTGCTCCCTCCATCCTAACTTATTATTTATTGGGATGTCCAATTAAATTGAGTCATTTTCTTTTTTTAATAAAAAATAAAATATCTAATCATTATTACTTTATTCCACTATATATATATTTTACTCTCTCTTTATCTTTCCTACTTTATTCCTTTCTCCTACTTTTTAACACAATTTCATAATTTTTTTGCCCAAAAGATTGTCTCAACATAGTTGGGACGGAGGGAGTACTATTTCCTTATGCCACAAAAGAAATTATGATTGTTTAGTTCGCATAGTGATTAAAGTGTATAGAAAAAATATAGTCAAATGTATTCATGGAAGGAGAGAAAAAAAAGTGAATTATAATAATCATGGTTTTTTTTTCAAAAGTAGAAATATATTGTTGTGACATATTGAAAAAGAAAGTAAGATATTTTGTTGGACAAAGGAATAATAATTAGGGGATATTTAGCAAAGCTTATTGGAGAGAGTTTAAAACCCTCAAAAAGTTTATAAAATATTTCAAGTGCTTGTAGGATAGAGTTTACGAGTTACTATACAAGAGTATTTGGATAATTAAGATTATAAGCTATAAAAAGAAAATCTTAATTACAGAGAAATTACTTTATTCTCTCCACTTAAATCACTAAATTTCATTTTCTTTAATTATTACTCAGAGAAATACATTGATTAATTTGAGACAAAAGAATCACTTTATAAGAAGTACTATTACCCCATCCAAACACCCTCTTATAAAGCCCCAGAGCCCAAAAATGTAAGATAATTGGGCCGAGCCCAAATATGATATTGGACTTGGATCACACTGGGCCATGAAAGTGATCACAATTGTTCTATCAAATGTAATCAATAAAAATACCTAAGTTGCCATTGTATATTTGCTTACATACTTTCTCTAGTATACCTAATTGAGCAAATTTCCACCTTTTTACATATTCATTATTTTTTTTATTATTATTCATAGATTTTCGTATTAGTAATACTTTGATCGATTTGAAACATAAAAGGGGATTTGTCTAAACATTTAAGCTTTGGTATTATTGGTTGATTTTATTTTTAAATTTTTTTGAATTCATTATTGTACATTAGTACATTTCAATTTGTCAATGCCATAAACCATGTCACAAATGAGATCTCTTTGCACTACACATCCTCGTCGTATAGCTCCACATGTCGCCCATTCATTGGTTGGCAAGGCCTAGCATTGTTCTTGCATCTCAAATCCAAGGGGGCTCTCAGGGCCTCTACTTGGGCTTTGGACACTGATCTCACCTGCACACATGGATAATTAATCACTATTGTATATTTAAATCATAAACACAAAAATTAATCCTACAAATTGTCACTACAAAAAGATTCAAATGATATTTGTTTCTTACCCTAGCAAGAATGTACCAAGTGACATCTTGTGTGCAAGGAGGTGTGGTGAAAGAGCCAACATATCTATAGTACTTATGACATCTCTTCCTCACTTCGGTCGGGTGAAACGGCCCGAACGTGATCGGGCTGTCCTCGTGCCTCTTTACCTCGTACGCAAGCTCGTTAAGTGCTTTTTGCATCTACAAAACATGTAGCAATTGAAAATTAAATTACAACTTTTTTGTGAAAATTTTTTTGTTGCATAAGTTAGTGTTCTACCTTGGCAAGGAGTGGATCAGCATGGCCATAGTCGAAGAGAATAGCGACAACGGCAACGTTCCCCTCGTCGGTAACGTGCACTAGGTGAAGCTCTGCAGCATACCTGCATTACACAATTCACATTTAATTCACAAAAATGGCAACAAACACACACTTGGATGAGTTGTGTTGTTGCATACTGCTTTCCGTTGATTCGGTGCTCGGAAGGGGAATGCCAGTGCATTTGCTTCAAGCTGTACATCTTGCCATCCACAACGACTCCCCCGGTATGATCTGGATATCGTACCTGCAGTGGCAGAGACAGAAAATTAGTTTTTGGAGAAGTAAAATCGTGACAATGAGAGTTTTGCAATAAATAAATAAATAAATAATGTTTGAATGGGGGTGCTTCAATTTTAAATTTGAATATTGATATTTAAGAATTAATAATAATATTAGTATTTCTAACTTATTTTAAATTTGCTATCTAATTATAATAAATCATAGTTAGATAAAATATGTTGTTTATAGATTAAAGTATAAAGTAACAAATTAGAACAAGTTACAAAATCTATCATGCATATTACTATTTGTTAAAAAGATAACACTCTTATCTCACCCTACAGTGCTTGTGGGCCGGATCCAACCCAAACCCAACTCGGCCCCTACCTGAAATTGACCCAAACACTGTTTCATAAATTGACACCTATAATAATTTAAAGTGATTGTTATTCAAATTAGTTATAAAATAACTAGTCTTACTATTTATTATAAGCATGAAGAAAAGTGGTCACATTAAAAATTATTGTTGTTATACATAAAATGATTATGTTAATGGATAAAAGTTACTTTTAAAGATATGTCAATTCGAGTTTGACCCAAGTCCGGTCCGGGTGAGCTGGTCTGACCCACTCGAGCTTAACTAAAAATGAGTGTTTTGGTGTATGGTTTGAGATGTTCTTATCACACAATTCTTTCTTCAAGAACAGAAACACAATTCTTTCTTCAAGAACAGAAACGTAACTAGAAAAAAAAAAAGTTTTCTAAGAAGGAAGAAAGAAATTACCCCAACATTGAACTTGTTGTTGACCAAAGTGACATTGCAAGAGCCGTATGATCTGATCAAGGGCTTCAACTTCTTGTTTAGGACAGCTTTGTCAGTCAAAATATTAATCGGCGACTGCGTTTTCCCACTCGCGCACGTGCTGAAATTCGGGTTTATCTTCCCCCACATGTTTGGGCCAGTCCCTCCCGAGTACGTAAACTGAATAGATCCATCAGCCTCTGCATCATTCACACACACAAATTCATTTAGTTCGATACGATGTGTATCTATGTCCAGGATCGATGACAGGCCGCCAAAGATTATAACTTTCGAATTGTGCCTAAAATATAATTGCACAGTAACTAACTTCTTTTCAGACTTCATACTCAACTTGTTTTACAAAAACAACTTAAATCATAAGTGAAAAAAACTTTTATTTATGGTCCAAGAAACTTGGAGCTTAGGCAAGAAAACACACACACACACACATAGTAAGCAACCAAGAAAGCGAGAAAAATGCAGAGAGAGAGAGAGAGAGAGAGAGGCATACGTTGGGAAGAGGCAACAAAGAGAAGGGAGATTGTGACAATGAAGAGAGCTAATGGTGGAGAAGCCATGGTTGAAATTTTATTTGATTTACTACCTAGCAACCTATAATGGGGAATAATGAGGATGATGTTATATATATATATATATATATATACATATATATGAGTGTGTGTGTGTGAGAGAGTGAGAGTGATTACAACAAGCAACACTTCATGTTAGAGTTTCACCACTGCCACTCTTTGTTTAGCTTTATGTCTCTGTCTTTTTTGCTGCAGACAACTCACCCCACCTTATTCTCCACTTCTTCTTTCCTTCTCTATTTTTTAAAAAATGTTAAGTATAGTATACTATTCAATATTTTTTTTCGTCATTTTAAGTACTATAGAATATATTTTTTCTTCATTTAAGATAGTTATATTATATTTGGTTTAAGTGAAAAAAGAAAGAAGGAAGGATTAAGTTAGAGAGATTAAAAGTGTTGATTTTGTTAAAAAAAAAAAAGAAATGACTCGTTTATGTTGAAACGTTCTAAAAAGAAATATGAATCACTTAACAAGGGACATATGAAAGAGCATTATTTTCATCTTGTATTTTAGTATACTCCATCCTTTCTAAGTGTGATTTCTATGTTATGTATAGTCGTGCCTAAGGGCATATTGGTTGAAGTAGATTTCTCTTTTTGATCAAGACGCCCTAGCTAATTTATCGACTTTGGTTTAGTTATTGTTTGTCTTTATCGATTTTATATTTCTTGATATATGTGGTTATTAGATTACTATTGTTTGGATATATTGCCTGCATTTTTTCATAAAATACTTTGAGCATAAAATACTTTGCGAAATTAGTGTGAAAGAGATCAGTTCCAATTTTAACATTCTATTCGATTTTTTAGCAGGTCAACCCAAATTGTTTTACTACTCCCTCCGTCCCGCTTTAGCAGTCCCATTGACTTTTCTGCCCTTGTTTTGTAAAAATGATAAAAAATAGTTAGAGTGGAGAAATGGTATAGTAAGAGAGACAATAATATAAATAAGACTATTCTCTATATTATTCTCTCTCTCAATTTACCATTTCTCCCCTTTAACTATTTTTTATCATTTTTATAAAAAGATGACAGAAAAGTCAATGAAACTGCTAATGTGGGACGGAGGGAGTATTAGCTAATCTATTGACAATTAAGGTTATGACATTTATGTGATAGTATTACTTCATTGAAAAAAACATTCATAGGTTTCAAGCACATAAGATTCGACGTTTTAATTAATGATAATGCTTTCATGACTTGCTTTAAGAAATTAACATTAAAAAAAATTTGCGATAAAAAGAAACGTGGAATTATGGGATATTTTTTTTGAATATATATATGCCAAATCAAGCTAACAGATAGATACCCGTGATAATAATAAAAAAAGAGACATTATTATTATTATTATAATTAAACTAATTTTAATGCATGAAAATTGTGACAGAGCCAATTGTCTTGGTTGGACGGCTGAGCACATTAGCTCTCCGAAATTTGAATTTATATACGACAGTTAGAGACCAATTAAATAAATACTTATTTGGACAAATTGTTTAGAAAATTATGATCAATTGGCTGTAAATGGATCCTTAATTGTTAAATAATTTGTTTTATTGTTTTTAAATGTGATTTGGTGGAATAATGTGGATTTTGCTAATCTTGTGGAAGACTCGATTGCCTTGACCTAATTCAAAGGTCTAACCAGGGGAGGTAAACATGAATTGAATTATGTTAGGTGAAAAAGAAGTTAGGTTAGTTTATATATGTTGTCAACTTTCATTATATAAAAAACAAATAACAAAGTTGTATGATGTGGTGTTGCTTTTGTGCCTTTGTAATAACAACAAGCCCCTTCCAACTGATTATGGTTTTATAGGTACTAGCATGATGAGACGTGTGACAAATTAAATGTGCAATTATGAATATAGTAAATAAAATACTTGTAACTTTTTCTATAAAACAATAAACACAGTGTAGAGATATATGGTAGTTAAATGCTAAACTTTTCTTAAAATTAAAATAAGTAAGGTTATTCTAGGTATACAAAGCTTGTAAATATACATATATATGTGACACATTTCACATTTTAAATATGAGATATTGACACCTAATATCATGAAACTTTAAAAAAGTTGGATTTTTTCTATGAATTTTGAAATTGGCAAATAATATCACGAACTTTACCCTGAGTTTGTTATTTCCTACCAATAAAAAAAATAAGGCAAATAATTTTATTTTACGAATTTTTTTTCGTAATTTCTCGACAACAACTTCGAGAGCTTCAAAATTTTCAATCTTTGAAGATAGTTTTTCTTGAAGCACACTCTCCAAAATTGTTCTTCAATCTATTAATATAGCCTTAATTTTTTCATTTGTGGGAAATAACAAACTCAGGGTAAAGTTCTTGATATTATTTGTCAATTTCAAAGTTCGTGGGAAAAACCCAATTTTTTTAAAGTTCCATGATATTAGGTGTCAATATTCCTTTAAATATCAATGTCAACACGGTATATTAAAAATATCAGCTAAATTTTTGTTGACATTTCAATGTAATCGTATTGAGATTTTTAATAAATTGTATCTATGAATTAGCAGACAGAAAAAGTCAGTAACATATCAATCTTTATAAATGTAAACTTTATCAAATTGTTAGAAATTTCACAAACTGAATTAGGAGTATTAATTTATTCAGTCTAATTTTGACCAAATATGTGAAGCGACTTGCTCATAACTTAACCTTCATGTTTGACTTCTCATAACATATGTCTTCTTACTACAAAAGCATCTAAATGCTATGAGATCAAACTAATTCAATCGACTAAGTCAATCAAAATCCTATGTGGAAGTGGAACATAATTTTGGGATACTCAAAGCCATTAATGAAATCCAAGAAATCTTATGCATATTTTCTTGAAACTAACAATATTCATGGCCATGAATCTTCCATTGATTTTGAATGTACCCTGTTCTAGATGATGGAGATTAAGGTGTCACAAATCACAATTACTATAAAAGACTCTTAGCAATATATTAATGTCAAATCTTGCATTTATAATAGATAAAGACCCAAAGTGGGAAGCCGCAACTTCCACTATGGAAATATAATCACCCCTTTGGTAACAAATTATTCATTTTAAATTTTTAGGTATAGTCTAATTCGTTGATTAAGATTTACAAAATATCGAAAAAGGTCGCACATAAGAGTGGAATTCCATTAATTCTATAATGAATATATTCAGAAGGACACGAAAGAGGAGGGGAAAAACACTAATTTTTATTTTTAACATCAATTTTCACCCGAATAAGGCTGTTAAAACCATCAAAATTGGGTTAAAACCGTTTAAAAATTGACGGAATTGTTAGTGTAAGACCAATTATGATCCGAGTTGAAATGTTCAGGATGCAAAAATTTAAAAGATAAAGTATGTGACCAAAGGGTCCTATTCTAATGCTTATAGCACCCTAATCCAAAATCAAGACTAAATCTCAATCTTTGGATTTTAAAATGAGTGGATGAGATTAAAGCTCACAAATCTCAATAAATAGTAGACAAAATATCAACAAAAAGGTAATATCGTCATTATGTTATCATATGATAATTTTCCTGGGTGTTTTTTTATATCAACATTGTGTATTACAAATATCAACAATATGACATTAGAATATCAACACAAGGACATGAAAATATCAACACATTTTTATTGAGATTGGACATGCATAATATTGAGGTTTTGCCGATAATATATTGAGATTTTTTGTTGCATTTGTTGATAAAAGCTGCTTATCAACATGTACGAAAATTGAAATATAATTTATCAAATTTCATCACCCGAACATCGTCGGAACATATGCAATTGAGATCTCGTTGGAATTCTTATTAAATTATCTTTAATTTGATATATTTTTTGCTAAAAGATAATTTAAATTGAGAGAGTTACGTAAATTTAAAGATTTGAGATGATTTTGAGGAAAGAGAAAGTAGTTAGTTATAATTACTATAGATAGGATTTGACATTAATACCCTTTTAATTTAATTAATAATTATATAAATTTAAAATATATTACACTTGTCATTATATTAACCACAAGATCTTCTAATCTAATGGTTAAAAATTGATCTCAATTTTAGATTGCTAATTAGTTAGCAATTGATCACCTCCCCGTGACAAAAATCGTAAAATAATAATATATTCAAGACCAGTTTTGGCATTTACTCAATTATAAAATAGTATCCATGCAGATTCTTTCCTATCTAATTTAATCGAGAGAGAGGGGGAGGGATCTTTTGGTTGATTGAATACGCCCACCACATAAAATGGCTCTTGTTAAAAGGTGAACCACTTTTATAGCTTTGTGATAATACAGAGATGGGTAAAATAGTAGAAACCATATAAAATGGGAGGATTCATAATTGAGAATTGTGGAACCACAAGCACAAAGCACAGTGATGGAAGAATGTTCTAGATCATATTGTGTCTTTTGCTTTTGGCCTTTTGAAACTTGATTAGTCACCACACAAACTTTGTCTAGACAACCTTACATCCTCCAAATTGTGCCCAATAATTAGCCAGATAAAGAAACATTGCACACTTTGGCACATTCGATAACTATATTAGATAGCTTAAGCTTTAATTAAATTAATGATTAGCCAATAAGAAACTAATAATACTAATACAAATGTCACACACATATACTACCATACGAGAAAATAATAATATTTTTGGGAAAATTAACCCCTCAAAATTGATGAAAAATGAATAGCCCACCACCTATCCAAAATCATTACACAGACATGTGATCATCGACTTGTCTCTATTGCATCATTACTGATTAAACTATGACACACACATATAAAATGAAATCAAATAGTACTATATGCCTAAAAATTGCAAGCATTTCTTGTGAACATTTATTTTGAATAATTGGTTGATTTTATGTCGCCAAATTTCAGGTAACGATACAGTTATGATAAAAAAAAAAAAAAAAAAAAAAAAAAAAGAGAAGAGAGAGGGAGAATCTTAAGGAATTTTTATTTTGTGGCCAAGCAATGATTTCCATTATTTGTAATGTTGGGCTAATGGATGGGCTCTGTGATGTTGGGCCCATTTCAGTACTTGGGGTGGGTTGATGACCAACAACAGAAACATTTTAACCAATAAACCCAAATTGAGTATGATTATATGTCTGGTAGTGTTTTTTATTTTTATGATCTGCCCAAATAAAGTTTTTTGAGCAACGAACAACAATTCAACATATATACAACCAAGAAAATGCAAAAACTATTATAGAAAGCCAAGTCGTATGATGGGGTTGCAAATTTACTCTATTAGAAGGGAAGTGATCATTTTGAATATAAGATCATGACAAATTTAACCATTTTTCGAAGGGGGGAAATTTAACCAATTTTTGGGGTTGTGAATTATATACTCCACTAAAAGCACTAATACACATGGGATAGAATCCTCCACACTTAATTATGACCCTAATAAAGGATTTAATTAACTCTAATTAGAATTATAAATTTCTAATGATAAGAAGATAAAATGATTCTAGTCAAAATTCTAGTGATGGCTATTAATTCCCTAATTATAATTAAGAGCAAATTGCCAAATAAATTACTACCAAATCTGGTCAATTATGTGTCTATTATATAACATTTTTGATATTTTTTTCAATGGTCTTATAATTTTGGTTTTGGGGGTTATTATAATGTGGCAGATGAAAAATACTATATGGACAAAACCTTCGACTACTTAAAATGAAGTCAATTAAACCTAGTTAGTCACATCTTTAACTTTTACACGTACACGCTGACGTTACGTCAATAAATTCAGACATGTATCATGTCATATGATAGTACAATCGAAAAAAAAGTCAAAGTTGTGATATAAACGTTCATTTTTATAAAGTTACGAGATTAATCACAAATTAACCAAACTTGACGGTTTTTCCAGCAATTTGACATACAGACGGGAGTCTTTAATTATATTATACTAATGAAACATGAACCGTGATATTTCATTAGAATAAGCCAAAGTTATTAAGCATATGCTCTACCACAAGCCCAACAACAAATCTCAAACTTTTTTCAACAAATATTTGATCCCAACAAACCTCAATTTGCATTGACACTCGAACAAATGCTTCTTTCAATCACCCACCTTTTATTGCCCTTTAATTCGTTCAAATAACACTCCAATCGACCAACTTTTTTTCAGCACAACCACTAAATTCACCTTAGTTTAAATCCAACCAATATTATCTCCAATAAATAAACTGACTCCTGTTTATTTCTATGCTAAGCTTCTAAAATCTACAGTCACTTTCCATATAAAAGTAGCAAAATTATGTAGATAGTTGCTAGATCCGATGCTTTGGTGATATATAATAAACCACTGATATTAGTAACCTAGAAATAGAATCAGTAGCTATCAATTAATAGTGATATAATAATTTTTAGTCCTTTTCACACCACTAGACAACTACTAATTTGACACTAAACAGATGCATAATATATGGATGTGAAATATTTTTGTTTCCTTTAAAAGAATTTGAGAAAAATGAGCATATGTGAAAGAATTAACCAAAAAAATATATAACTCCAAATATTCTGGGAAAAAGAAACTGTGCTTATCAGGTAAATAATCAAGCCATAAATGTTTGGTGCAAGGAATCTGAAACTGTTAAGCATAGAGAATAAAGAATGGAAAGGGAGAGAAAGAACCCATTTTTTGTGGCCTTGAGCAGGAAAGAATAAGCAACATTCTTGACTTGAGAATCTGGCTCGCCACCTTTACTTTGAGTTAAGATTCCGATATTCCATTCCCTTGGAATCTCGCGCTTTCCTGCACCGAATAGCATCCCGTGGTCGTTTTTATCATTCCGGTTTGGTTTCAGCCAATACGAACACCCAATCAGCACGGAATGATTAAGATGTCATAAGGTCCCTTCTCAATGAAATTATATGAAGTCCATAAAAAAGGAAAGTGGAGGTACAAGAAAGAAGAGCCCAATTTTAAAGAGGAGAATAATACTATTGTACATGCATGCAAGAATCACTTTAATTTAGAATAGTACTAAGGTAAAAGTGAAAGTTGCCTCTAGTGCTGTAAAAATGCAACGGATAATAGCAGTAATATTCTTCATGGCAACATCAGATAACGGCAGCTCGAATACTTTCTAATTTTACCAATTCAGCTACAGAATGTGGTTCCTAACAACTGTTTTTTCTGTATGATTAGTACACAAACTTATTCTGTAAGCCATGATATCGAAGTTTAATAGCACAGAACCAGCAATTATTCTATTCCCGTACCATATTGAAGTAGTTAATTACTAAAATGGAAACTGTGAAGCAGCTATTATTGACTGAATAAGTAAGTTAATTGTCAATGAACATAAAGATATGCTCTATTAGTGTGCAACATGCCAGAACCAAGTTTATAAGAGGCATTGGGTGATGGTGCTTGAAGAGCATCTGCGTCGTTTCCTATCTTCGATTCATTCCTATCCACTTGCCTGCAAACTATGAGGAATCGGCTTTTACCCCTTTTTTGTAAAGGTTTTCACAGATTCCGTTAAACTGCATAAAATACCTAACCTATGAAAACATACATCCACACAGGTGAGGAATATTATTTACTTGGCATCGATCAGATCATTATCTGTTAAACAGGCAGCATTGTTATCAGTTGGTGATCGGTTCTCAGTCAGAGAGATTAAGCAGATGATCAGATCGACCTAGCTATAGTTCATGAACAGATTTCCCAACCTCCAATGATACTAAAGAAGTTAAACATTACTAGCATGTGAACTCCAAGTAACCACGAAACGAGCTATGTAGTCCCGATAGGGATTCAACTAAATCAATTTTTTTTTATTGTTGAGAGATTGTAAAAAAATGTCATACAAACTTAGACAACAAGTATAAGTTTGATGGCTGAAATTACAGTTGCAAAATGGCAGTTTATGACTAGTCATGTTTACAGGCTATAAGAAATGAAAGTATAAATGTAAGTACAGACCCTTCTCTTTTCTGGAGGGCCCCACTGAAGTGCACCAAATTCCTTGTGCCATTTATTAAAAGATCTAATTCAGAATTAAGTCCATGATGAATAAGTACCATACTTACTAAAGGAGACAAAAAAAGAATGTGTTCTTTATGTTATTCCTGGCCTTCAAACAAAGCCAAGAAAAAGCATTTTTCCCACTTTTATGACTTGATGAACTAAATTATAGTATAGTATATAAGAACACTTGCTATAATGAATAGAAATGATTTTGAAAGAAAGATATACCCAAATCCATTTATTTTAAAAAGGGAAACAGGAAGAATCTTACATTCCTGGAATAAGGTTCGAAAACTTTGCAGATGACAAGTATGAACGAACCAAGAAGAAAGACTCAGGTGGATCTATTTGTACCTATCACAGGATAATGCATTTCTAACATGGCCATAGTGTTAACTGTGTAAGGAATTTTAAATGCGTAGTGCTGTCAGATATCGGAAAAGGGGAGTTGGGGACCATAGATGCGTGGAAACGGAAGGACAAGATTTTAGTTCTAGTCATTACAAAGATTGGATTGCATCTGATATTCTTTTACCCCTGCCAAAGATTCTATTCCTCACTTGTATCGCACTCCGAACACCCCCCCCCCCCCCCCCCACCCCAAACCAAGTAAGCTTATAAGACATCCCTCGGCTACATTTCAAGTACGTAAAAATCGATCAAGTAACAGATAAGAGCAGGACAGAAAGCTTTACCAAGTATCAGATAAAATTGTCCTTTTCAGGTATGATGATTTCCTGATACTGATATAATCCTTCCACAATCTGCAACTGAAACTAATGCTTGCGAATTGTCATATCAAAGATAATACAATGTATCACCGTCGCCACCACCAAGAAAAGAATGTTCATCCTTCCTCGAGGATGTCCATTCCATCGGAAAGATGCATGTTCCTTCAAGGTGTGACTGCCACAGGAGATTCTGGTCTTGTACTTTCAAGTGATGCTAAGCCAAGACTGAAATGGACTCTAGACCTCCACGAACGGTTCACCGAAGCAGTGAACCAATTGGGAGGGGCAGAAAGTAAGCATGAATCCAATTGCTGGATATCATATTGCATTGTCCTGTGTTTGGCTAATATATTATTCTTGCAGAAGCTACACCAAAATCAGTTTTGAAACTTATGGGCATTCCGGGATTGACCTTATATCACTTGAAGAGTCACCTTCAGGTATATTTCAACAAAATCATCAACGAAACATAATATTCATATAAAGGTGGATATAACCTAGAATTAGTTTGTCTATATGTCTGATTTCATAATTCATTTCTGCTACAAGCATGCAATAAATGTAAGAGGCAGACACTCATTCATTCTCCTGAATTCATATGCAGAAGTACAGATTGAGTAAGAACCTCCACCAGCAAGCTAATAATGGGAGCAATAAAGCTTGTAAGCAATCATATTATTTCGCAATAGATTGAATCTGCACAAATAATTATACATTTTGCTTACCTTGTTGAGGACTGAATTGCAGCCAAAGCAGACAGAGTGCCTGAAGTAAATGCACCTCATGTGTCTAACCAAAATATTTCAAACCAAGCAACAAGGTTAGAACCAGAAAATCTCGGTATACAAATTTCTTGTTATTTTGTATGTACATTTCATCTGACACTACTATTGTCTATCTCATACCAGTAACTTACAATTGGGTGAAGCAATACAAATGCAAATTGAAGTGCAACAAAGACTACACGAACAGCTGGAGGTAAAGAACTCAAAATTATTCAGTTCGATTCACTAATAACTGATTTCACTTAGTTTCAATAACAAAAATAAATCATGCATCCATATATAGGATGACAAGGAAAGAAAAGGTGCTCGATCAAGTACTATAAATATACATCTGTGGTGATTGTCCCAACAATATCATCTGCTATAAAATAAGCCTCTACCTCAAAATAATCTATAAGTTTTATCCTGATGTTGATTACAAGGGCTAACGGTTCGTCTATTTCCATAGGTACAACGTCGTTTGCAGATGCGAATAGAAGCTCAAGGAAAATACTTGCAATCTGTACTAGAAAAAGCACAAGAATCCCTTGGAAGACAGAACGCGGGAACACTTGGTCTAGAGGCAGCCAAGGTCCAATTATCCGAGTTGGTCTCCCAAGTATCGAACCAATGCCTGAACTCCACATTTTCAAGAATAAACGACCTCTCAGATTTGTGCCTGCAGCAGCAAGCACAAGCAACTCAGCCAAAAGATTGTTCGGGCGAGAGCTGCTTGACCTCATGCGACGGAACCATAAGGGACCATGAGCTGTACGATAGCCGTTTGGGCTTAAAACCAATGAACTTCAGAGCACCTATAGAGGAGGAGATGATCGACGACAAAGATAGCGGTCCACGCAAGATGGGGCTTAGATGGCATGAGAGCCTGAAAGACTGTGGTAAGTATCTCTCAACAGCAAATGACAATGTGGAGAACACATGTGCTACAGAAGCGAATCCAGGTAGTTTATCGATGAGCATTGGCCTTCAAAGTGGTGAAAGGCTCAATGGAGCAGGAGCAGAAGCAGAGGCCAAATGTTTAGACGAGAATAAGCAGAAGTCCTCCTCAGAATCAAAACTACCATTCTTCCCAACAAAATTGGACCTCAACACTAACTATGAAAAGGATGCTGCTTCAAGCTACAAGCAGCTTGATTTAAATGGCTTTGGCTGGAATTGAGATGCAAAATTGAAATCTAGAATAAAGAGGCATTAGTCACCAGCCTCCATTTTGTAATGAGATATGATCATTCATCATTCCAAATTGCATAAAAAAGGAACACAGATTCTCCTGATTTTCTCGACCACTGTTGCATTATGTATTCTAATTTTTCAACACTGATTCCAAATTACATCATACCAAGTCTCTAACAACACATTCAAATGCAAAAGTATTTCATAAAAGCGATCGAATTTGCAGATACTGCGATGATACGATCGCCGCAGCTGTGATTTAATGTCTTGTTCAGATTGAATCGATCACTGAAGATCAGAACTAAACTGGATAAAAATCATGAATTTTAAAATCAGTTAGTTTTAGTGATTTTTTATTTATAATATGTTGTTAATTTATTGTGCATGTGTTTCAAATTGATAATATAATTAAATTATTTACTAAATGTATTGAAAATTTTTTTATCATTATTTCGGATACAACATCGATGCAATTTTCCTTTAATTTTAATGTTCTTCCCACACAAGACCTTTTTTAATTAATGCTCAAATAATTTTATTTTAATGATTTATCCGTAATTTAAAATCAAAATTTTAATATGCTTGCTAGATTACATGACTGCTTACATAACTCTCTATTAAATTATATTTTAAATTTTAATTTGTAAAACAAAATTTTTAAATAAGCTTGTTAATTTAGTTCCCTCAAATGATAATAGAAATAATAATATATTGGGATAGTGGATTTTGTTGGATCCTAAATAGTTCAATTTCAAATCATATCGATATTTAATAGATCAAGCATGTCATATTTAATTTTTTTTTTAATGTGATTTACCTCTTATATACAATTATTTCAAATGAAATTAATTTACTCAAGTGAATACTTTGATAGTGGCGTAGATAATAATAATGATGAAGATAACAATAATACTTATTGGTTTCCCTATTTCTCTCACTTTCTTCGGCATTTATATTTAATTATTAATTATTCACTCCATTAATACTAACAAGTGCGCCATTTTATTTCGACTTTCACGAGTTCATAATTTTTCCCACCAAAATGCCCCTGTTTTCTCACACACTAAAAATTTTAAATGAAACTCATAAAAATATTTATGAGTTATACCATTAAATACTTTGTAAATGTCTATTTTTTTAATATAATAAAGGATAATGATAATTTAAATCACAAAATTTGGTCAAATTATAATCAGTTTTATAACGTTCGTAAAAATATTAAATTATGAAGTTTTCAATTTTTCTTAATTGGCCAATTATATGCAAAACGATATCTTTAGGTGATGCTTGAAACAATGTTATTATTTCATAAAATAAATATGTCCTTTCTTTTTTTATTTTAATTAAAAACTTAGGTTGAACCTCTAAGCATTACTGAAAATGACATTTTGTACATGTACGAGAGTTTGAGACAGTTCACAAAAATTGAATTTTTTCAATTCAATATTTTGTTTCAAACGTTATGAGATGGATTAGAATTTTAAACAAACTTTGTAACTTAAATAACTATATTATCCTCTAAGTAAAACATGTATATAGTAGTAACACAGTATTATAGATAGATGCTCTCCCACCCAAGAGTATTAAATTAGCTGCCATTAATACCCATAAAATTGGCTAGATTTTCGTCAGAAACATCAACACACAAAATCAAAGTTTTAGCAATTTTAGACGTTCAGATTTAAAATTTAAGATCTAAGTTGTTAAAAAAAAAAACTATATCTATCAAATTCAAATACAAGAAAATGGAAGAGAAGAATGGTGAAACGGATTCTAATTTTCATAACTAGAAAAGCAGAGCTAGTGATATTAGTAATTCTAATCTAACAATTAATGTCTCATTAATGGAACAAATTGACCAAACTACTAAGTTAATGGTAGACATAAGCCAGAAATTAAGGACATATCAAAGTGGCCCTAACTATAAATTAACTGATAAGTTCATTTCGACACTGAAATCCAAAAAGATTAAATAAAAAGTAGTGTTTGGTGAAACTCCACTTATTTCTTATCCTACTACAGTGACAGTAAAAGTAAGTAGAAATTATGATTGCTCAAGAATTTAATT
The DNA here is from genome assembly GCF_023119035.1 of Salvia hispanica. Lineage (NCBI taxonomy): Eukaryota > Viridiplantae > Streptophyta > Magnoliopsida > Lamiales > Lamiaceae > Salvia > Salvia hispanica. Next base: position 26,997,854 of record NC_062967.1, on the reverse strand, counting down.
GAGAAATATGCATAATTTCTCGATGGGTGGTAATCAAAATTTTAAATATTCATGATCTGACACCACGTTTTATTTAAAGTGCTAGTACTACTTTTTTATAGCTCAAAAGTTATTGAACTTTGGCTGAATTATGATTTTACATACTTAATTATACAAATATTTTATATGTGCAGTAATCGATTTCTGTCGTCAAAAGTTTAAATTTTGTAGAGTGCAAAACTAAAATTGGGCTAATGTTGGATGATATTGACCTTCTTAGGTAAGAGAACAAATTGGATAAGAATTAAAATAATTTTCAATAATGAAAAATGATGATAAGTGATTTAATTTTATAACCAAAATCATCAATATATGTCATGTATCTTCCAACACTAGCTACCATTCACATTTTTAGAACTGTTGAATTGATTTTGTTAAATACTAAAATAAAGTTATTAATTGTGTATACTCCACTAGAAAAAGTAATGTACAAATACAAGTTGCTTGCCCAATAATAAACTCTAGTCCACAAAATGTGCAAAATACCAAGAAAGCAATACTACAATACATCGACAAATTCACCACATTATTTATCAATGTGGATAAATGAATGTACATCCACTTGGGAAATTAAATTATACACAACCACATATTACTGCAAGCACTCATAATTCCAAGTAAAAACAAAAACATCAAAAATAAGGTACTCCAACAATTAGTGCTATGTGGTAATATTGTAATATTTACAAAATACAAGGCCTTCATCATGGCTCTGCCCATATAAATATTACTGCAACCTTAGTTTAAATACAAAATCCAAAATAAAATTGTTGGCTCAAAGCAATGGGGAACTGCATAGTTCTTGAAGAAAAGGTGATGAAAAAAGATGGTTATCAAATCCTAGAACACAACTCACCAATCAAAGTTGGTCAACATGCATCATGTGATGAAGTAAAAAGCATGAATCCAAATGTTCAAAATCACATGCACTTTCCCATCAAGACAAAGAAGACAGTTTGCGGCTCAGACAGAATATCTGAAGGCGGAGACAAAGGAAGCCGAGTTATGAGGATCAAGCTTGTGATCAGCAAGAAGGAGCTGCAGGAACTGCTTAGCGACGGAGGAGAAATTTCAGTTAATGCTTTGATTCTTAAGATGAAGAATCATCAAGAAATCACAAACAAAGTTGAATCTAGTGTGAATTTTGCCAAAGGATGGTTTCCAGCCCTTGAAACTATCCCAGAAATAATAAACTAGTTTTTTTTTTTTTTTTTTTTTTTTTTTTTTTTTTTTATAATTTCCAATCACAAAAAGAAGAAGGATTAAAAATGTTATTGAGTATTATGTCAATAGAGTTATAGAGACACTCTAGTTTGTGATCCTAAGGTCAAGTACTATATAGCAAACTCTAATCAAAAGATCTTGACTAAGCAACATCGTATTTGCATATAGACATATATATTTACCAATAAGATAAATAAAGAAATCAACGAGATATGTTTATAGGGCAGCACCGTTAGTTTCAGAGGTGCAGATTTGCAAGAAGAAAATAACGAGACAAGAAAGTGGACAATGAAGAACCTAGACTCATCGCCTGGTCCACTTTCAAACGTTGCCGATCAAAGATCTTGGCCAAAATGGAAGTTAGATACTACTCCCTCCGTCCCAAAGAAGTTGGCATACTTTGAAAATGGCACGGGATTTTAGGAGGTTTTGTTTTGTGTGTTAAATGAAGAGAGAAAATATAATTTTTATATTCATGTGAGAGAGAACTTTTTCCAAAAAGGGAAATGTGACATCTTTTGTGGGACAAACTAAAAAGGAAAGTGTGCCAACTTCTCTGGGACGGAGGGAGTATAATTTAACTTATGAATAAACTCAGATTACTGGATATAATCTGCATTTGAAGCTACGAAATACTTTTATTCCGACTGTAAACAAATTTCACAATTATATATCCATAAAATATACTATTTTAAAGACAATAAAAAATCTTAATTCAACAAACAATTCAATTAGAGCTAGCATCTCCAATAAAAATAAAATATAGAATTTCCAATATAGCTGTAATTAATTATAGCACAAAAATAATCATTCATCACCACAAATACTACAATCCATTTCATTCTCCCAATTCAATCATTTTTGTGGAAGATCGTATCAGGATTCCTCCGCAATCAGAGGACAATCGGTGGATTGGATGCTCTAATCGGCTACCGTAAGTCTGATTTTTCTCTTTCCCCCAATTTTCGTTGGTTTGATCGAAAGAGGCAGATAAATTTTGTTCGTATCTAACTTCGATTATTAATTTGCAAGTAGCTGTTGATTTCACGATTGAAGCTGGAGATATGTATGGTGAAGCCGTAGACCTACTTCCAGTAATCAATCTCTCTCAGTTCTAACCGATTCAACCGAATTTCACCACACAAAAAGTTTTTTCGCCGGCGCCACCATTTGCAATTACAATTAGGTAAGTTATGAACTCGCCACCAGATTGTTGTGTGTATCTCATATAGCTCATCGATTGTCACGGGTTTCCTGTTTTTGCAAAATTCTATTGCAAATGATTTGCCCCTGTTCTGCTGGTTGTAATTGGCGTGATTAGTAATTTTGTAATTCTGCTATCAAATTATATTCTCCATATCTTTTCGATTTCTTGTTTCGAATTTGTTCTGTTTCTGTTCATTGTACATGAGTGTTTGGCCTTTCTGGAAAAATCAATCCAAAATAGAATAGGATGTATAGAACTCCTCATAGTATCTGTGAGTTGTCTGTATTTTTGAAATGCTTATGTTCTCTTCAAATTTTTGGCCCCAAGTTGTGTTTTCCGTTAATGCAAAAGAATGAAATGACATTCTAAAATTTCATCTACTATGAGTTAATCTGATATTTCTGATTGGTAGAGTAGCATGCGCTGAAGCAAGCATGGCAACTTCGTCCAGTTCAGTAATCCGGCGCCTTGTGCCCTACTTTTCTGCCCAAATCCGTCGGAATTCCAGGCTTCTCAGTTACTCCTCCGCCCTCCGCGAATCAGAGCTTTCTTCATCAGAATCTTCACCCCCCTCGACTGACGCCGTTCATTTGACCGACAACTGTATTAAGGTAATGTTTCATGCCATTGAATGTGGTGTTCTATCTTCTTCTTTCTAGCTTATTTCATCTTCTCAATCAACTGAATGTGTTGGGAAACTCATATGCATTCGGAGATGGCGTGGTTAGATTTAAGAAACATTTACTTTATACCATTGGCCTGAAGAGTAATAACTATATAGTCTTAGGTTTAGAAACGAATTGATACTTATAGGTTCTACATTTAAGATGTAAGTTTTCCAAAAATGAGTTAGTTTATTGATTGTCCACTTGATAAGTCAGTGGATTGATGTTTTCATGCAGAGAATGAAAGAGTTGCAAGTTGAAGACCCCAGTAAGAAGTTGTTGCGCTTGAGCATAGAAGCTGGTGGTTGCTCTGGGTTTCAATATAACTTTTCACTTGATGATAAGACCAATAATGATGACAGGTTATTGTATTTCAATTTTTTAAAGATTTTTCTTGTGGCGGTTACTTCCCAGTTTACGGCAAATGAAATAAAAACTAAATGTTGATGTCATTAACTTGATGCTTTGTTGATCCAGGATCTTTGAGCAGGATGGAGTTAAATTGGTGGTTGATAATATATCATTTGACTTTGTGAAAGGTGCAACTGTTGATTATGTTGAAGAGCTTATACGTTCGGCTTTTCAGGTACGTTTATAGTGGCTGCTTATATTTATAGTATTTAAATCACTGCTTTAATCAATCCTATGCAGTAAAGATCTGTGATCTTGCCTTTGGTTAGAGAAGTAACAACTGCAGATTTATCATGTAGTTAGTCGTACATGAATAGAACAACTAACAAATTGTGTCCAATGTAAACTATTTTCTGAGGTTCTGCACTTCTGAGATGGTACATCTTGAGTCATGACATAGCTAACAACCCATAAGCAAGTGATGTAGTTTTAGGACTTGTTTGCATCACCTTCTGGATTTGTGTAATAAGGATGTACTCTGACATTGGAGCAAAATGGAAGGATGCATAAGTTCTAGTTTCCAATTTCAGGGGTTGACGCGTTATTTTGTTTTTCCAGGTCATAGAAGCTCAAATGATATTACGTTATGATTCATTATCTATCTAAAGTTTGTTTCTTTCTTCACCCTTTTAGGTTTCAGAAAAGACTTGTGCATCACATGTTCATATATAGCTTCTTGGTAGAAAAAATATCTTTGCTGTTTACTAGAATTAATCACCTTGAAGGACACCTGTTTATAACACCAGTTATTTCGTTTATGCTCTCTCTGTTGTTTCAAGAATCGACTTTGATTACAACTGCAAGTAGAATTATGTTACAATTATCAGTATTGGTAGCATTTGCTGGCTCTGAATAACCAGCTTAGCAACCATTGGTTTTAGGAAAGTAATTTGGATACCTGAGAACCATTTACGCACTTGCGTATTCTTAGCTGCAAAGTTTACCATGTAAAACTCAAATTTGTCAAGCATACAACTGTGTTTGGTCTTTTCTTCTTCCATCCCCCGTGGTGACTGAGATTTCTGACCATCTGGTGTAGTTGTTTAAATTGTGACTCTAACTTACGGTAGAAGTTGATTTTACTGAATGCAGATTTTTTTCGTTGCTCCCGCTACCTATAAATAAACCCTTACTGTTTCAACATGCAGGTGTCCACAAATCCAAGTGCAGTGGGTGGCTGTAGCTGCAAAAGCTCCTTCATGGTGAAGTAGCTATCTCCTTTTTTTGAATTCTGATTTTGTTATACCATCATTTTCCCCGGCTAGAAAATGAAGACCAAACGTCACTCTCTCCGGTAAAAGCTACCCATTGCCAGGTCTAATTGATAGTTCATCCAATATTTTTGATGCATATGTACTACAAACACTAGAAACTGAGAATATCTCAGCTCTATCGCACCTGAGTAGCCGTAGTTCTGCTATGCAACATGTCCATTGTATACGCGTATAAGAGTAGCCGTAGTTCTGCTATGATTCATGTCCATTGTATACGTGTATAGGAGTAGTCGTTTGCAAATTTGGACGATTTTGTACACTTCATTAGCACTTCTTGTTTTGAGATAACATAGCAATCTGCCTACATAATGAATAATGTACGATGAGTGAAGCCAAGGTCATCATGTTACATGTTTTGTATGTTCATCTCATGCTGATGTTTGTCTTGAAAATCAATAATGAGATTGGGATGTTACTCCATTTGTGTACTCAATGTTTTTAAGTAAATCTATCAGCATCTAAATGTTCAATGAAATATCTAAAGAATACTAAATGGCCTTGTGAACAAAAGGCATACCTCCCATCCATTACACTATCTATGGCCTTATTTTTTTTCCCTCTCTCCTCACATGAAACAATTTTCTTCATTATTACTGTTCATGGCCTTTTTTAAATTTGAAATTGTGTGTATTTATTGTATATTCTAGTTAAACTGGTATGTGCATAATCAAACTGTACAAGTTTATTAAAATTTTAAAAATTACCTAATATTTCGCTCATTTTGGAGTCGATCCAAATTTCAAAAGTGAAAAGTAAATCAATCACATAGAAGATATAACTTAAAATTTAACTATACCATTTAAGAAAGAAAGGTGAAAAATGAGAGAAAATGAGAAAAATAATTAAGGATTAATAAATTTCTTTGGGTGATTGTTTCATGAATTTTATAAGGGTGAATGCACACGTGTAAAATGGCGAAGGGATATGTAGATCGTACCATATGGTCTGATGTTAGACTAGTATTATTCTCCATGTCCTACAAAGTTTGTCTCAGTTGAACTGCCGTGAGCTTTAAGAAATTAATTGACTTTATATTAAATGAATATGTAGTGGCATAGGGTTCCACATTGAGGAGGTTGAGATGTGTATTTAATGTCTATTTTTGAAAATATTCCTATTGGGACAAACTTTGTGGAACGGACGAAAATTATAAAATGGGAGAAACTTTGTGGGCCGAATGGAATATAAAATTAAGTTGTTGGAAATGTTTACCAAATTTGTTATCCAGCTGCACGTCACACGTTGCATCACCACAAATAATGTGTGTTGCAAAATAGCCCCCAAAACCCCCAAAACAGCCCCTTCATTTAATCATACAATTTTTTCTCAATATTTAGTCTCAGTGTCTCACCATTGATATTATCATTGCACGAAAATCTTAAACTGGAAATTATTATGGACCGAATTTTTCCATACAACACTCCTAAGTTATTCTCAATCGAAACGAAATTTGTAAAAATTTAAAAATAAAACATTAGAGAGGGAGTTTGAATAATTTTTTTTCTCTGATCGGCAAAATCTTTCTTTACTCACCAACACCAATCATGGTGGCGCGTGGCACATGAAGCCCCCCTATATTGCTCATACAATCTAAAATATTCTCTATTAGGATGACGGGAATTTTGAGGTAAGTTAGGGTTTGAAGCCTTGCGTGGGATCGGCCATTGACGAATTACTTTCATCAATTAATATGAGTTTCAATTATGTGCAATTATCTCAATTTTTTATGAGCAAAGTTAGCTCATAAACATAAGTGTACATTTACCAAACAAGTAGTACCATTGTAGAACCATGTATAAGACTATAAGAGTATATATATGTGAATTAACTAATTAGGGTTTTCAACGATCAATGAGGTCATGGATTTCCAGCTCAAATGCTTGTTATCTGCATTACTATTATACTTTGTAGACGCATGTTAGTCCATTTTACACGAAGAAAATGTTACTCAACGATGAATTAAGAGACGGAGCTACATGGAGGGTGTGAAGTGTGGAAGCTCGTGGGTCTTTCAACAATGGAAATTATCATTCTTTGGAAGATATTCTTAGCTAAATCTAGAGTGAAATTTGTGTCATGCTCATGTTGGAGCTTTAATTCATATCTCTTGCTGAGTTGTTCTTATTTTGTTTGTAGGAGCTTTAATTCATCCTCTAGCTATTCTTATTTACTTTACTATTAATATCAAAAAGTTATAGTACTCCACTTTTTGTTCCATTCAAACTAACACATTTTCTTTGTGGCTCTTCTTGCTGGTTAATGCAATGACAACCGTACGACTCTATTCTTTTATACCTGATGAGTTGTGACTTTTCACCCTTGTTGTAAATTTTTGTTCTTTTTATTGGTGGTCTTTTGACTTGATCGATGTTCCACTCGAACTTGCTCTTTTCTAGCAATAAGGATCACCTATAGCATCTCCTGCTATTGATTTTTGGTATTTCTTTTACTTTTGAAGAGTTTTTTGTTTATTCTAATTTTTATAATCCTTCACACTGGTTTTTAAATGGTTTTAACCATTTCTTTTTTCTAAAAAAGCACATTTTTTAAGTGAATATCATTCTTTCCATTTTTTTCTCTCTCCCTTTTAACATGATTATAATATTTGTGGCTAATTTCTTTTCCGCTTTGAATAATACAAAGGGAGTGACAAAAACATATATTTTTTAAAAATTTGTTAAATTATTTTACAATGAAATGTATGCTTTGAATATGAATCCTCATAAAAATGTGAGGAATATCACTACACATACATAGATAATAGTAATAATAATAATAATAATAATAGTAATAATAAAAGTTTCAGCAATAGTAAAAATATGAACCTAGAAAACTCATCATCAACAGCTCTTCTGCTGTATCCTGTATCCGCCGCCGGCGGCAGCTCTCCTCCCTTCCTCCATCAGCGCCGCCCTCGCCGTCGTAATCCCGCCGCTCCTCACCGCAGCATCGAACACCGTGGAATCGACCCAGTCCTTGAGGAAATCCTCCTTCCCCCACGTCTCCGGCACCCGCACCCTCCCCGCCACCTCCCCCCGGTGCCTCTTCAGCCTCTCCCGCCCGCTCTCCGCCGCAATCACCTCTCTCCGCTTCTCGTGCCCTAATTTCGATTCCGATCCACCTTCCTTCGCCGCAATTACCTGATTCTTCTCCATCACCAGTTCAAATCGCGCGATCGAGGTATCAATCAATTAACACTCCCCTCTCTGTCTCTAGATCTTAATTTGTGTATGAATTGATGCAGAATTGAGAATGAGTAGGTGAATAATGTGTGTGTATGTATAGAGATTGAATTAGGGTTTGATTGGGGGAAATGAATGGGAATGTTGGGTACACGTCAGCAGAAAGTGTTGTGGTAGGCGACAAGTCTACGTGTATCTTTTCCAGATTTCCATTCGAATTTGTGTGGGTTTCTTTTTGTGTTAAAAATAGAGGCTGTGTGTGGTTCAAATTCAGATCTTTCTGAGAGAAAAACACACATCACCACATTCTTCTCCTCATCTGTAATTGTTTCTTCCTTCTTCTGATTTCGGACTGTAATTGAAAACAATATAATTTTAACATAAAATTATTAAATACACTTATAAATAGTATATCTCGTGTTGTTTTAACTTATTGCTAATTCATTTCTATATTTTTGGTGTGTTTATTTATTTTACAGTTAATGTTATATGTGGCTTTCGGTAATGTTATATGGTTAATCATTTATCTTTCTTTGAATATCAAGAAGCTATAATAATAACGTAGTAATATCATAAAGCATTTGTAAAGCATGATAAAAATAGGACAATTTCGTTAAATTTCTATAAAATGAATTAATTCTAAAATACCCCTCCGTCCGAATATACAGAATATAATTTTTGGGAATACTATTATGATTTATGAAATTAATACCCCTCCGTCCATTAAATATAGTCCAATTTGTGGACATACCAATTTTAATAAGAAATTGATAAAATAGGAGAGAATGCGAAAAAATAGATAAAGTAAAAAGTATCACTACAAAAATAGGGTATTTACTTAGCACATATTTCCGAGCAGCAATATGTGCTTAGAATTTTCCTAGCACTTTCTGACAGTGCTCGGAATGTTGAAGTAAATATGCACAATCCGAACACATTTCGAGCACGGTCAACGTACTAGGAATACGTATTGCAAATTACGAGCACAAATTGACTATGTTCGGAAACATTTCGAGCACAATGAGCTCAGAAAAATTCCTAGCACAATGACTGTGCTCGGAACATTTTGCTAGCACAATGACTATGCTCGAAAGAATTCCTAGCACAATGACTGTTCTCGGAAAAAAGCCTAGCACAATGACTGTGCTCGGAAAAATTCCTAGCACAAATTAAGGGAAAAAATGAATAAAGTTTGGAAGAGAAGAGGAAAATGAATAAAGTGCGAAAAGAGAAATTTTCTATTTTTAAAAATGAGATTATCTTTTATGAAGATCCCTTTAGACAAAAACGCGACTATTTTTCGTAGACAAGTGGAGTATATTAGGAAGCTTCAATGCATATTCCTATATTGGAAGGAAAAAATAAAATCAAGACAAAAGACTGTTGCAGCCACTCAAATCAAAATCATTTAATATGAAGATGGAGACTTGATTTGTTGCCACTTGCATATAGTGGAGTAGTAATCAACCTTCTTCACTTCACAGATATTTTCTCTTGCACGCCATCGCCTTCAATACTTTTCTCATCATTACTCAATGAATTTTCGCGATTGATTCTTTTTTCCTCAGTATCAAATTTTATGATTTTTTTTCATAAAATTTATTGCCAGAGAAATAAAAACATACCCATACACGTTGACGCTCTTGCTAATTTGCGACGAGGAAGATAAAAAGTTTTTGCAAGAACACGATCTGTGGCCACAAATTTGAAATGTTTATTAATTGCATTTAGATCCCGTTACTTGCATATTTTATTGAGGAAGAAACCAATGATCATTAATAATAGAAATTGACCCTTTAAAACAAAACTCCAACGCAAATAAAAATTAAAATTCTCATTTTATTTGATATAATTATTTGATAGGAGTAGCTCATACTCCTATCAAATAAAAATGAGAAACCGAAATCCTATACAAAGGCATTATATAAATACCCCCTCTCCCCTTCATTTCTACTCACCCCATTCTTGTGTTAACAAGGATTTCTCTTCTCAATCTCACAATTTCTCTCATCTCTATCTCCATTCTCTCTAATTGCTCAAGTTGTTTACTATATTTGTGCAAATTGTTCTTATAATTTACTTCAATTGTCTATCATAATCATCCGGTCATCCCTCACTACTCTTGTTATACTCTCTCTTTATTTTTCAATTTGCAAAAAATGTCTTCATCTCGTCGTGGTGGTGATCGGGGCAAGGGAATTGCCCAAGACCAAGATCAAAGTGGTCGTCGGAAATCAAGGCGCCCTAGTCGTCGTGAGGTTATGGATGAGGTTTCCCGACAAACCGCTATGCGTTTGCAAGTAAGTTGTTCGAATATTAATTTTACAAATTCTTATTTTTGGTACTATACATTATTTATACCGTTTATAACTTTATATATAATATTTGTAGGCCGAAGAAGATCATAGGGCTGCCATGGTACTTAGCAACATGAGCGGCGGCGAAGGTTACGAGTCTTATCACTCTTATGGTAACGTGAATTTATCATCCGACGACGACGGTGGTAATGGTGGAGGATCTGCACAATATCCTCCGACGAGCGCCGGACAAGTTGGTGAAAATGATGAAGCGGTTCCTCCTCCTGAAACTCAAACCGAGCGGGGTAAGGCTAATAAGAAGGCCTTGAAATCGGATATTTTTGTTAAACATTATAAAAAAGTCCCGGTACTAGATGCAACCACTCAAAAAGAGACCAATGAATTTGTCGCATATTGTAACTATTGCGATAAATCCTACCCCTTTTTTGCCGGTGGGGGCTATGGTACTCTCCATCGTCATTTAAAGGCAAAGCATCCGATCGAATATGGGACCGCCAAATCCCAAACCCAACTAAACTTCCCGTCCGGTGCGTCTGAAACAACAGGTACGCCTCTTTTTAAATATGATCATAAAGTCGCTCAAGATGCTATGGTTAGATGGGCTGCAATGAAGCATTTGCCTTTCAATTTTTTTGATGACAAAAAATATGAAGTTACTATGCAAACCGCTTTTAATGTCGGTGCTAAAAGAATACCCGCAACTTCACATCAAAGATCTAACAACAGACAATTTTTTGAGAAGCAAAAAGAAGTAACACGTTTTTTGTCCACCTTGGGTCACAAAGTAAACATTTGCTCTGATGTGTGGACTGATGCTTTTCAAAGAAATTCTTATATGGGCATTACATGTCATTTTTTGGACAATAGTTGGACGTTGCACAAGCGTTTGATTGGTTTTAGACAATTTCCTACGCCACACACCGCACCCGCAATTGCTGCTTTAATTATTCAAGTTTTGAATGAATATAGATTGTGCAATAAGGTCTTTTCTGTTGGTTTTGATAATGCAACCGCTAACACTGCAAGTATTGCCGACTTAATTGCGGCTTGTGCCCCGGTTATAAATGGTAAGTACTTTCATCAAAGATGCATTTGTCATATTTTAAATTTATGTGTACAAGATGCTCTTTCTTTGTGGCAAAAACATGTTGATCCTATTAGAACTGCCGTAAATTTGATCCATTGGAAGCCTCACATTGGTAAGGCTTGGAAGAAATATTGTCATCAAAAGAAGATCAGGTACACAAATTTTACAATTGATGTGTCTACTAGATGGAACTCCACATATGATTGTTTGAACTCTACTTTGGAGCATATAGATTATTTGATTGATTTTTTTAGGACTTATCCCGTTCCTGATTTATATTTATCGCATGCATGTTGGGAGCAAAGCATGAGTTTGTTTAAATTGTTCAAAGGTTTCAAAAATGCGACTGTTGAGTTATCGGGTGTTTATTATTGCACATCTGTTCGTGTTTTAGAGCATTGCATGTATATATCACTTGGTTTTAAGACGGCTATGAAAAATTCCATTACAAATCCTGAGTTGATGTGTGTTTTATATTATATGATTGACAAATGGCTTAAGTATTTCAGTGAGATTCCAACGGTGTTTTTGATTGCAAAGGTTTTGGATCCGAAATGGAAATTAGTCGGTACCTTGAAGATTTTAGAATTTTATTACAACAATTTGAGTTCTATTGATCTTCAACCACTTCGGGATTTGCAATCCGAAGTCAATGAGGACAACAACATACGTTTGTCCGAAACATTCCAAATAAACCTCCCCAATCTCTCCGTCATCAAACATGCATTTGAGTTTGAGTTGCGAACTCTCTTTGCCGAATACGAAGCCAAGTACAACAGTACCCACCAAGTGAGACAACGACCCACCCCTCATCAACAACACAGTTTTGGGTTCTTTCAAGTTGATGACCCCGACGCACAATCCCAATTGGCCGACCTATACGGTTACACCACCAGCGGTAGTTCGTCGGCAAGGAGTACGGTAAGTGAGTTAGATTTATATTTTGACTCACGCTTTTCTTTGAATGAAGATGAAGGTCCCGTTCCCAACCAAATCGACGTCCTCGATTGGTGGGGAACACATGAGAAAGATTTTCCCATCCTTGCATCAATGGCCAAGGAGATTTTTTCAATTCCGGCTTCCACTGTCGCCGTCGAGTCCGCTTTTAGTGTTGGAGGCAACGTCTTGGACGATAGAAGAAGTAGACTATCCGGCCAAAATATGGAAGCCACCATGTTACTTGACGATTGGTGTTCGGCTGACATTAGAGACCAAGAGCTAGATTGGAACACCCAAGTACAAACCGACCAAGACTACTACCCCGACGAAGAAGAAGAACAACAATGAGGTGGAGTGGGAGGTCTACCGCCGATTGCCGAATAGGTAAGTAAGGTAAGAGAACTACGTGGACTTTGATTCCTTAATGTAATTGAGCATTAAGGATACGTAGGCAACCCAACTTAAATTTTAAATTTAAGTTGGGCTCAAGTCCTTTTCCTTTATTTCTTTTTTTTTTCAATTGTTTCAACTTTAAAATATACAAATACAATTATATAATTGTATTTGTATATACTCTAATCGATGAAGAAGACTTCTCTATAAGACTAAATCCGGGAGACTTTTGACAATTCTACCATGATTGTTGATGGTTAAATTAAACTCAACAATTAAGGTTGAATTGCTAAAGGTATCCTCAATTTAGTTATGTAGAAACATCTCCTTCGCCGACTAAGAGTATATATATAATATATTATACTATCTACTTGCATTTATAATTTATTGTTTTTTACTTCAAGATTTTTTATTTAAATTGTTATACAAGCTAACAAGTAACAAGCATGTATTATGTTATGTATTAAGTCTTTTGACTCTTTTGTAATTTCAATTTTCAACATTTGTATTTGTAATATCAACATATCGTTCAAATTTGTATAATTGTATTATTGTAATTTGTAATCATTGTATCAATAAAATTCCAATTGTCCAACTCCAATGTCGACTTCTACTCTATTTGTCAATTGTCATTTTCGTTATATTTATTTATTTGAATAAATAAAATTTTGACAAATAACTAATTGATTTTTTCTTTCAGTTATTATTTTTACCGTCCTGGCCTATTAATAACCAAACGGATTTTTCCAATGTATAAAATAAAAATTCCAATGGCTTTGGCTACTATAACCTTCCCGACCACGATTTTTTGGTATTTTACTGCGAAATAGCAAAGAAATAATAAAATTTCTTTTGCTAGGTGTCAAAAATTTAGTAAAAAAAAAAGAAATAGAAATTAAATGAATAAAGAAAAAGTGGGTTTCCTCGTTTCTATGGTTACTTCTTAAACGGCGAACTACAAGATGTAATTTGTAATTAGCACTATAAATGAATAAATAAATTAAAAAAAAAAAAAAAAACGAAATTGAACCGGCGAACTGGCCCGGAACCGGCCCGGAACCGTCTGAAAACCGCCGGTCTTGAACCGGCTACGAACCGTGAATGAACCGGTTCATGAACCGGAACCGCCGGAAGCTAGGCGGGCCGGTTCAGGTTCAGGCTTTTTTTGAACCGGAACCGCCGGTTCGGAACCGGGAACCGGCGGTTCACGAACCGTGGTGACGTCTATAGGAATGTAATAAAATGCAAACTCTAAATATTGTACAAACTCCAAATTATGATCTGGACCGTTAAAAAATGTCAATAGTTGATAAAATAACATCAATAAAAAATTTCAACACAGTTTCAACGATTGATACCATGTTGACATTGTGTTGACATATGCTGACATCAAAATCTTGATATTGTGTTGACATTGTGTTGAAAAGTTTGAAGTTTGTACAATATCCCACCGTCCCAAGTTACTTGAGTCGTATTCCATTTTGGATTGTCCCAAATTACTTGAGTCATTTTTCTTTATGGCTAAGAACAAAACATCTAATCACACATACTTTATTATTTATTTTGCTTTACCTTCTCTCATATCTCTTACTTTATTTTCTCTTCTACTTTATATTACTTTATTTAACTCATTAAACACAAATTTCTTAAATCCTGTGCCGAAAAAAAACGCCTCAAGTAACGTGGGACAGAGAGAGTATGAGTTTACATTTTATCACTAGCATGTATATAAGTATATAACTATATATAGACCCGGGGAGTCCTCCCATCACCTACTTCTCGGCGTTTAAACCAGTGGCTATCAAAGTTATGCTCACCCGATTCATCACCAATCCGAATCCATCAAGCCTCAAAACAAGGTCCCTACATTGACCATCATTATCATCCGAAGTGATGCAAATTTTGGATCTTTTTGAGAGCACGGGAAGTGGAAAGCGGTGGAATTCCTAAACCAGGTACAGGGAAACAACAGAGCAATCAAATTCACTTCTGTTTTCTAATAAAAAAGTCTTGATCATTGTTCAAGATCAGGGTGAAATGGAACAACTTGCAAAGAAGGTCACGAATATTTGAGTTAGTTCTATCGAGTAGATGAAGTTTTTGCTTAATTGAGCTCTGCTGCAGAACCGGAAAATTTACAAAGCAACGCACATGTTATCACGTTCAAGCAAGAGCCTGCGTAATCATTCAGGCGTGCAAACCACCAACATAATTCACTTACCATATGCTTGTTATAAACTCCTATTGTCATTCTTGATCAGTCATACCGTGATAATGTCAGAGAAACCGCGAAATCCTAGTCGAAGAATATCATCAGCAAGACTGAATGCATGGTGTGGATGGAGAAACTAATGTCAGCAATTTATCATCTGGAATGATAATTAGGGTAGCAACCTTTTCTCTTCTTGCGCTTGAACAGCTCTTCCTCTAGAATTTGATCTCGGGAATTCGTTCCGAATTTCACAACAGGACATCTGAACCTGCATCATAAACAACATCGAGGCTTGGATGTCAAGTTAACTATCCAGAACTCGACCCCCTTCATCGCACTCTCTATCACACGATTAACAACATATACGATCCACCGCCTCCAATCCCAATAACCTTGATCTTGGCTTCAGTACAATTGTTCAAAGAAGGCCAATCTCTCAAGACTCTCAGTAACATTTCACCTCTAAGCATCCACAACTTTGAGTTGCACCCGAAAACCCAACCCGGCCTAGAACAGCCAATACCCCGACCTGCCTCCGAGCATCAGGAGGTTTGAAATAAGGGGAGCTGGGAAGTGCAGGCAGCCATTGATGAAAATAGAAAACTCCAACTTGGTTTATCTGATTGCACAACCAACATATGCAGAAAACCTATCAGCTACATCTCAATTTCAACCTTTCTTCCTGTCTCTGATTCCAATCAGGAAATTGAGCATAATCAGATATAACATGAGTGCAATGCCATATGATATGTTCTCTCACGCATTTCCACGAACGTGTGGTGGCGGAAATGGATTTGGATAAACACGGTGAAGTCCGACCACCGATTAAAGCTTCGTAAGTCTCCAACTAATGATTAAAGCCTTTGATTTCGTATTCGATTGAAAATACTTAGCTGAAAATTCGGAAGAGCTGTAATTCTAGGGTTTTTTCTTCTTACGTTATCGGGCGGATTCAATCAATTCAGCCATTGATTTATGAGCACAAGGATAAATGGCAAATACAGTAAATTGAAAACCAGAGAAACAGAGTAATATACTCCATTCATGCTGATACAGGTAGAGAATAATATGTTGATCTGTTCTACCTTTATAGCTTGGGGAAACCTAATTAGAAGAAACACCAAATGCTTTGCTTGATCCGAACATAGATAGGGGATCTGCATATCAAAATATTGATGCTTTTGCTCTGTTCATATCTTCTACAATGGAGAAGAGAGATAATACCTGGTTCAGATTTTTGGTATAAGATAAGATTACATATCCCTATAGAAACAACTTTCCTCTTCTAATTGCCCTACCAAATATGTTTAGGAGACTCATGAAAAAACATACTATAAGACTATATGAATTCTATAGCTGCCCTCAAAAACTATCCTTAGCCTCCTCAATAAGAACAGCTCAAGCACCTTCTCATTGCTCTCAATTTCTCATTAGCTTTGTATGATTTTGACTGCATTTGTGCTTGTCTTGCCTCTTCCTCATAGTACTGTTAACATTCATCAACCAAATCACTAATCAAGCTTCTTTTTTCCCATAAAATTGAAACACATTGGAGATTTTACTGTATATGATTTACCTGCTGTTTTCTCTTTCTCTCTAACTCAGCCTGTTGTAGATGAGGGAATTTGAATTGATTAGCATCTATAAATTTGCAGTTGCGTATTTTTTTAGCACTGTTTTGTTTGCTTACCAGAGCTTGCTTGAGGTGTAGATTCTCTTCTTTGAGTTGGTTCAGTTCGGCCTCGAGCTCGACCGTGTAAGCCTGCCGGAGAAGCCATACGCTTCGTTAACGGAGATATCGATTTTGGGGAATGGAACATAAGGAATAAGGCTAGTTTACCTGCTTCCTTGCTCTGGATCTTGCAGCAGACTCCCTGTTCTTGATCATTCTCCGTTGCCGCCTCTCCACGACCTTCTCCACCGGCCCATCTAACGTCCGCTTCCGCCCTCCTCTCATCCCCTCGATTCCATCAACTTGGTTCGCTCCCATTCCATCCGACAAAGGGCTGACCGGTGACCCCATTCCCAACCCCCCGAACCCCCCTCCGCTTCCGTTCCCCACTCTCCCTCCGTAGCTCCCCACCGGAGGAGGAGGGGCTTGTGGCGCATATCCACCGCCCCTTTTCATCCCGCCTCCATAGCCGGTCGTGTCTCCCACACCACTCTGTAGTGGCTGATAACCCGAAACAGAGTTGATCCCGGAAGCAGCAACTCCAACAGCCATCACCGGCCTTTGGGCGAATCCCGGCCCCATCGCGGGATGGTTAGTGTTCTGGTACATTCCGAAGGGCGGCTGCTGTTGCTGAGGTGGCGCCATCGTGAAATTATGTTCCCTCACAACCCCGGCCCGTATCAAGAAGTCTTCGAGTGTCATCTCTCCAAAAGTAGCCTGTTTGTGAGTAGTAGTCCCGGGATTCGGAATATGGCCTTGGCCGCCATTCCCGTGATGCTGACTCCCGTGAATCTCCGACCACACCTCGTCTACCGTCTTCCTGCACAGAGGCTCGGGAATGCTGAGTGACCCCTGCCTAGGCAAGCTATGCTGCTTGGCTATTCCCTCCCCATTGCTTTCTTGCAGCTGAAAATGCTGGCCCGGGATGGCGCCAGCGCCATTCATGGCGTGTCCTTGGCCGTGCGCATGCGCATGAGCATGAGCTTGATTTTCCTCGGCGGTCCATATGCTGTTGAGGAACTCATCCATGTTCATGGATCCAAAATTCTTGCCATTCTCAGAGAGAGTGTGTTGGAACTCGTCGAGCGTGAGGGAGTATATCGACGACTGCCGCCCCAACGGCTGATTCTTAGGCTGTTGCTGCTGATCTGATTCCATCGGTGAATCCATTTCTATCTCGGAATCTGTTGTTACCATGTCGGAATTATTGGCCAAGATTTCAAGGAACTTCTTGGATCACTGTTCCACCAATCAAGATCAAGAAATTAAGAAACAGACAAATGAAATGTCCAATTTCGGCGCACATCTTTTATTTTGGAGTTGGTTATGGTTACATAGAGGTAGATGATCAAATTAAATTCAAATCAACCTGATATACTATTATAATTAAGTTACATATTTGTTCATTTTCTATCACTATAGCCACATAATAATCGAGAAAAAAAATTATTTTCAACATCTAGTATTTTTTTTCCTTTTACACCTAATTAGGCCATGTTCATATTGCTTATGTGGGCACAATCCAATACATCTTACCTATTTATATCTTAATCATAATTAGCAAATTTAATTACAAAGAATCTTTTATTATCCTAACTATGCTTAATAAACCCTAACTGAAAATAAGTGAAACTCAAATTAATTAAATTGAACGGATTTAATTACGATTATGCACACAAATTTTTTGCCATATCAAATCCTATCCAATAACTATGTCTACACAAAATTAAAACCTAATGTTGCACACTATTATCATTGAATTATTAACATATAATTATATAACTGAATTACTGAAGGAAGAAAACCTTATTCAATTCAGACTTGAAAAAGAAGATCATAAGATCAAATATATACACTAAAGATGAAAAAGAAGATCACAGCAAATCATAACTCATTTATGAATCATGAATCACAAAATGAAAATAAAGATAAACAGTAAACCATATCTTCAAATAAACAATGAGTATCATATGCCAAACCCTTGATCACAAACAATGGATATAAAGGAAGAATAATCAGTATCTTCTGAGAGAGAGAGAGAGAAGGTTTACATTGGAATCCAATACTTGTAGAGTAGTGGCTGAGCTTGCAAGGGATTGGTTTGCTCAAGGGATAAAGGTCAGATCAATTTTCTAGCTGGCTAGCACCCTATTTTTAAATATCATTAGCGTTTAGCAAATACACACAAACATAAATATATATACGGAAATAAATAAGATTGTATACAACTAGAAATTTTAGTAGCTAGACGACGATATTATCTATATATGTGTGTATTTGTAGAGAGAGAGAGAGGGAGAGAAAATGGTTGTGAAAATGAAGGGGTTTTGAGTTTTATATGTCTGAAAATGGAGTGAATAATTTTGCATGGCTACTGGACACGTCGTGGACACGTGTCGCGTCTACAGCTCCCCTGAGCTACCATCTGCCTTCCACGTGTCCCGTCTCTATCGCAATATAGGCACGTGCGAATTTCGGCCGCCGGACTTCTCCTCTCTTCCAAAAAAACAAAAAACAGTTTAAAAACGGAGCGGATCTCCTAGTCCATATTCTCTACTCCAACCCTAATACACACTCACAACTTAATAAAATAATACTACCACCACTTGACCATCACTTACATATTATAACATTATTTTATTAAGTTGTGAGAGTGTGTATTAGGGTTGGAGTATGAAATGTGGATTAGAAGATTCGGTCCGATTTAAAAATGGTAGTATTATTAAGTACTTAAGTTTTAGTTGATGAGTCTTGACTTATTCATAAGTCTACAATTATCATATTCTCTCTGTCGTTCCACAGTAGCGGAGATGTTTTTTTTCGTCATACAATTTAGAAAATAAATTGTGTAAAAAATTAAATAAAAGAAGAATAAAATAATAAATGAAAAAGATAGATAGATGAAGAGAGAATAAAGTAAAAGAGGGTAAAGTAAGTGAGAAGAAATGAGTTAACTTTTACTAAAATGAAAAATGATTTCACTATTATCGAATGTATCAAAAAGTAAAATGATTCCAGTACTATATGGAACGGATGGACTAGATAATATGATTTATGGGCTGGCTAAATGAAAACTTAAGGGATTGAAGCTCTTACTAAAGGGAGTGAGTTTTTAATTTCATTTATTTAATTAATTATAAATTTATTAAGTTATGATGCAAAAACTATATTAATGTACCAATATCTTTTTTTCTCTGTCCAAACCTCTAAATAATTTTATTTGAACCAATTTAATACTATCAGATAGTAATATTTAACAATTTAATCAACTGAAAATCGATCCTTTTATTTTAATTTCTATTCCTTATTGTTTGAAAACTTTATATTATTAGATTAATAAATCCTATTAATTGACCTCGTTTATCATGCTTTGATCTGTAAGCGATGCTGGATTAAATGTTTTTGTCTTATTCTAGGCTTGCAGAAAAAGATTGTGTGTGGTCAATGCACATTATTACAAAATATATTTAGAATATATATGTATGCTATCGGAAATATTGTATGGAGTAACTAATATGGGTTTTTTCTACAAGTTAGAGTGGTTACCACCGCCATTAAATATAATTACTTTGTAATAATAAATTTGCAGACATTATTTTGATATAAATATAAGACTGAGATAACAAAGTATATTTACAAATTACAAAGTGGCATGGACTAGAAATAGTATATGAATTTTGGTTAATAATAAATATTGAAACTCGCAAACGCCTTTAACTTGGATCTTATTGTTGCTTTGTTATAGAATTCTACATTCAACTGCAAAAATTATGTATATTTCTTCCAATATTTTATAAATATTAGCCTTCGGTGCAATTTTTTGGTGAAGGTGTTAGCGGTGACGAAAGAAATTCCAATTTTATTTTATTAACTCTTTATATCATGTCTTTCACACATGCCTATCAGCCAAAGTAACCAATTTAGTTGAGCTTTATAGGTCAACCAACTCATTAAATTCCTGAGAACAGAAAATTTTCATTAAATTAAACCTTTGGAGCTTCTATTATGTCATTCCACAATGAGCAACTCCACCCTAGCTCAACCTTCAAGAGTTGTTCTTCATATATGTTTTAATGCCAACGCTAAATGTTTTTCACTGAGTCCAGAGGCGGACCCATGTATAACGAGAGTGGGGCTAAAGCCCTCAATAAAATTGTTTTGTAACTTTTTCTTTTATAAATTTTTAAAATTTATTCAAGTTTAATGCAAATTATAATGTAAAATCCCTTATAAATAATCTAAAACATCAAAAAATACTTTAAAACAAATTTAAAACCACAACCCCTATCATTGTTTATTTCTGTGTCCGCCAGTCCAACCTAGGGTTTATGTTTCTCATTTTCAGCACACGTGTGGTATATAAATGTGATATACAAATACAATCTCATAAAATAAAAACACAATACATATATTTTCATATATCAATTGACACATTTTTGCATACGTAAAAACAAGACATACATACTAGTTACGCTCACCCTGAAGAAAACAACAAGATTTGAAACAAAACACTTGCAAAATTAGACGAGACAACCCCACAATGTTATCAAAGTGTGATCTAATGCAAGCACCTTAAGAAACAAGTGCTTGTATGACTGCATCAGCTATTCCATCAGCTAATAGAAACATGTGGCCTGCGCCACGTAGCTCGTGGTAGTGAATCCATGGCAGCCGGTGGACGATCTCACGCTGCAGTATGGCAGGGACGATGCGATCCTCATCACCCTGCCACAGGTGAACTGAGC
The DNA here is from genome assembly GCF_023119035.1 of Salvia hispanica. Lineage (NCBI taxonomy): Eukaryota > Viridiplantae > Streptophyta > Magnoliopsida > Lamiales > Lamiaceae > Salvia > Salvia hispanica. The sequence goes on along the minus strand of NC_062967.1, from coordinate 26,976,486 downwards.
CTTCGCCTTCTGGAAAGGGGTTTCTCACCTCCGTTGGGTCAAATTCCCACTTCCCAAAGGCGAATGCCAGATCACGGTGAACAGACTCGAAGTCACCCTGCTGCCTTACCTGAGCCTGGATTGCAAATTCAAGTTATATAGCTTAAAACACTCAATCATATGTTTTGGTAATCAAATCTATACGCTCAAAGTAAACCCCTTCTCGAATGAATTAATTCACAAATGAAAATATGTTCAAGGCTGAGAACAAGGGGTGATGTATATGCTAGGAACAGTCTCGACAGAGGTGACACGATGGAATCTTCAGCAGAAGATCAGTGAGGAAAGGATGTCGACTTAGTCTTAGTATTGGCTAGAGGTAAGGAAATCAACAGAGGCATATACATGACATTTCCCAAGAGGTTTAGGTAAAACACGAAAAAGAATTTTTGGGTTTGTACAACGATGGATTTTCAGGTTCGGATATAAGCACAAGACCAATTTTTGAAAAAACTAATAGTTTGAATTTCACTTTTGCTGTTGTGTGCATTCAAGAATATAGTAACCATTACCACATACTCCTGTCGTAAAGAGAGCAACCTTGGCATTAGTTCTGCATCTTGACGAGAGAAAATTTTGGGGCTGAGACTGATAAGACTCACACCAGGAAACAGCTTTTGGGTGTTCCACCAGTAGTTAAGCCACGGTGCATAGTGAGCTACACGAAGCCCCCATTGGTCCTGAGGAAGAAGCTGCTTATATGCTTCTGCAGTGAGGTTCGAAGGAATACCTTTCCACCAATAATTCACCACTGGTGCAACCAGAGCCACTCCTGCCAACCTGCACACCGTTGTACTCAAAATTCAATTACAACGACGAAGGAACTGCTTTAGGCTTTAAAAGCCAAAAAATAAAAGAAATCGAATTTCAAGCAGTGATACGATATTACAAAACTACGAAGAAATGTACCTGTGAGGAATGTACTTGAGGCAGGTCCACACAATCTCCCCACCCAAGGATAATCCAGCAACGTAAAATTTGGATCCTAAAGCCAACTGATCAGCAAGCTCCTCGATGTCAGAAGAAATGCTTCTAAGTGTCGCGGAAGGGTTAGGATCACTCTCTCCATAACCAGGCCGATCAAACGAAACAATATAAATCCCTCGGCTTTCAACAATATCCTGTTTGTGAGGCAAAGCAATCCGAAAGAGATCAGCTCATACACTGCTTTTCATAACTACCAGGCAAATACAGGAAGAAGCGTTACCGGGGAGAGCCCTGCAGTTATAAGAGACATGTCATGCCTGCAAGCACCGAAGCCATGGACAAGCACGATCTTGTGCTTCGCATTATCCTTTTGTACCCCAAATTCGTTGTAGGCCAAGTGCCTTCCATCCTTGAGCTGTATTCTTGTAGCTGTAACCGGAGGCCCGTCTTTCGAGCCACAGATCTTCGGCGGGGGAGGCTTCGTTGCCTGATAAGCCCAACCCAAGATCCCCACAAAGAAAACCAATACAAGTTTCTTGAAAATCCCTTAAACAATTGAAAATCGAGGGCACAAATATCACACATTTGGCCTTAAAATGCAAATGAAAGTCATCTCTAGCTCTAATTTATGGATTTGATCAATTATCAGATCAGAAATAGAGCTATATATTGTAGCCTAATCAGTCAATTCCCAATATCAAAATCACCAATTTCTACGATTAGGCAACACTGAAGCTTACATATGTTATGCAAGAGCAATATAATCAACTTAATCATACGCATAAACCGTAAAAAAAACTAAATTTAGTAAACTGAAATGGGCATTTGATGAAGAAAATTCGACAATCACCAAGCGAAATGCCAAACTTAAAATTGAGGCAGAAAAAAAATGAAAGCTCACCTGAACTTTTTGAAGGAGAGTTGGATTTAGGTTTGCGAGTGTGAGCTCTTGCAGAAGAAGCTGAGATTTTCCTGGTCGTTTCACTTTCATCCGCCATTGAAAAAATTGCTGGAACTTAGGAGTTGGACATGCAGAAGAAAGTATACGAAGCGATAAGATTTTGTAATTATTACTCAGTATTTTTAATTCTTGTAGTGTGGAGTACCACTGTACCAATATGGGACAATGGGAGTGGATCTCTGCTGCTGTGGAAACACAGGAGGGACTGTTGTGCCATAAAGCCATCCGCATGATTTAAAATAAAGATTATGTATCATTTATGTGCGAAAGTCAAAAGTTAGATATCATAAATGCAGTTCACTCTTAATAATTTGTTGAATAATGTCTTTTATTATAATCCATTGTTGAGCATAATTTTTAGTAATTAAAATTTTATCGTTTAAAATTATAACTAATAGTATTATCATAAATTAATATAATATCAATAGTTTATTTAAAATATTAATTAGAGTTTGTTGATAATTTGTTTTGGACTAAAATTTTAGTGATTATTTTTGTTAGCTCATAACTTTTGGTTAAATTTTGAGTTATAATTTATGGTATTGGAAAAAAATAAATGAATACTTCATCCGTCTACGAATAAGATTCCCGTTTTTTCATTTTAGTCCGTCCGCAAATAGGAGTTCGATTCATTTATACTATAAATGCTAACATGTGTCATATTCCACTAACTCATTCCACTCACATTTCATTTAAAACTAATAAATACAAGAAAGACTCATATACCACTAACTTTTTGCACTCACTTTTCTTAACATTTATTAAACTCATGCCGAGAAGAAATGAGGTTTCCATTCGCAGACTAAGGGAACATAAAATTAATAATCACTAAATTTGAATATAAAATGAGTTTTGTAATTTGATAAATTTTTAGTGCAAAAAATGTCGCACTTGTAGGATGATACGGGATATTATGAGCTATTTTTTGGTGTGTTAAGTGGAGAGAAAAAATTTATTTTTATATTAATGGGACAGATAACTTTTTCTAAAAATAGAAATGTGATATTTCTAGTGTGACAAACTATAAAAGAAAGTGTGACATATTATATGGAATGGATGGAATACATTAATTTATGGGTCATCCGCATCCTTGTCTCAATACCGTCTCTTAACCGCCTCATCCTTTCACTATTCATGGGCCACACTGCACTTTTTACCTTATCTCTTAACTAAGAGACAACACATGCATCCTTTCATCTTTTAACCATCTCATTCCTTAACTATTCATTCAATTTTCAACAAATTCACTCAATAAAAACGCACTTCATTTATAAAAGACAAAATACAATTTAAAATCATAAAAAAAATAAAAAAACACATAATTAAAATCTTAAAAAAAAATAAAAAAGACATAATTTAAAATACTAGAAATTAAAAATTGCACACTTAAATTATAAAAACTACTCCGCCGGTGAATCATTCCCCGAAGGCGGTGCACAAGCTAAATGGAGGCGGAATACCAAGTTGACTTGCCAGATACTCAATGCCGGCAAGATGGACTTGATATTAAGCAGGCGTCATGCGGGAAGTGTCAGCCATCGTGGATTGTGAGAGTGTAGTGTTTGTGTGTGGAAAAAAATGGTGGCGGAATTGGGTTATTTATAGATGAATGTGGGAAAAAAAGAAAAAAAAAAATTGCAAAAAAAGGGTAAAAGAAATACGGCTGAAAGAAATGGTCAATTTTTTTTTCCAGATTTTTAAAAAAAATACTGTAATAATTAGAAATAGCCTTAAATCGATGTACACTCGCAGAGCTAGCGAGTGGGCGTCACGCCCCAATCGCTGCTCGCCACGTGGCCGACGCGCGTTGCGAGACAGCCCGCCAACCACCCCTCCCCTCGGGCTACGAGATGCGACGGAGCACCCGCATCGGCATCTCGATGCAGTCTCATCTCGCCGGGACGAGACCGAGCCCGCATCGAGACACCGATGTGATGCTCTAATACTCTTAGTTAATGCTCAACAAAGTATTACTATAAGAAATATTAGTGCAAATATTAACTTTGAATCACAGGCCAAATAAATTAAGGATACTACAACGAAAAATTGTCAGCTAAATGAAAAGGTTTTAAAGGCTATAACAATTGAAATAAAACGGTGCCATATTATGGCAAAGCAGCCCTGCTGTGTATCCACCACAGCGGATCCACTCCCATTCTAGTTTATAGTGTTACACAGCTCCTATTAATTAATACACATAGTTTTACCTTTTTTATTTTAAGTCACAAAGAAAATAATTCAACTTTTTATTCTTATTGAGTTACTTTATGATATGCAAATTATTTTAGCTTTCTATTCTTCCCTTCATTATTAATTTACATTAAAATTTAACTAGTGGGCGATTATAAATATATTATGTAGTTGTCGGTTTATTAAATAAAATAATGAAATGTAGTCTAGATTTGTGAGATTGTGTTAATTGGAAGGGGCGGCTGACTAAATGTTTTTCGCTGGGTCCAATCCAAAAGTTCTATTTCTTGAATCTGCCATTGTCACCACCCATATATGCGTGGCATACAAATGTGATGTTTATGGAGTATAATACAATCTCATGCTCTTCCCTCGTAGTTAAGTCGTTATTTTTATTTTAAAAAGTTCCTTTATAGTTGAATCATTTTCATATATAATACTCCTTCCGTCCCACTTTAGGAGTCCCGATCACTTTTGCACACTCATTTTGTAAAAATTATTAAAAAATAGTTAAAGTAGAGAAACGTTAAATAAGAGAGAAAATAATATAGAGAAGATTTTAACAAAACATGTGTATAAGTGATCGGGACTCCCAAAGTGGGACGGAAGGAGTAACTTTTTACTCTCCCTTACTTTATTCTATTACTTTATTCACTTGTTACTTTATCCTCTCTGATTATTTCTCTTTCTTCCTTTTTTATCTATTTATTTAACCCACTCAACATTTCTTTTTTAAACTCTATGCCGAAAAGTTTCATCTCTTTTAAACTCTATGCCGAAAAGTTTCATCTCAACTATGAGAGAACGGAGGGAGTATACAGTACAAAACAAGACATTTTCATATATCAGTTGAGACATGATACAGCATGGCACGCATTTCTACATACGTAAAAAAAGGACAAACATACGAGTTCTAGCCATCTTGAAGAAAACAAGAATAAATATAGACTAGAGATACTAAAATTATACACAAAACAATCCCATAATGTTACCAAAATGTGATACGAATTCATGTAAACCTTATGCAAGCAGCCTAAGAAACAAGTGCTTGTATGACTGAATCAGCTATTCCATCAGCATATGGAAACATGTGGCCCGCGCCACGTACCTCATGGTAGTGAATCCATGGCAGCCGGCGGACGATCTCACGCTGCAGTATGGCAGGGACGAGGCGATCCTCATCACCCTGCCATAGGTGAACTGAGCCTTCGCCTTCTGGAAAGGGGTTTCTCACCTCCGTTGGGTCGAATTCCCACCTCCCAAAGGCAAATGCCAGATCACAGTGAAGGGACTCGAACTCACCCTGCTGCCTTACCTGTGCCTGGATTGTACATTCAAGTTATATAACTTCGAATACTCGATCACATGTTTTGGTAATCGAATCTACACACGCAAAGTAAACCCCTTCTTGAATGAATTACATTTATTTTCAGTGCTGCAAAACTCAGCATGGTATAAGATATTGACATGATTTGCTATATATAGTATAGAGGGTGAAATATGGCTAGGAAACAGTTTTGACAAAGGTGGCGGCATCTTCTGCAGAAAATCGGTGAGGAAAGGATGTCGACTTGGTTTTAGTATTGGCTAGACGATATGCATAAGGATAAAGGTAAGGATATCAGCCGAGGTAAACGCATGACGTTCCAAAGAGGCTTTGCTTCACCTAGTTCATTTAATCATGGATTTTCAGGTTTGGACAACAATGACAGTTTCGGGTTTAAAGGAGCACATTGCCACCTAGAAAATCGAGTAATATATATAGCACAAAATTGATAAGTATGCAATTAGTGGATGATTTTTCTTGTTGTGTGCATTCAAGAATACAGTAACCAACCATTACCATAATATCCTGTCGTATAGAGATAATCCTTGGTATTAGTTCTGCATCTTGACGAGAGAGAACTTTGGGGCTGTGAACGATAAGACTCAGACCAGGAAATAGCTTTTGGGTGTTCCACCAGTAGTTAAGCCACGGAGCATAGTGAGCTACACGAAGCGCCCATTGGTCCTGAGGAAGCTGCTGCTTATATGCTTCTGCAGTGAGGTTCGAAGGAATACCTTTCCACCAATAATTCACCACTGGTGCAACCAGAGCTGCTCCTGCCAACCTGCACGCCATTGTACTCAAAATTCAACTACAACGTACCTGTGAGGAATGTACTAGTACAAAACTACGAAGAAATGTACCTGTGAGGAATGTATTTGAGGCAGGTCCACACAATCTCCCCGCCCAAGGAGAATCCAGCAACGTAAAATTTGGATCCCAAAGCCAACTGATCAGCAAGCTCCTCGATGTCAGAAGAAATGCTTCTAAGTGTTGCGGAAGGGTTAGGATCACTCTCTCCATAACCAGGTCGGTCAAATGAAACAATATAAATCCCTCGGCTTTCAACAATATCCTGTTTGTGAGGCAAAGCAAAAAGAGATCAGCCCATACACTGCTTTTCATAACCATCAGGCAAATACAGAAAGAAGCATTACCGGGGAGAGCCCTGCAGTTATAGCAGAGACGTCATGCCTGCAAGTATCGAAGCCATGGACAAACACGATCTTGTGCTTCGCATTATCCTTTGGCACACCAAACTCTTTGTAGGCCAAGTGCCTTCCATCCTTGAGCTGTATTCTCGAAGATGTAACCGGAGGCCCATCTTTCGAGCCACAGATCTTCGGTGGGGGAGGCTTTGTTGCCTGATAAGCCCAAGCCAAGATTCCCACGAAGAAAACCAATAGAAGTTTCTTGAAAATCCCTTAAACAATTGAAAATTGAGGGCATAAATATCACACATCATGGCCTTAAATGCAAATGAAAGTCATCTTTAGCCCTAATTTATGGATTTGAGCAACAATCAGATCAGTTATAGCCCTAATTTCCGAGTCACACCTCTAGTTTGCTGTAATCAGTCAATTTCCAATATCAAAATCACCAATTTCTACGATTAGGCAACACTGAAGCTTACATATGCTATGCAAGAGCAATATAATCAACTAAATTATACGCATGAACCCTAAAAAACTAAATTTAGTAAACTGAAACGGGCATTTGATGAAGAAATTCGACAATCGCCAAGCGAAATGCCAATCTTAAAATTGAGGCAGAAAAAAAATGAAAGGTCACCTGAGTTTTTTGAAGGAGAGTTGGATTTAGGTTTGCGAGTGTGAGCTCTTGCAGAAGAAGCTGAGATTTTCCTGGTTGTTCCATCCGCCATTGAAAAAATTGTTGGAACTTCGGAAATGCAGAAGAAAGTAGACGAAGCGGTAAACGTTTTTAATTATTTTTAATTTATTATACTCCTCCTTATTTAATTTAATTAATACACGTAGTTTTACCTTTTTGATTTTAAGTTACAAAGAAAAATTATTGTATAGTACTTTTTATTTTATTGTGTTTCTCTATGATATGCAAATTAATTATTTTTTGAAAAATTATTATCAACGCAACCAGCGACGAAGCCACACTGGGGCCTGGGGGGCCCCCAGCTATTGAAATTATTACTATATATTACATATATTCCTATCATTTATAGGTATGTTTGCTAGTTGAGTTGGTGTGATGTTTAGCCTCTCCTACCTGAAGTCAGCTGTTCGAATCTTGGTAACAACTTTTTTCTTCCTTTTTCTTAGTACAGCTGAATCTTGGCAACAACCTTTTTCTTCCTTTCTCTTAGTACTATTTATTTTATTTCCTCAAAAGAACTTATTTCAATTACTCTTAAATACTGATATATAAATACAATAATTTATTTATAGTCTATTTTTTAGTTTAATACTTTATTTATAGTATAGTAGTAGTAGTTATTTTTCTGGCTACTCTATTTTTTTAATACTTTAATTATGGTAATTATTTATTATTCTGGTCTATTTTTTAAGTTATTTTGAATGATAAATACTCCCTTCGTCCCAAGGAAGATGACTCATTTCTTGGACGGCACGGGAGTTTATGCAATTTTGTTTTGTGAAGTAGAGATAAAAGTAGTTACATTTTTAGTAATGAGTCATCTTGGTTGAGACAAACTAAAAAGGAAAGTGAGTCATCTACGGAAGGAGTTTGTAATTATTTTAAAACACAAATATACATTGCTAGTCTATTTTTTAAATCACAGATCTTTGATTATTTTAAAACATAAATTGATCAAAAAATACAGAGAGCTTTACTGAAAGGCTACTGTAAGATTTCGATTAATGAATATGTGTGAAAAATGATAAATGCTTTGTTTGAATTTACTATTGTTAAAGAGAAATGTTATTAATAGTAGTAGTATTTAAGATGCATGTATGGTCATTTTCACGACATTGTGCAATTTGTGACGTCGGGATTGATTTTTACTAAAGTTGTCGTATATATCTCTAGTTTCTAACACTACTATTTACCTAATTACCATCTCTATATGTCACTATTCCTCCCGCTCATGTTGCAATTATTTACCGGGACATTGATGCCGGTGTAAAAAATAGCTCATAATTATAAACAATTTTTGGACCCCCCAGAAAAAAATCCTGGCTTCGTCTCTGAACGCAACGGAGATAGTGGTTTAATTATTTTTTTTCTGTGTTCGTTTCATATTTAAATGGAACACCTTCTGTGTATTTTTTTTATTAATTACTAAGATTTTAGTTGCGTATACTAAATTCATTATTATCAGCGTTTTTCACGTTTTCTACTTATTTATTACTTTTATCATAATTATAGTATCAAATGTTTTAGTTATAGTAATTCATCAAAGAAATTAATAAATTTAAATATAAATTATGTATGTACTAATATGGGAAAAGATAGCTCCATCCATCTCATTTAAATTATGCACTTTATTTTTTCATAAGAATCAAGAAATATATTACTAGTATTAATAAATTAATAGAGAGATTAAAGTAAGAAATAAATAGTAAATAAAATATACTAAATGATAAAGTATATGCACTTTATTTTGACGTAAAAATCAAGAAATATACTATTCCGTGTTTAATAATTTAATAGTGAGATTAAAGAAAGGGACAAACCCTAAATAAAATATATAAGAGATAAGGAACGTGATCAAACGAAAAACTTTAAATATTGTACAAACCCAAAACTATAATCTGCATGGACTATTGAGACATGTCAACAGGTCACAAAAAAGTATCAATAGGAAAATGTGAACAGAATTTTAACGATAGTCAATGATTGATGTTGTGTTGATATTGTGTTGACATTAAAATATTGAAATTTTACCCTATGTTTATATTATATTTTGAGTTTGTATAATATATAAGTTTGCATTTTAGCATCATTCTAAGAGATAAAGTATACAGGAAAAAATAGTTAATTTTTGTTAAAAGATAAAAAGAGATTTTATGCAATAATTTTTTATATGTTAAATGCATAAAAATTTAAATAGAAATAATATTGTTTTTAGTTTTAGAAATTAGTTATTTTTCGTTCAACAGTTTGAAGTTTGAACATGTACGTCTATTATATATTCGTATTTTATGTTCAATCTTTATCTATATCTATTTAAACCATTTGACTAAATAATTGGATGGTTGAAAGTTTGAATAAGCTGAATGAGACAAGCATCAAGGCGTCGTCATCTTTTGTGATAGTCAATTTAAAATCGATTATTTTGAAGAGAAATTTTTGACTAATAATAATATTATGAATATATTATTGCTGAAACTTAATTAGTTGGTAACATAATGTTTTTTAACTATTAAACCAATGTTGATAGTTTGAATCACCACGGTCACAAGTAAATATGAAACCATTATTCAAATCTTTAATACTCTCTGTCTCATTTTAGGAGTCCCGATTAAGTCGGCACAAATTTTAAGAAATGTAAAGGAAAGTTGGTGAAAAAAAATAGTGGAATGTGGGTCCTACTTTTTTATATTAGTTTTATAATAATATGTGAGTGGAAAATGGTTAATGGGATGTGAGGTCTAGTACTATTTATGGAATATAGCCCTTGATATGTTTGATGAAATGTGTCAGAGGGTTGCGATTGAGTCTGATTTTGGGTTTCCCGATTTAGGCAGTTTTTTCAAGCGTGCATACGAGCCTGATGTTTGTCAAAGGATTTTTATTGGTTGGAAAGATCCTTGCTGCTGCAAATCTCATGGGGAAAGAGGAACTGTGTGAGTGTAATGAATGGGTTATGCAAAAGTGAGGGAGGAGTAGTAGTGCGGTGAATAAGTTTCCGTATGTAGAATCAAGAATATCAGTTGGGAATATATGACATTGGGCTCGAACCCCTTGATTATAACGCCAACGCATTTTGGCATGCCATCACTCTCCAGGATGATCCCAACCGCGGCAGAATATGATGATCATAGGTCACTTGACATGAGGTTAGATAAACGATTCACTTTATTTGTGTTTTAAAAGCCCAATCTAGGCATGCCATCACTCTCCAGGATGATCCGAACCCACGTTTCAACGCAGCAAGCGCTAAGAGCACATAAATACGGAATCCGGTACTCCGCTACATGCACAAAGCTCTTGCATGCCTCCCTCCCTTTTGGCAGAACAGAGACCAACTCTTTGTATTATGGAGCATATTGATGAAAAGACCCCTTATGATAAGTCATTACATTGTGATGTAGCTGCAAACCTAATGTTTATATTTACGATATATTCATCATCATTAAAGAGATTAAAAATGGTAGAGACGACAAGTCCATCACAAAAATGTATTCCCTTCGTCTTGTTGGATTTTCATCCTCTTTTCACTAATTGATGAATCGGAATTTCTGCATCTCTAGGATTTTCTTCTTTCGCTAATTGATGAATCAAATCATAGATTCATTGGTATCAGAGAGACCACAACCGGATATCAGGTTCGACTCGCTCAGGTTATTCCGATTGCCTAGTTATCTTTATAGTTAGAGTAATTCTATAGCATATCGCTTCGAGTTCCGGTCCATCAACCACTAATTAAAATTTTAAATTATTTATCAAAAATTAGAAGCTATAGAAAATCTTTTTATATGAATGATTTAATTACTCTCAGTGCCCGCTTTCTTGTGATCTCATTTGATAAAGATGATCACATTTGGGAATTGCATAGTGAAGCTAGTCCTCACCTAATGTCGTGTCATATAATTCAATAATTGAAGGGTTAGATATCATAGAGAGAATGATGATGGACATTAATTTTTACGAGTATTGTATCTGAAATTTTTAGGAAGATAGTGTTCTATTTGGTATGAGAAAGAAACTTCTTATGTTAAAATTACATCTTATGAATAGATGTATGTATTGTGTTGTATTTGTGCATCTTGGATTAACACTTAGTGTTACGGTTTAAGTTGACGGTACTGTTCTATTTGATATGAGAAAGAAACTTGTAATTTCTTCATCTGCATTGTGTTATAGTACTATCTGTATATCTTATGTATGTAAAACCTTATGGAGAACATTCTTTTGATGATTGAATGTTTATCAAGTTTTATATAATTCTTGAAACAACTTTTTGATTATCTCTGTGTTCAGCTTCCTGAATAAAGAAAATGTGGTGTGAGAAAAAGCTGTGAATCTCATCCTTTACTCTGACTAGTATATGATGAGAATCTCATGAAGAAATTATAAGTACTCCATTAGTTATAAAAAAACACTGCATTGTCTAGTAATATAACGCGTCTTTTAATAAAAGTTGGACAAAATGACCACAATTTATCATAGTAATTCCTTTTCAATTGTTGATAGGGGATATTATTGTTTGTTAAATAGAAAAAGGAAATATAATATTATAATAATGCTATTTGAGAAAAATTTTCCCAAAAAATAGGAAAGTTGGAAGTACATAACAAATTTTTTTTTAAATGTGAAATCTAGCTTCGACCGTAGCGAGTAGTGATGTAACCTTATTGTGAGTTTAACTTATTTTTTCATATGTTAAGTAGTATACATCAATGAATTAGACTAAATCAATGAATGAGAGACTGCATCTAGTTTTGTATAATCAAACAACTAATAAATGTTGGATTATTTTGGTAGAACTGTATATCTTAGAAGTACTTGTTAGAAGATCTATAATGCAAGGGAGCGAGATATATATCTAAAATTGTAGGACATGGAGAGAATATATCATCAATAAGAGCTTAAACAACTTTAATTTTATACTCCAGGATGTCAAATTCTTTTTTTAGTTGTACGTGTATAAACGATGAATTTACTATAATTAATCTCAATTTTGAGATATAAATATTTATGAAATGATTTAAAGCTCATAAAGGAGATTGGACTACATATTATTTTCTAGAATAAAATAAATTATTTTGCACATGGAAAGATCATGTAGAAATATTGCTGAAATTGATGGATGATATATTGGGCTCAATTAGATTTAGGACCCAATTAAATGCCCAATAGGCCCTACCAAGATTGAAAAACTAAAGAGGCTGGACCATGAAATCAAAAATAAAAAATAAAAAATCTTTCTACCTCTTTTCAATTATACTCCAATAATAACAAAATTACATCCTACCATTTTCCAGCTAATTACACACTGGTGTTAGCCGTTTTAAAAGACATGGACAAAATGTCATTTTGAACTTAAATAGATGTCTTGTTTCGTCCAATGTCCACATGTTTTAAACCGGTTGCTGCAGCCAAAAATTATCAAAAAGGATGAAATAATTGCGAAAACTCAAAGCTTGTAATTTATAGTACTAGTAGTATTTTTCAGATTGTGAAAGTGTAAAATTGACCAGAGTTCGACCACCTTTCCTGATTTATTTGACAATTTTAATTTGCGACGAACAAATAACACATTGCTAATTAATGACTTCCCACATCACAATCCCAATAGGAAATGAACTATTTTTCCTAAGTAACCAAAATCATAAAAACTACCACACCTATTTCTTGCTGGGCTTGGCGGCGGCGGAGCTAGATCCGGCGGCGGCCTTAGTGGATAGGCGTTGCTTGAGCTGGTAAAGCAGCGTTTGATTCTCTTGGTTGAGAAGCTCCGCCTTCTTCCTCAGCCTCTCATTCTCTTGCATGATGCAGTAGTTCTCCATCGATAGCTCCGAGTTCGCCTTCTCCATTCTCTCTCAAAACCTTAAATAATTTTTGAAGAAACTGTTGGCAATAGAAACTAAAACTAAAATACAACTATATACTATCAGTGTAACATGAGAACTGAAACTATTTTAATAGGGCCTCATGGGCCTTTCTTCTTATCGCCAGTTGATTTTATGACGTAACCCGTGAATTTCTCTTAATTAGACACACATAGTATATCATTTTTATGGAATTAAAATAATATAAAAAAACTAGTGTTTGGGTGTGTGAGTCATCTTCAAATTTGTGGTTTCTAAAAAGATTTAGATTTACCTTTTCACTGAAACAGGAGAGGGAGTTTGTTTCTTGGTATAGTGAGGAAAAAGGAAGAGGATAGTACTAATACTATATCTAGAGAGAGAGAGAGAAATGTGTAAAGTGTAATGATGGGTGTGAAAAGGGCAGGATTTAAATGGTGCATGATGAGTTTGGAAGAAGGGGGCTAGGATGCTGCATGTGAATTATGGCGATTGCAGCAGCTGGGATACAGGGCCCAGGGCTATTTTCGTAATTTCACGCCCACTCTAAATGATGAGGATGCTTGCAATCATGGTTTGGATTGGTATATCATCATCACCCCATATCCCTACATGATTCTTTTGCTTGTGGGGGTGTCTGGTTGAACCGGAACTCAACCGACAATTTTATTTTTATTTTTAATCTTAACCGGCCTTTAATTCGTAGCATAATCGGAATATAGTTTCACGTGACTTTGAACTGAAAATCGATAGAAATTGAGAAAACGTCTCAGGTAACTTTGAACAACATTGGACGAAGAGAGAGTATTTCTCTTTTATAAACTAGTGGTTGTGATTCGGAATTTATGGTTATGGTTCTAAGAGAAGCGGACCAATAATTGACCCGGCAAGTGAATTCATGGTTCGAAGTTGAATCGGTAACCGGAGATTTCGATTTTGGTTCAAAATCAGTAGTTTTGACTTTTGAGTGATTTTTTCTGATTTTCCATAAAATTTTTGCAGCATTACTGATTCTACACAATTTTCCCTGTTTATTCTGATTTTTGGGCCAAAGTCGATGATTATGAATTTATGATGGCAAAGATTTTGTGCAATATTTTACTCACAATTGCAATTCTATTCTTCAACTTAAATAAACCGGAATTTATTTTCACAACAAAGTTTAGTCCAGTGGGCCTTAATCCATGGTTCGAGAAATGAAGCCCAATTTTACATAATTCGTTGCTAATAAGCTTCATTTAGGATTTTTATCCCCCAATTTAACATATTAATAATCCAAGAAATAAAATATAGTCCTAATAAGGACAGTGTATCCATTTTATATTTTATCTGTCAATATAATATAAAAAGCGAGATAAATATATTTTCTATGTCCAAAATTTCAATAAACTTTTAAGCTTTTGTATTTCCAAAAAAGACACAACATAAAAAATACGGACATGTTTCCAAACAACTTGGAATATAGTGATGAAAAACCAACAAAAACTCTTTTAATTTACTGAAAATTTGTTACTCAAATTTTTTCAGCAAACAGCAAATTAATAGTATGTGCTAATGCTATATTCAGTAAGGCCAAAGTATCCCCACAAAATCAAAATTCAAGCAATTAGTTGGAACCATACACTGAATCAAAATTTGTAATTAAAAGAACAATACTATATTGCTGAAATAGGTCAGACTTCACTTCACTTTGGGCTGGGCCCTAAAAAGATATCATGTTGTCATCATCCACTTGTTCAGTTAATGATGATTAGTGAGGACTTGTACCTTCCTTAATTAAAGGAAATAAGAATGGATTAATTAATGATTGCAATTAATGTTAAGCTTGTATCAATTGCAATCTCCATCATCCGAGTCATCACACATTTCTGCAAGTGGATATAGACTTGACATTTTTGTGCTTATGTGCATCTGTATATAGATATTTGAGTATCTAATTGTTCGATTTAAATCATTATGTAGTAGTACTTGTTTTTTTATGATCGAACGTGATGCATGCATAGTAGTATGAGATTCTTTCTCTTTGCCTATTGTATTTCTACTCGACATATATCTTTATTTTAGTGGTGTTAGTGGTGCATGTGCAGTGTTTGCAGTAATGATGTAATTCAATAAAAAAAAATTATATTTTAAAATTAATAATGCTTCGTCCGTCCCTAAAGAGTATGGACAATTAATTCGGCGCGAGTTTTAATAAATAAGGGGAAAAGTAAGAGAAGGAGAAAGAAAGGGTAGTGGAATAATGTTAGTGGAGAGTCGAGTCCATATTATTGTAAGGTATAAGTGGTTAATGGTAATGGTATAAGTTGTAAATAAAATGATTTGTAGGGGTAATATGTTGTTTGAATTTCTAAAATTAGAAAGTTCTTATTTTTCAGGAATGAACGAAAAAAGAAAATTTTCACACTATTTGGTAACGAAGGGAGTATTCAAGTTTAAATCATCTTTGTTAAAATAAATCATTATATTTAGTAATGTGTAGCATTCATTTGGCTCGGAGTGAAAGGAAAGTTCGGACATCAGACACACACACGCACCCATATATATACCAAGACAGCATAAAAAAGTTTTATCTCTTCACAAACTCTCAGTTAGGTTTAAATTCTTGACACGGAATCTTATCCGAATATACACTATAACCCAAAATATGGAATCCGGATAGTACGAATATACACTATAATTTCAACAGCTATACATCAAAATCAGATGTCCCTTCCAAGAAAATTCGAGAGACAAACAATAAAGAGGTGAGTTGCTTCATACAAATTGTATTATTGCAGGCCTACCAACATCTTCGAAATTAAGAATCGACTAAACACCATGTGAAAACACAACCACGGCCAAAAAAAGAAAATTAATTATTTATTATAAAGTATTTTTATTTTAATATCAAATAATTAAAAGAATTATAAAAAATCCATATGCCCCATGTAACGTGGCCAAACATTTCTAGGACAGCTGGCGATTAACATTATATATCCCACATATGAAAAACGTGTGTCCTCGTGTGTCCTCCATTAGTGATGTGATTAATCCCAATCCCAAACGTATATTTCTTCGTAATGACATAATGCTATTAATAGATTGTTCCTTGTACTCATATCCCACTTTGAGATTTAGGTCATAATCTCGATTTTAGTTTTAGAACCATCCTATCAAATTACAATGAAAAATTAATAAACTTCATTTATATTGCAAAAGATGAAGAAACTCTAATTTAATAACTAGTGAATGTGATGCACAATTAAATAAATTCCATACAAAATATCTAGAATAGATTGATATATCTTGCGTCGATCGACATCTAAAGATGATTTTTGTCAATTTAGGTAGTGTTTCCATTTCTAAAATAAAATAATATCAACATACAATCTAGGATTGAGATGTGAAATTATTTTAGTTATAAGGGGCTAACTATGACTAATTATCCTATGATTATCCATCTAGAATTGAGTTGTGGGTTGAATCTCATGAACCAAACACACTACAAATTTAATCTCGGATACAATCTTGCAAACCGAACACCCCCTTAATATAACGATGTGTAAGATCGAGACATAACACACCTAAGTCGAAGGTGTATATAATTCTTGTCCAACCTCATTCAGTTTGAGGGAGGTGACCCAAAAACAAATTCATGCGGACTTAACCCAAAGCGGACAATAACACACCGTTGTCGCAGTCGACAATTCGAACAAAAAGGTTTTAAAAAATTACAAACATTTTAAAAATCGGAAATAATCAATAAATCACTAAATTAACATAAATTCAATTGTTAACCCTTTTTAAATTGAACTCCTTTCATAAATTAATTAAAAAAAATTATTCTATATATAGCATTTATCCTCATCCATGTCGACTCAAATCAATTATTAGCAAGTGGACCTTACTATAGAGGAATCACATAACTAATTCCATATATAATATTGGTGTCAAGAAACACCTCTTCTCACATCAATTGATCAATATTCCTCGTTTTTCCTACAAAAACTTGAATTCCTCAAAATCCATGGATTCCTCATTCATATTGTTCTTCTCTTTAGCTCTCGTAATCATCCTAAGCATTTCCATAATCATCACGAGACTAACTAGATCAGCTTGGTGCAGCTGCGCCATCTGCCAATCCTACGTGGACTCGCAGTGGCGCAGCCGCTTCACCAACCTCTCCGACTGGCACACGCACCTCCTCCAATCCTCGCCGTCGCGCACCGTCCACATCCACGTCACCAACAACGTCATCACCGCCAATCCCGCCAACGTCGAGTACATCCTCCAAACTAAGTTCCACAACTTCCCCAAAGGGAAGCCCTTCTCCTCCATCCTCGCCGACTTCCTCGGCCGCGGCATCTTCAACGCCGACGGCGACACGTGGCGCTTCCAGCGCAAGATGGCCGGCCTCGAGCTCGCGCGCGCCTCCCTGCGCGCGTACGCGCTCGAGGTCGTCCATCACGAGATCCACCGCTGCCTGATTCCGGCGGTGGATTCTGCTTCTAGAGAGAAGGGGGTGTTGGATTTGCAAGACGTTTTCCGGAGATTCTCCTTTGATTGCATTTGTAGATTCTCCTTCGGGGTGGACCCCACGTGCTTGGAGCTCTCGGACTTCGAGGCGGCGTTCGACGTCGCGTCGCGGCTGTCGGCCGAGCGGGCGATGGCGGCGTCGCCGCTCGTGTGGAGGGCGAAGCGGTGGCTGGGAGTCGGGAGCGAGAGGCGGCTGCGGCGCGCGGTCGCGGATGTCGATGCGCTAGCGGAAGAGGTGATCCGGCAGCGGCGGAGGTTCGGGTCCGCCGGCCGGAGGGATCTCCTGTCGAGATTCATGGATAGTGTGAGTGATGAGACTTATCTGAGGGATATAATAGTCAACTTTTTATTGGCAGGGCGGGACACTGTGGGGTCCGCCCTGACCAGCTTTTTCTGGTTGGCAGCCCGCCACCCTGGGGTGGAGGCTGCTATACTAGAGGAGGCGGATAGGGTGATGGGAGTGGGAAATTCGAGGATCACGGAATACGAGGAGATGAGAGGGTTTCATTATCTTCATGCGGCCGTCCATGAGAGCATGAGAATGTATCCACCGGTCCAGTTCGATTCGAAATTTTGCCTGGAAGACGACGTTTTGCCCGATGGATGCCCGGTGAAAAAGGGCACTAGGGTTACGTACCACCCGTACGCGATGGGGCGTATTGAGGAAATTTGGGGGCCGGATTGGGCGGATTTCAAGCCGGAGAGATGGTTGCGAGACAGGGTTTTTTGCCAAGAAAACCCTTATAAGTATCCGGTGTTTCAAGGCGGGGTTAGGGTTTGTCTAGGGAAAGAAATGGCGTTACTAGAGGTGGAAAGTGTTGCACTCGCCTTGTTAAGAGAGTATCGTGTCGAGCTAATTGACTACCGCCCGGTCCCAGTGTTCTCACCCGGCCTCACAGCCACCTATCGTGACGGCTTGCCGGTCTTGGTGCATCGCCGGTGAACCATGCAAGTCCATAGACTTAGTACCATTTGTTAAAGTTCTCATGTTTATACAGTAGGGCTTTATTCTAGCTAGTAATGTAATTATGAATGTCCTTAACAATTATTGATTGATGTATCATTTTATGTCCCATTTAATTCATAGTGTGTGCATTACATAGTGTGTGCACTAGTGGCTGTCTAGAATCTAGATCTTGTATTATTATGTCTAATTATCATTTACTTTCCATAATGTTATGCATATATGTGTCGTTGATGTAGGTGATGATACATAATGATTTTTGTTGAATAATCCATCATTTTAGTTTGGTCAGGTGAATATATATGCAACAACTATTCTTTTTAATGAGGAATTAATTAATGTTGTTAGCCTAATTAATTAGTATTACAAACGTGTGAACCGTTAATATTGTTAGCCTAATTGATTATGATTTACTAACTACATAATTCATGTTTTGGGCATTATAAATTATAAACATCACACGCACATATACGGTGCGAGTACTGGAAAATAGACTGATAAACATAATTATGTTAAACAGATGCAGTCACATAATTTAATAAGGAAATTAAAGAAAAAGAAAAAAAGGTGTATGTTATTTCATATATTGACACTAAAATAATTGAAATGGAAGGGGCAATTTTATTGTTTGGAAACAACTTTATGCTTATACTTTTATTTGTCGGTAATAGTATTTTATTCAAGTCAAGTGATGGCACGAAAACTCCTTAATGAAATTCGACTTTCAAAGTAACATGTTTTTTTAAATATCGTAATTAGATGATTGAAACATTTATTCAAACTTTAAACACATGATTAAAAACCATTTAAACATTTTATCATTAATATTATAAAAAAAAATCTATGTAATTTAAAAAATTACTAGCTTCACAGATAATTTAGGCAAAGTTTACATGTCTAAAAAAACTACTCTATGAACGAAAACGACCTATCGAGTTTTATTTAAAAAAAGACAAATTAAAATACATTTGATCATCACAACAATAATCGGTACATCTAGTGGGAAAAAATAAAGAGGGAAACTTACCATATATTAACATAAAGGAAAAAACACAATTTCTTTCCTAATTCAATTCTGTTTCCAAAAGGAAATACTTAAGTTTTTCTTTATATACTTACATCTTCTTCCAACTCTCTCATTCAAAACATTCGATCAAATTCTCTCTGTCCAAATCAACTCTCTCAAATCAAATTCTTGAATCAAATGAATGGCTTCTTCTTCTTCTTCTTCTTCCCATTTCTTCTTCTTCTTCTTCCCATTCCTCATGCTGACGAAAACACTGAAAAAATCCAACACCTCTCCTTCTACAACCTCAAAAACAACACAATTCCAATGCATTGGCTCATCTCGCTTTCTTGGACCAAACCCTAAAAAACCCTTTCCTCTTCCCAAGCCCAAATCCACCACCACCAAATCACCAAACTCATCCTCTCCCAAAACCCCTCCCTCCGCGCGACTCCACGTGGCATGACCTACTACGAGCGATGCAACAAACACCCTCTTCGCCCTAGCCCCCGGTTTGCAAGTCGAGTCGTGGAGCTTGAGCGATGATTCTCCTACAAAGACGACGATAATTAGCGCTTCTTTCCCGAGATCATTGCGCCTCGCAGTCTCCCCGGAGAAGGGGGCGCTGACGGACTACATGGTGTGTCCGTACAGCGGAGGAGGGGAGTGGGGTGACGTGGCGGGAATGTGGCGGCGCAGTAAGAATGCGATTTATTTTACGGATGATTATTGGGAGAGGATTATAGCTACGGAGGCCATGATTTTGGGGTTTTCTGCTTGGAGGGGTTTTTGAATTGGAGATGGAGGAGATCAATCCGCCACTCTCCCTTCTTCCACGTGATAAATATCATCGATTCATAATCCAGCGTAGTAGATGTATTTGTTTGGCTAATTTTGTTTATTGAATGAAAATAGGTCATTTTGATTACCTCTAATTACTTTTGTAATTGTTGTTATCTGTTGACAGTCGGTTTAGTAATATTTTAAGAGATATCTATGGCAAAAACAGCAAATCTATTTTGTTTTTTATAACCAAATTTGACTTGCTCGAAACTCTTTCGACCGTATTTAGATAAAGCAATATGCATTCAAAATGGCAGTAAACCCTTGTTGAGCTATACAATAATGTATGGACGGAGGGGGAGTCTTATATTGCTAACTTATAACTTAATTACTAACTATAACTAAATAATAGCCATTAGATATTCAAATTAAGGACTTAGATCATTAATCCCTAAATATCAATACGATCAACGAAAAACGTCAATAAGGCCATAGGATTAATTCCAAAAAATATCAATAGGGGTATTAATGTCAATTAACTACATGTTTAGTTATAACTAACTTTTAAAAGAAATCCCAAAACTTTAAATTCATATAACATATATCAAATTAAAGATATTTTCATAAGGATTCCAACGATATCATACATGCATATGTTCCGACGTCAAAATTTGAAAAAAAATTCAAAATTTTTAATTTTTTCGTACAAGCAGAAATGTCAACATACTATATAAAATATATCAATATAATACATGTAGAATGTCAATATAAGCAATGGATTAACATTCTTAAAGCATTTTGTTGACATTCTCAAAGCATTGAGTTGATATTTTTGAAACACTATATTGACATTTTCATCAAAAACCCTAATTTTGAGTTTTTTCTATCTTTTTCGATTTAATTAATAAAAACGAAAATTACACGTGGCAAATTATAGACCACACGTTTTCTAAAATCCTATGGCCTTAAATTAGTTGTAGTTAGCAATTAAACGATGAGTTAGCAATTGATCACTCCCCGTATGGACAGTATTGTTTCATGAATTAATTAATTATCAACAGCTAGGGCTGACAACCCGATAACGACCCAACCCAATAAGGCCAAACCCGAACCCAACCTGTTAAGGAAACCCCAAACCCGAACACGAACCCAACCCGCCACCTTCAAACCCGGACACGACCCGAACACGATAACGACACGAACCACTTTGGGTTGACCCGACACGATATCGACCTGAACATGATACCGACAAAAACCACTTTGGGTTGACCCGACACGATAACAGCACGACAACAACCTAAGCACGATAACAACACGATTACAAATTGCTTCAAAAGAGCGAAAATACTAATAATTAAATTAAACTTATTAAATCAAAATAAAAAGAATATAATAATAATAAATTATATTATATAATTATTTGTTGATTAGTTATGCTACTACATAATACCTGAATTAACGTTTTGTATCTATAAGTATAAACTTATTTTTCATAAATTTATTCAAATTATCCTTTTATTCTAAACACTAATTGATTTAGTACTATTTTTCATTTGGATCTCTCACGGTCATTGTATTTTATTTCATTTCTTTCGACTACTTTAATTTTTGTAATTTGAAATATAATTTGAAGCTTGTAATGTCAAATATTTTCTATATATTATAACACATGGAGAAATATGCAAAGTAGGGTCATTACATGGTCATTTAATATTATTATCCAAAATTACATGAATGAAGACATAATTATATATTTTGAATATATTAACTAATACACTTGAAGTGTCACACGCCTAGGTGGACGTTGAGAGCAACAATCTTCTATCGTCGAACTAGCTCTTATGTATCATTTGATGCATTATAAAATATAGCAGATTATTAATCATAAATTAATTTTATAATATGGGTCTAAAATTTGTTGTGGTTTATCATACTATTTAAATATATCAATTTATATAGCAAGTCATATAATTAAAGGATATGTTACAACTTACATGTTGTGTTCCACATGTTGTTATCATCATACCATCTCTATTATGATATTATTACACACTATGGAAATAATTATAAAAGTAATATTAAAATAATACAGTAAATGAAATATTGAAAATATTGTGATTTATCATATAGTATTACTAATAAATTTTCATGATCTTATCGATTTATGTAGCAAGTGCTATACATTTGAATGTTGTATTATTATTATATGTATTGAGTCCAACAATGTCTCATCATTGAATGACCCATATTATATTGTTAATAATTTTAGATAGAATAATCAACCAATATGTATAATATTATTTTCAAAATTAAAAGTTAGAAATTAATGATAAAATATCAATGGTTTCAAAAATAATATGAGAGAATTTCCAAACAAAAGAGTGTTTTCCTAATTTATACTTTGTAAAAAAAAAGCAATTTATTTATCTTTATATCATTGTGATAGTTTAAATAAAATGACTAAAAAATTATTCCATCATTATTCCATTACAACTATGGATGGTTATTCTCTCTAAAAATTTTCTTTTAATAAGGGTCTGGTACCATATCTGTACTACAATACAAATGAAAAATGAAAAATTATAAATAAGGTTAAATTAGTCACAAAAATATGTAATTAATGATGCTATCTAATCAAAATAAATTAATATTATCCTTTTTAAAATTTGAATGGCATTTTGTGTATGCAATTTTTGTAAATTTATCTTTACTCAAAATAAAAATACTAATATTAATTTTTAACGGGTTACCCAACCCGACCCGCATCCAACCCGCATCCAATAAGACTTGATCCAAACCCAATATTTTCGTGCGGATTTGTGTCGGATTATCGTGTCGTGTCCAAAATTGCCAGCCCTATCAACAACATACAATAAATTATGGTATACGGGTGAAATCATGTTAGTTTAGTTTTATGTAAATGAAGCCCTTGCTTTACAAAAGGCCTTGTGTTTCGAAGCATAGCGTACATATTTGCACTGACAAAGAGATCGGAGGAAGCTGAATGATACGTACACGTGCTTCTAGCCAATAGGGAATGGGGGTATATAGGGTTGTGTTCAAATCAAAATCAATATAAGATGCATTAAACAAATGTAAGGCCTAACTATACCCACTTTACAACCCAATCTGGAAAAAATCTCTTGTTAAATTACACATAATGACAAGGTAAAATTTTCCAACTGCTACTTCAAAACCAGAAAATTTGGGGAAGATGAGAAGTCCAAGAACTACCAACCACGAAAAAAAAACATACATATAGCAGTGGAGGCTCCGCTTCCCATCTGAGTAACAAAGAGAAGGTTGTAGTAATCATAATCATAGTAACCAAAAAGACCACCAGATCCCTTGGTGAAGCCACGGGAGGGGGAAACCCTCAACGTGCTTTGTCCACCTTTCTACATCATCCATGCTTGAAGATTTCAGAACTTGTCCTTGTGACATCAGAGTCGTGCAATCTAAGATTAGCAGGAATAGGTCTTAATTGTATATTTTTACTGGCTTCTCGAATGTGTGGCGATTCTGCAATGATTTTAAAGGCCAAAAGGAAACAATAAATTATGAACCATCATGAATTGTATTCATACACTTGATGTGCCAATTGAAAGTTTAGCAATATTATCAGATAAGTGGTAAGCAATAAATGAAGAAAATGAATAAGTATGTCCAAAAATATTACCTGGCTCGCATTATAAGACCTTTTGGGGGTCGTGTCTGAGTGCTCTAACCCCAGGTACTGCTCCCAGGCACCATATACATCTCTTCTCTGAAAGAGAGAATTGCAAATTCCTCAGTGTACGTACTTAGCATTGATAAATGCTTGAATTGCATGATTGATACCAAAACTTAAGCCAAAAAAAGGAAAGATTTGAAAAGTAGAAAGACCTGGAAACGGGTTGACACAATGTCCGAGTCCTCTAGATACTCTGGACGTCCCAATGACAAAAAGGCAAACTTCCACTGAATAGTTAAGAAGGTACACAAAACAGTTAGAAAACTCCCGGTCTCCTGGTATAACCAAACCTTAGCAAAGTGCATATATTGGTTCGACAGCAAATGGTAGTACCTTAGAAAACTCCTCATCTGGGACCTGCAATTTCTTTTGAATTCGTGCTTTGACCTCTGCTAATGTCTCTCCTTCGTGAATGACCAAAAAGAAAGGTTCACCGAAATTCTGAACTTGCTGTTTGACCACACAAAAAAAAGTTAAGGAATTTAAATGTTTATTCTATAATGCATATTAGAATCCGAATCCTGTACATATATTGTACCACTTGATTCTGTGCAGTCTCCTTTGTGAAATGGTAAACATGAATCAGGCGATCATGTTGCCCCAAGTTCTTTTCTTCTTCCGGAATCTAACATAGAGCAAGAAATCAGGTTTTATAAGATGAACAAACATAAAACATACTGTAAGATAATACAAACCAACCAAAAATGTAAATATGTAATGTATGATCTTATAACTGAGAATCGATTACCACTTTCCACTAAATATGTTTGAAAAATACTTATGTTTTTTACATCTTGGACTGTTGTCACAGCATGTCTTGTATCATTTGATACAGCAGGCATGGTTCAACCATATAAGAGTATAAACAAATATAGCAGTGTCAACGACAAAATATTTTGAGAAAAGATACCTCCTCTGCACGTAACGTCCAGTATTGATCATTTATGTTTTCAATCTTCTCATGGGTAGGGAAAATCTGTAAAATGAAGAGAGCAGCATGTGGATTATGAGTCTAGGACGTAAATGTAGTTTTGTGATCTAAGGACACTGCAAATCATAACTTCTAAAAAGATAGTGAAAAGACGTCAATGTCATAACAGTTTAGTGTACAGGACGTCAACAAGATCACATTTGACATTTTGTTCCAACCGAAATTATCACAAGATAATGAAAAACAAAATCCTCCTCAAGCAGAAATGTCCAATCCCTAGAATGAAAACAAAGTAAATTCCAAAGAGGCATTCACAAACATCAAAAGATCAGAATGTCACAGCAGTTCTGTTCAGAAAAGAAAAAAAAAGAATGTCACAATAGAGAGCATTACCTTGTAAATCTTGTGATAGAAAACTTCAAGCAGTCTAAGTTCAGCATTTGGCTGAGACAACTCTACCTATCATTAGATAAAAAGGATGTCAGATATCATCAAGCTGCTCATGATATACTCTCACTTCCTTGTAGTTAACACCAAGGAAACTTGCTTTAAAATGTTAAACAGAAAACACTCCAAATAGCAGTGAAGGTATTAATGATGAATCAGTTTCATGACCTGTTAAATTAAATGTTTACCCTTCCCTTACATCATGGGGCATTCATTGAACACAAAGCAGTTCCATGTTTACATAATTGATTACAAATTGCAGAGAACCAAGCTTACCTTTGTTTTAATTTCATTGAGGACATCTCCGACAGTGCTAGGTTTAGGCAACCTAATATTAAGGATTGTAGCCTGAGAAAAAACATAAGAAACATGTCAATGATTTATAGGATTCAGATTAATAGAAATTTTCAAGGGTAGGTCAGTTTTGGTACCTCATCTTTTGTTGCATGATGGAACGCAACCTTTAAAGTTTTCAGGCACTGCAACTCTGGAAGAGGGATGTCCAGGACTTCATAATAGAGTATATCCGATATCTATCACAACCCAGTAAATAATCTGTGGTCAGTAATAGTATTGCACAACCCAGAAGAATGCTTGCATACTCTCTGCTTACAATTAGCCCATGAATGAGCAAAATAGAACCACCTGATTGTAGTGGACAAGCATGTCTATCAAATGATCAACTGATCGATATTTGATAGGATTGGGCTTTGGTTGCTGGGAGTAGCAATTGTGAGGAGTAAGCCGGATTTTAGATGGATCATCCAAGCTAAGGTGTTGGGCTACTCGTTCCACAACATCATCATAAGTGTGATTCTTTGCCCTGTACGTCAAGTCAAAAATGGTTATACACACTTATCTCAAAAAGGGTTCTGACTAATTCAAATGAAACAGAGTCGATAAGTGATATCAGATAGTACTCACAACTCCAAACAAAATTCATCTTCCTTGGGCCTCTCCAAAGCTCGAAAATGGACAATCTGCCAGAGTTGAACCACACATTGAGGAACGGAGGTAAAGGGGAAAGAGTCAAAGGGTGCAAATACTAGTTACACACAAGAACTTCCAAGACTAGCTTTTCGCACATGTACATCAGTTTCGGTCAAAAGTCCCATAGAATATTAAGAAAACATACCAAGTTGGTACAGCCAACCCCTCAACAATGAAATGAGGTGGAGTTGAGTGTTGACATAAAATTATAGTAAAACGAAGTTTGCCAAGAAACAGTTGAAAAGAGAATGGCAGGGAGTGAATGGAAAAAATACTAAGTGATATTTGGCAGCATTTAAAGATCAAAAGCTTGAGTAACAGCACATTTCATGAATTATTTCTTAAGAAAAAATCGCAAAACTCAGAAGAGGGACAGGGGAGGGGGAGTAATGTCAACCTGGCGATTTTTCACATATTCCAGATATGAAGGAACATCAGCAAACCGAACTTGCTCGTCAGTTTCAGGGGGTGGCCATTTCTGGAAGCAGATAATGTCCCCATCTTCAATCTGTGTGTGCGTGAGAGAGAGAGACAAAGAGATTTAGCATATGGTACACAAAGAGACACATACAAGTTATTTATAGTAAATAAAATAGAAAATACCTGACTGAACCGAAATGAAGCTCGTTTATCAAGGCGTTCACACATAACAGATGGCTCAAATTTGATTTCCTGTAGACATTGGAAATAATGTTCCGTGAATTATAAATCAAGAAAAATAATACATGTTTGTCTTATGTGTAACATCCTATTGTCCAACAGAACAATCCAGATGTGAACTATTGTATAGTGACACAACATACCTCAAAGAGTTCAATTTCTTGATCAGAAGCAAACCCAGCTAATTCATTCAACTTCATTAGGATCTCAAGAGGCTTGCCAGTACTTTTTACAAAAAGCCTGCCAACATATCTGGAAAAAGAATGATTCAATGATCATATTAGCAGGCAGAATTCTTAGAAGTTAAAATGATGCACTACATTTTTGTTGAGTATGTTGTACCGGAGCTCTTCTTTATGGGGATCGTAGAGTTTAAAGAATAGCAGTATGTCTTCCTTAATCTTTTCTGGGGGAGGAACCAGTTGTAAATCCTATCATTTGAAAACAGTCAACTCACATTGAATAGGATAAATGAAATACCTACAACATATCAATACACATGTAAGTAGTAGTAGTATATATTATTTCTTTATTGGCAAAAGATATACCGGTCCACGCTCCACTTCCAAGAACAACTTCAATTCTGCATTATGGGCTTTATTTGATACTTCCCGCAGTGTTCCTACCTGCACAACATAAGCAGGAGAAAGAAAATAAACAAAATAACAAGGAAAAATTGAATGCCACTTTTAAGCATTCTGAGTCACAGGAATCGAAGAAGCATCAATCAAATAAATAAGATTTAGCAAAGCTAAAACCAACTGGGAAAGAAAGTTACTGCGTACAGAAAGCCTAAGACGATAGTTGGAAACGAAGCATCATCAATCATATACACAAAACAGGAAGCAACAATAGTACAAAATTACTTGATGTATCAGATTAAATAGGGAACCTTTTCTCTTTCATAAAAAAAGGACTGTTATTCTTAACAAGCACACCTTCTTATGACGATAGTTGGAAACGAAGCATCACCAACCATACACAAACAGGAAGTAAAACTGTACAAAATCATTCGATGTCTCATTGATTAAATAGGGAACATTTTCTTTTTGAAAAAAAGGACCGCTGATTCTTAACAAGTACACCTTCTAATGTGAGAAAACTGTTAAATTCTCTCCTCCATCCCCATTCCTCTACAACCCCCCGAACGCATAAAAAAGAAACAAACAAGAATTAACATAGAGAAGCCAAATAAAACACTCAATGCCTCAAGAATTATAATTGACATAATGCTTGTCAACGGCATCATAAAGAAAAAAATTGGAAAAAAAAAAAAAGAGAAGTATATAAGCAGGCCACCCATCTAAAAGTAGGTAGTGCACACCTATTATGACATTTTAGTTTCTGTAGATACTATCAATGAGTGCCACAAGCACCATCAAAATGGGAACCACCCATGCAAATAAAACACAGATAGTAACACAGATAACATAATTACCGTTTGAGCTTCCTCCTGGGGTGTCAATGGTCTGTTTGGGCGGTAAGTATGGTTTTGTCTTTTTGCCCATATCCAAAAGCGCTGAAATTGAACAGGTATACCAAGTTCTTTGGCGACCTCCTCCTTCAAAAATAAGCATAGACATAAGTGAGACATGTACTTTCACATGAAACATGAAAAATGCTTCATGATGTTGAGATGAATCAAAAGGAAAAGGAAAGAAATATGCACATGCACAGAGTCAGAAAGGGAGAAATGCGCGTTGCAGTAAAGAACCAAATGTGACGGAAAAGAGTAAAAACAACCAGGAATACTGATTAAGGGTTCTAATTTTAAGCATCAACCCAGGATTTTTGGAAAAATAAATCTTTCTAATTTTAAGCATCATTAACGTTTGCACTTGCATTCCTTAGAACAGGTTGGCATTACTATTATTATTATTATTATTATTAATCTCATGCATGACTCATCGATAAATTTCTATGTGGATTTTTGTAGTGTAGCATTTAATGTTTTTACTTAGAAAAGTTGAAGATGAAGCATACTATTTCCAAATGCATTCTATCTTCAACTAAGTGTTATCCTAGGTAAGTTAAAATTAGCACTTCCTCTCCAAGTGATCTTACCTGCCATCACCAAATTTAGATCCAGAATAAACAAATGATCCCACTTTGTGCATAATTACATCATTTATCAGTATCGCTGTTGGTTTACTGAAATACCAATAGAATCACTACGACTGACCAGACCATCAAGGAACTATAATTGAACTGTTTCACTTCATCCAGTAAAAATATTACTCCCTCCGTCCCTGAAAATTTGTCACCTATTTCCTTTTTCGTCCGTCCCTAAAAGTTTGTCACCTTTCACTTTAACCATTTTTGGTAATAGACCCCACATTCCACTAACTCATTCCCACTCACATTTTATTTTAAAACTAATATATAAACGTAGGACCCACATGCCACTAACTTTTTCAACTCTTTTTCTATTACATTTCTTAAAACCCGTGCCGAGTCAAATGGTGACGAATTTTGGGGGACGGAGGGAGTATCACAGAATAATATGTTTCATCACACAACAAGCTACATTTAGGGTAATAAATATTTCCCTAAATTCAAGCAAAAGAGAAAGTACCTTGAAAAGGTTAAAAGGCATCTGTTTCTGGATTCGGAAATTACGGACTTTATCATGATCAACAAGGTCAAAATAGATATCCTTTCCAATTTGCTCCCTCAGGTCCTCATCTCGAGCAACCTGCATCGGAAATGCTTCAGCAATGTATTTCAAGAATAAGAAAGTAAAGTCTACATGAGAATGCCTGTTGAGAAAAAATAACCTTTATAATAGTGTAAAGGTGAGCCTGTGCTTTGTATCTTCTCTTATCTTCCTTTTCTTCTTGTTCCTTTTTCAGTCTTATCTGGTTTAAGTAGGGCATGTCAAGTTTCAGATAAGAGTATGAAAAAATTACCTTAAGAAATAGCAGATGTACAAAACATAAATATTACCCTAAGATGCTCAGCAATGTCCTTCTCATCCACATCACAGATTATTTTGTCCTTGTCGCTCACTCGTATATACACAAGCATGTACGCATTCGAGTATTTGGTGAATTTGAAAGGAGTGTTATTGTAACCAGGATTTGTCTGTGGCAACTGTAGCATAAATGAACATAAGCACCACTACAATAGAGAGTTTGAGAGGATAAATATCAAAAAGCAGACATATCACCTCCTCCTCGCCACCATACTGCTCTTCTAGTGCCCTTTTCACATCTTCTTTGGTGACCCTCTCGTCATCAAATTTATACCTGAAAAAAGAGCCATTGCACAAAAGTGCATATGCAATATACAATGGCAGGATGAGACTGAGCATAAGACAAGACCAAGTAAACTCATCCAATGTAACAAATAATTGCATGTCTTGGTGCAGTGATCACGATAGAACTGGTAAGCTCCAAACCATTCAGTATCCATGTATATCTAAGTATATATATATGAAGGGAAGAACAAGAGCAAGGGATAATAGATTCTTCAAAAGTACTGAGACCTACCATTGATCAGTAAGAGTTGGCCTGATGAAGGCATAATAGTGTCCACCATGCACCCCGCCACTATGAACTAAGACACTGTTGACATGAAACAAGCAAGACAAGTATCCTCTATCAGCTTCAGGTCAAAGGTATGACAGAAGAACATGCGAGGATAGACGTATATATTAAGGGGTCCAATCACCTATGAAGCGTGTAAAGATTCCGTACACTCCTATCAGCATCGGGTGATAAATATTTGCCATTATCTCTATCAAGATCAAGCTCTAATGGAAATTCATAGCGGTCATTTATCTGCATCAGTGACAAATTACAATTGATTCAAAACCTATTTTTCGCTTGAAGGTCATCATACATAAACATTGAAGCACTGAAACGAAAGTTGTATTAGGAAAAAATATTGATTATGCATGCACTAGTTATGTAAACCAAGCTGGAAAGGTCAAATGGTTTTTTTTTCTCATCTACATTGAGGAGCTGTAGCAAAAATGAGCCACCAGCACAAGGGATCAAACTGAGGCCATAATAAATTTACACGATAACTGATTGGGACAGTTTGTAACAGTTGAACAAATTCAGCACCATCATCTCAGTATAAGCACAATTTCGATATCATGAAAGAGATTTGAAGCAAGAACAATTATATTTAGCAAAAGAAAACTGGATCTTGTGGAAGCACTCGTGAAAAATCCACTCTTGAGATGAAGAAGTTTATGGTGTGAGCCACTAACCTTCACCATTGTATCTCTCATAAAATCATACTCGAATCGCTTTAACTGAAGCTGTAGAACTGGTGGAAAGTCAATGAACAAGACACCCTTCTTGGCATCCTAATATTTAAAAAAAGATTTTAATTAATATGTAGAGAAAAGCTTGTGTAGAAGAAACATTGTATCAATCATAAGGAATACGAATAAAAGCATACAGAAACTGTAAATCCTAAATAAAGCTAACTTAATTTTCATATACTTGTGATTGGTCAATCCCTGCTGCATCTAATGAAAAAGAATGCATCTGTCATGACTACCATAATTTACGACGCCATCTGAAATGACATTCAAACAGAATAATGAAAGTCTTCCTCTAATGAAAAGAAATTTTTGTTCCCCGCAATCTTGTTGCTATTAGACCAACCTAACAAGATTTCCTTCCAATGATGACCTGTTCCTTGGACTCAGTGTGTAGCCATCATCACAACAATGAGTCCACAAATTACTTCACTTGTCAAAGTCAAGTACAGATGGATTGTTTTATCAATGCAAAAAACAGCATGCACCTCCCATAATGTCAATACATTTTTATCTGTTGAATGCTATAAAATTTGCTTGATAGCCATGCCATATCTCTAAATAACGAAACAAAGACAATTTTTCCCTCCACCGTATCATAATCCAGACAGGTGCCTAGCATGATCCATATGTAGTGTATCCATAAATATCTGTCTGGGCAGACGACTTCAGAGTTTTACAAACCAAGAGGTCTACCGTTATAAGTATGTTGTTGAGATTCATTAACAATCTCTCAATCAAAATTCACTTATCGCGACCCATAAATTACATGACTATTACAACATCATACATTGGAGGCACCAGAGTCACATTGACATTGACTCTGGTGCATGACTAATCACAAGAAGGCCAGAGTTCCATAGATGTATGACTATTTCAAAAGCTTTTTACATTTATAGACTGTTGAACTATTCTCATTAAATAGCTGACACAAGACAGATTAACATTCCTTCAAAAACTTCAATTAATGGAAATGTAACTTTCCCAGTCAGGTCTAGATTATCATGCAGCACACAGATATTCTTGCAGTTTTCAACCTTCAAGAAAGATATATAGATATAGATAAACTACATCATTATCTAGTAGAGGAATTACATACCTGCAAACCATGTTCCTCGGCATGGTATTTGTTATCTCCTTCAAGGCATTCTACTTCCACATACTTGTCAAATGAAGCATAAACATCCTTGCAACCTTTTACATCAAGTTGAAGGTCTGCACCCACAAGAACAACTGTTAAGATAAACTCATCTCTATTAAAAGACAAAGGCCATCCTCAGAACGAAATAATACCATAAAATGACTCTTTTCTTGTTGATTTGAAGTCCACGTTAATACATTCAATATAATTCATATGATGGCCTTCAAATAACTTTTGTATGGTCCCTTCGACAACAGTTCCCTGTCCAGTAAAAGAAAAAAAAAAGAAGTCCACAATGACCTTATAAGTACAGAAAAGAATCTTCAAGGAGGTCTGTTATGTCGGAATTTTCAGTACCTTCATCTTGTCTTCAAGCTTCTCACATAAAACTCTGTTAAGTTCTTGAACATCATGTTGCATGAATGAATCATAAGTGTCCCATCCAAATGATTTAGTCAATTCTTTTGTAGCCACACTGGTGTCATTGTATTGGAGCTTATAGAATAAACTCTGTAAAGCCAAAGGGATACTCCCAGTAGGGATATCATTCTCCGTTGTTGGCATATGATACACGGCCTGATATAACATGTTTAAAGTAAGGCTTCACCATACTTCCCTAATAATGGCCTTGAATAATTAAATATTGGCCATTCAGAACTAGATAAATTGCAAACTTAAATAACCTTTCTGAAATAAGGAATATGGTACAAAGTCTGCAGCAAAGAGTTCATGTAACAAGTTGCCCCCTGGTTCTTAAGCCCAACATAACCTGTCTCCTTCTTTGAGTCATATGCCCAGTAGTCAATAACCTTGCGTACAGCAACATCGGCTTCAACTAAACAGGTATCATTCATGAGGTACCCCTTGTTGGGATCATAAAGATCACTGAGAGGCATGAAAGATGTGAAACCCCAGTCACTCTCCCTTTGATTAAACTGGTGTTGCGTGTCTACAGAGCACAAAAACAAAGGAAGAATAAATCACAACAATCATGATTTAGGTAGCAAATGCTTTACAAAGTGACAGAATGTAGACAGCATTAATTTTTTCAACATTTTATAGCCAATGTACTCACTCAAAGTGAAATCAGTATTATTGTCAGACCAATAATACAATCAAATAAAATGTTTAGAAGAGATTTCGTGATAAAAGTCCTGTACGTAACTGAGAATCATTTAAGCAAGATTTACAAAAATCAGTATCTTGATTGCCATGTATATATGGAAGGAAAAGTATCAGCATAACTCTAGATTCTTTGCCTTCTAGTTTACAAACTTGCAGCATCCAATACAGGACCTATACCATGAATCAATGAAGAGATATTTATTTAAAAACCTATATTACGATCATATACATATACAGACACATGAAAGTCTCTATTTTGAGTCTCAATACTTAATTACATATCAAGCTTTAGCTACATAATTGCATCAAAACAGATCTAATTCTTGGGTATACCTTTCTTCACTGTAAGTTTGTTATGCATTTGATTGACTACAGCCAAGCTAAACTGTGCATATCTACTCCACCCATAGGGCAAGGTAGCCGAATCGGCCACATCTAAATACATCGACAAGAAGTCCACATTGTTTCCCTTCGGGAAAATAAGCACGCGCCTGCGGAAGGAAACTCGTGTCAAAAGGCAATCAAGTTGCTTTCCATAACAATACAAGGTGAAGCAACATCGAAATTTAAGAAATAAAGTGCTAAGTAGCTCTAACAAACATAATAAATTTCATTCTTCGGATGCCACCAACACGTGAACGTAAATGAATCATGAATGAGGCCATATTCGAATTCAAAAAATTACCATTTATAACCCCCAACAGTGAAGACATCAGAATATAGCTTCTTCATATTCAGTCGAGAAAAGTTCTCAATTGTCCACGTGAAACGTGATGCTTGTGGCTCTTCATTTGCCTGATTCCCCACACTTCTCGTGTTGTCATTGTCGGCCGGTGCCACTAGGAAATTATAAAAAGCTACTAATTTTAGTACACTTGCAGCAAAACAAAGACAGAATCATAAGTTTTGCTTATAAATCATAAAAAATGAAGAATCCAACAATGACATAGCCACATGTAACCAGGACATAAAACTCAAAAGACCAAATCACGGCAGTACTTAGCATGTATGTGTGCTTCCATCTTATAAACAGACATCAACAATTACAATAGTGTAACAGAGTGAAGCACCTTCCATCGGCTGAGGACCTTCGACTAAAGGCTGAGGACCTTCGACTAAATCCGAGTGTGGAACCAGCATCTCTTCATCTTCCTGCTGCTAAAGTCCAGAAGCAAAAATAGAAATGAGAAAGAAATGAGCTTGATCTTGATCCAGCAAAAATTAGGCTTCATTCCAGAAGTCACAATCTCGAATTCAATCATTCTCACTAAATCAGCACAATTACAATAAATTCAAATTGAACTAAGCTTAAACCTCCTTTCTCGCTCACGCAAAACCCTAGTCGATCCAACCATTCAGCCCCCGCACACCATACAAACGCCTAAACTTGCGGCAAAAGGCATGAATTGGAGAAAATGCAAACAAATTGCTAATATGCATGAACACACACAGCAATAGACCACGGAAACGATAGAAAGCCGAAAATGAGCAAATATGGAAAAATGAGAGTGAATAGGATAGTGGAGTTACATCCAACGGCTGAGGAGTCATCATCGTCATGGCTGGAGAGACAGCAGCCGACGGATCGATACTATGCAGGTTGTTTAGGGGAGAGAAAGAGGGGGAGGAGGGGGAGACAGAGGAGAGAGAAAGCGGGAGCTAGAGAGAGAAAGATGAAAGGTCTGAGGGATTTCTGAGTGATGGGGTCTCGTCTCGACATTCGATAGGGATAATTTGGGTGTTTTCACAATTGAAGGGGGCAAAATTGGGATTGGGAAATTAGCCAACAAAATCACGACGTGTGATGAATAACAGTACGAGGGCATTTTGGTCAATCGGATTAGAACTTTGGAATTTTCGACGCTGTCGAGTTTGATGTGATTTTAAGACTTTAATGACTTTAATCTCTTTATCAATTATTGGTATTACTATATAGTATGTTAACATTACATCATAAAAATACATGCATTTAAAATAATATAAAAATGAATGTATAATTGATAAAGTATAAAAGACGAGGAGAATAGTAGTTAATTTATTATTAGTGGATAATGAAACTCACATTATTATTTGTGTTTAATAATTTATAATGATGGTCCGTGATTTAAGTTATAAATAACTTACTAAATATAGGTAATTAGTTGTGGACATCTTTCTATGAATGAAAATGCTCATATTTTTATGGGACGAACGGAAATAGAGAGTGACATATTTTTATAGGACATGTGGAGTATTAAAATAGCATTTGTTCTCCCATAGTAAAGTTAAAAAATATCCAATGAAATTAAAAAAAATTAAAAAATCTAATTTTTGGGTAGAGGCATGTTCATGTGCTCACACGAGTCAAAACACTAACGGTCATATACCACAACAACTTGATTCATACATCTGTTATCTATTGTTTCATCACTTACTTCTTGAATGGAAGAGTGTCGACTTTGAAAATATCGGAATCGAGACAATGAATGTTGAGGTAGGTTGGGTTGTCAGTAGACGTTGTTGGACATATGTGTCTATCATCGTTGAAATTAGTTGTCTCTTCTTAATTATCATTATTTTTTTATTAAGTTGCACGTCAACGGTGTAACTATGATAGCATTAGCAATAAGACCCTAGCCACCACCTAGCGGACGGCGGTTGGCTAGGGTCCTATTGCAATAGCCGAGCTGTGGGGGAAGGGGAGGGGCGCCCAAGAGCACGGACTAGGCCGAGAGGAGCTCGGCGGTCGCTGGGTGCTAGCTCGATGCCTATTACTCGCTAGCACCTGTCGAGCCATAATTGTTTAGTTTTTTTATTTCTAACCATAATTGTTTAAATTTTTTATTTCTACTCTATGTATACAATCCATTGCACTTTTCCTTTTAGTATTTGATAAACACCAATAATTAAAATGAATTAAATTGGATGACTTTTGGGAAGGCTGTTGAAAGGGCTATGAGAAGGGCGTAGAGAATGGCTAAACTGTGGAAGAGCTTTGATGATGTAGCCGAAGGAATTTGTGATTGGATTGTGAAAAAAGGCTTTACTATTGCTAATCCATGACAATCCAGAGCATTGTATTCTCACGGATAACTATCTAAACTTAATTTTGCAATTTCAATTGTTTATACTATTTGAACTAATGAATTATAAGGATGATTATTATCTAACAGAACTAATACCAACTATTAAAGCAATAAGAACATAGGAATATAACAATTAAATAAGAGAATAATAGGCGTTAGTTCCATCAATTCTTTAGTGCATTCAAGTAGTACTATATTATTACGGCTCAAGTTTCATTAGGGCAATCACTAATATAGTATCCCTCCGTCCCTCGACTCCCTTCCCTACGTAGTTGAGTCGAATTTATTTCTTTATATTGTCTCACTGTAGTTAAATCATTATTTTCACAAAAAGCAACAACACTTCTTCCTCTTGTTTTATTTTCTGTTCATCCCTCAACCTTTTTACTCTTATATTTTATTATTTATTTACTTAACTCACTTAACACAATTTTTCTTATATCTCATGCTGAAAAGAAGCACCCCTACTACAGAGGACGGAGGGAGTAGTATAAACTACATCTCGATGTATTTGAATCATAGGTCAATCACTATAACTAGCATTGATGCTTTCGACTTAATATTAAGGTTCAAATAGTTTTTTCTCATTTTTCCCAACATGCCACTCGGTCGAGTATTTGTGAAGATGGTCTCAATCACACTCCAACGCTTAACTTCGTTTGTTGTTGTTGAATACAATACATTTTACTTTTAGAAGATCCACACCATCTATCCTTAGAAGTGTCGACGAAGCCCATCACATCACATTCGTCTCTTCCATCGAATAATTCTTTCTACCTTCCCCCTTGATTCAACCTCTAGACGGGTTGGATCCACTGAACCGACTGATTTTGTTATAGTAGATACTGAAAGACGCTTCTAGCGGCTTATTTGAATACAATTACAAATTGAAAATGAGAATAATTAGTCTCTTTAAGTTGCATTTTTTGTTCTTTATTAAATTGGACTACATAGTCCAAGTATTTCATACTATAAGATATACAGTGATCTCTTATACGATTCTTTGCAAGAATAAATTAGTACTCTTTCATAAATCATAACATATATTCCTATAAGAAAGAAATATCAAATATTTATTGTGAAAATACTATAATATCATATCTAAAGTTTTCTAATACTGGATAAATGAATGACAATATTGTTAAAAAACCACATTTTGGAATTGTATTAGAATCAAAATTTTATAGATCTTGTTTGACAAATAGATATGCTGCCAAAATGATTATGGAGTTTACCCATTTCCCTGGATTTACTGACGCACCAAAGGTCAGATTTTTACCGAGGCAAAATTGCGGTCGATGCCACGTTGGCAATTCCACCAGCACTCTCGTGTATTTAAATGCGTCCCAGAG
This sequence comes from Salvia hispanica, assembly GCF_023119035.1. Classification (NCBI taxonomy): domain Eukaryota; kingdom Viridiplantae; phylum Streptophyta; class Magnoliopsida; order Lamiales; family Lamiaceae; genus Salvia; species Salvia hispanica. Next base: position 26,938,360 of record NC_062967.1, on the reverse strand, counting down.
AGGAAAATGGGCGAAAGCGCTCTGTTTATTTCCTTTTCCGGTGAATTATTCCGGCGGTCTGAGAAGGCGGAGCTCATAGCTGCGGCTGTGTTACTCAAATCAAGAATCACATTTGCGGGAGAAAGAGTTTATGCTTGCGATGTTTTGGAAGTGCAGCTGCAGATTTTAGGTTCAAATGTGCCATCTAATGTTTCCCCTTTTAGTTAATTTTATGTTGCTCAATTCAGATATTGATTGATTCTAGCAACATTCTTGTTATTCTCTGTTTTCCTTCAAGAAAGGGGGAAACTTTCGTGATTTGTTTATTGCTTTGCAATGATGATTTGCTGTTTCATTATCTGAAATGTGAAGTTGTGGATTTCCACAGCACAAGCAAGAACAAATTCATGAAATCCCTCTTACTTGATTGGATCCACATTTACCTGAGATTTGCATGTCTTCTTGTATTGCTTCTTCCCCAATCGAGGACTAAAATATTGGCTAACATTTGGTTCTTTCAGGGGGAGTGAAGCAACAGAATGGCATCTGAAGAAGGAGACACCGTAAGTCGAATTTGGTTCATTGCTATGCTATCTTCATAAGTTTGCCACTTGATGCATAATTGTTGTGTTAAAGGACTTAGGAGAATTAGGCAACTTTAGAGTCCAAATCAGTGTATAAATTTCCTATCCCTCTGATGATTAGATGCCCTGTACTTGAAAAGGGAGTTGCGCAAAATTTATGATTCGGACTTCAGATAGATATGATGGTTTTGATTTTTTGATCTTTATCATACCTTATTGGTTTTCTCTAAATGAAGCAATGGAGATTAGTACTCAAGCTTGAAGCACTACATGGAAATAAACAAGCTTTGCATAAGATATGTTCTATATTTTTCTTGGTGTGTCTGTGTCAACCTTGATATAGATGACGATGCAGTGCGATATTATGAATCTATGATAGATTAGAAATTCAGTCACTGAGCAGCGGTTTGACCTAATTAAACAGTAATGCAATAGTTGATCTAGTTATATTCTGCTCTCTTGCATGAGACAGCAGGATTGATCACCTTCTGTTGAAAGGAATGCTTCTATGTATCCTACTGGATCAATTCACCTTGAGGCTCCAGCTTTTTGGAAATTTCAATTAGTTTGAATTTCATGTATTATTTATTTATTTATGTTTTCTGGACTCTTTTTCTCCTTTTTAGGGTACCGGTTTGGATAGTGCAGACTTAGCTCACACTACTCAAATTGCAAAGAAGGCTAAAAATGTTGATGCTGCTGATGTGACGCGAGTGGATATTGGGTATGGCTCATTGGCATCATCTTCAGAAGACCCCATCGAAGAGCTTGGGATCCAGGCTTCGGAAACAGAAGAAGAAAGGGTTGGAGAGTATGACGCCAATGTGAGTAACAGAATTAATTTGCTCACCTCTCATCAAGTGTCAACGATTCATCTTATGCTATAGATAAAAGCCTTTCACAATGCATCATTGAACCAATATTTACTAAATATTGTTCACACCATGCGCATGGCATCTGTGTTGTTGTATATGTTTTCTAAAAGGAATCACTGTAGTCTGTAGGCAATCAATATACTACTCTAATAAAATAGGGCCTGATTCAGAGCTGCCTCTTTACTTCCTTCCATGGGATATTTTCTAGAAATGACACGCTCTTCTTCATTCTTGCTTGTGTGGCAATACACCTATGCATAAAGACAAATGATCTCGAATACCCAATACACACTTACCTGTTCACTTTCAGTTATCTTATCTCAGCTAATGATCACAGAATACTATCTCGAATATTCTCCTGCTGGCTGTAAACATTTCATTTTACTCTTAAACAGTGATCATACTTATCTAATTAAGATTTGAATTATGACTCTTCATAGCTTACCCATGGCTTTTCATGTTGATAGACACTTTATTTGAATTCACACATGGCAGATTAATAATGACTATGATATCAATTCAGAAAGAGCAAGTGATGATGTGATGGCGAGCTTGCTGGTGGATGAGGAATCACAGGCTAGAAGGCAAAATCTGATACTTAAAAAGCTTCTTGTAAGTAGCTGGGATATATTGAAAGGTTAATGCGACCTGATGCACAATTGTTTGTGATGGCATGCTAGCTTATTAAACCTAAGTATCTCAAATGACTTTATTGATCCAGCGAGCTCCCAGGTATTTCGACTGCCCAGAATCTGCTAGGCTAGCCAACGAACTCAGTGAAGATGATGACGAAGGCACAGCTAACAAAGGGCAGAAATCATGCTATATTTGTGGTGACATCGACCATCCAGGAAATAATTGCAAAAAGGTCATTTTTCTCTAAAACATGCTCTAGGAGTTCTTACTTTACAGTGATTGGTTTTACCTTTTAAGACCTGTTTCCATTACCGAAATTCTTAAATGTTTCAACAAAAATTACTTGTTCAACTATGTCAAGAAGTATTTGCTTTACTTCTGCTGCCTTTTATGTAGAAATGGGGAGCCATAGCTAGCTCTGAGATCGATTTTATTATTTGAAAAACCCATCTCTAGGCACTGAAAAATCAATAACTGTACATGATTTACAGCCGTGCGCCTCAACACTCAACATACATGCTCGTCTAGATGTCCATAACAATGCTAAAAGTTGTTTGCTGGAAGAAAGTTCCATGATTCATTTTCCGCCTTCTTGGATTGGCAGGCCAATGCGTGCATCGTTTGCTCTGGAAAGGGCCATCTGATGAAGGATTGCCCAAATAAAAACAGTGAACTGGATAGCACTCCAACTCCATGTTTAAGATGTGGAAATACAGGCCACGACATGTTTTCGTGTACCCAAAACTATGACCCTGAAGATCTCAAGGTATGTAACACTGTATTTTCTTATTATTATTCAGTGTTATTTTACTAAAATAACTACAGTGTTCCCTCATTCTCTGTCTCTGTTAGGAATTCCTGTCAAAGTAACGAAACAATATAGCTTCTGCCTGCTATTTTCTGAATATCCAGTCAACTTTTGCGTTCTTTCTTTTAAGAGCGGATGTTGCAAAAAAATGCATTTCTTGCAAGTTCGCAACCGTGTGATTAACTTTTTCCCTAATGCTAGCAAGCTTCAAATTACGTTTTAAGGTTTAATTGGAATACTTAATCTTCAACAGGCTATCGAGTGTTATATTTGCAAGCAGCCTGGTCATCTCTGCTGTCTTGATAACAAAGAGGAGGAGGGGTCAAATAAAGCATCGTGCTACCGTTGTGGGCAGCCTGGCCATTTTGGTCTGGTATGCCTTCTCAACTTGTAAACTTATCAATCCTTGCTAATTACCTTCTGACTGCCCAACTTAATGCTTTTGTTTCTCCAGGAATGCTCAAAATCGAATATACCTACCTTTGATTTCCAGCTATTTTGCCGCAAATGCAAAGAGAGGGGTCATTCCTCAACACAGTGCCCCCCAAAACAGCGCCTCCGGAGAAAGGTTTGTTATAAAAGCATTGAGGAGTCACTCTCCCCCTCTCTTTCTTAATGTGTGTGTATATGCATATGTTTGTGTGTGGGGGCATTTGAGAATACTAAATGTAAGTTATCAGCTAACACAAGCATGGACTCTTTTCCACAGGCAAGGTCCGCAAAGAAAATTGAAAGGACGAGGTTATTTTTTGCTCGCAAAAACAGAAGAAAAAAACCCGAGCAAGCACTAGCACCATTGCCGACAGGTGCAGCCTCGTATTCTGGCAGTACAGCACACGTCCAGCCATAACAACGTAGCAATCCAAGTCACCGGGCTGAACATGTTAGATTCCCAGCAGGTACGAGCGCATGTTGCCCATACACTAGATTTCACAACACTTGGAAGCCTAACTTCAGAAACTCTTGTATCAACCCCGGCATCCAACTTTTGACTTGGACCACATACTAATAGTCAGATTCGAAACCCCCCTTCCTTGGGTAGAATGTCGAGCTCATCGGTGTTGTTGGCCTTGTCTCATTTCAAACATCTGCCAATGCGACCGACCGCTGGAGAACTGAATTTGTTGTTCAAATATTTTCCCTTTTTTCCCTTGGGTAGATTTCGAGTTCTTGTTGTTGTACGGAAAATAGAACTTTTAAACACATCTCTTAACAGAGAGAGAAGAGACTACATGTACCATTTTTCAGCAAAGAAACTATCATTGTATGCTTTTCACATTGATGTATAACAGAATTACAGAGTTTTACAAGCTTGCCACTAATATATTTATATAAATGTATTTTACAGTTTATGGTGAGAGATCTGAATTGACATCAACTTAAAGTCAGCTTAAATATATTCATTATCCACACACACTTACGGTCCCAAATAACTTATCGAAAGAAACCTGCAAAATTTTGGACTGAAGAAAAGATATCAAGAAAAATTCTCTCCCAATTATAAATTAAAGCTATAGTCTTACAACAACAGTATCAACTACGACATCACAAGCGAGGGGAGCCACAACGGTCCTATATATCGTGTTGCCATCCACCGAGCCTTGCTCCGGGATCATAGCTGGTGAAGAGCCTAAACTCGTTACCAAGTTTGCCAGAGTGCTCAGGTTGAAAACCACATGGACGCAAGCCTAAGAGCTCGGCAGCCAACATTGTTTGCACCTCACCTATACAAAAGAGTTGAGGAACATCAAACTCTATCCTCCCACAGTCCCACTTGCATAATTTTAAGATGGCCATTCAATGGCAGAGAAGAAAAATTTCCATTCACATGTAAAGAACATCACAGATGGGATTCAACATTGTTTATGTGGGCAAGACAAAATCGAAAATCCAAAAGCTTAGGACTTGTATTGCGTTCATGAGGAACATATCCAGCTTCCACATCTGAAAAACTTCAACGAAACAAAACGAGAGTCAAAAGATTACCTGTAAGTAATAGTAGGAAACTTTCTCCTGGTTTAGATAGAAACTTAACAGTTTCTGCAATTTTCTCCAAGCACTCCTTGCTCTGTTAATAGAATCATTAGTTCTTGAATTACATCAAAAATTAAGTTTGCTACAAAAGTCATAGCTAAGCTAGTTGAGAAGCCAAATTCAAGTTTGATAAGTACTACTAACTGAATTAGATATAACAATGAAAAGTGAAAACACATCTCAACAATAGGAAATAAGAAAGTTACACACTAAAACTGAGAACAAAACTGCAGAAGACAAGTTTTATCCATCTCCATAATGAATAATGAAGAATCGGTAAAGAGACAAAACATAACATCAGCTAGAGAAAAAGATCATTCACATTACGTCTAGTTTGCAAGATTTGACTCATAGTCAAACGTCCATATGGAATGCTTCATTCCAAACCTATTGTTAAAGTGACTAGATGGGTTTGGAAATAACTCCAATTTGATTAGTTTTAAAATCCTTTCAAACTAAATCCCACATTCCAAACTGACAGATTCCTCAAACCAAACGCATTTCAACAATTAGACCCAAGAAAGTTGTTTACCCTGGTTAGTTATTACTACAACTCCATATAGTCTTATTTTAAATGACGCTTTACATGAATCCTACCAAAAGGGAGGATAGCTGATGTGTAGAACACAATTAATCATACAAAAATATGTCCAACGATCTTCCAATTCATAAGTGACATTCTCCTAATTCACCAGGAAAATGGCATGTACCAGGTAAGGAGGATCTGCTACTACAATTGGAAACGAGTGCTTCAACGATGACGGAAGATCCTCCGGTTGGTTATAGTCATAGAAAGTGAAGTCATCCCCGTATTGCTCGAACCTTTTGTCGAACTCAAGAAGCTGCGCTGGTATTCCCGGAACAATTTTCTGAAAATCCCCAATGTCGTGGCGGTTAAATTGCAGGTAATTGAAAACTGAATAGAAACTCTTGAAAAATCTATAATAATGCACGATTGCACTCTAATCGTACTTCCTCAATACTTTCAAATCATGATAATATCATTTATAATAGCTATACGAGGAAGGGGTGAATCTAACTAGTAACTACCAGTGAGACAATCAACAGGAAAGCATATGCATCGAGCTCTTATTTCACGCTGTGCTTAGGAATTAGTAACATCATAAACCCTAGCCATTCCTTCCTTGTGAGAATAGTCATTCCATTCTATAAGGATCTCTATTACTTTCAAGGTGAAAGTATGCACAAAACAAAAAACATTTCGATTCCAAGTGAGACAATCAACATGAAAGCATATCCGACGAGCTCGTATTGTACGCTGTGCTATGGAATGAGTACATCATAAACCCCATCCATTCCTTCCTTGTGTTAATTCATTCCATTCGATAAGGATCTCTATTGATTTCAAATGAAGAAGGGTGAAAATATGCACAGAACAAAACACATTTCGATTCTAACACACAGACGGATTAAGCGATAACGGAGGCTACCTTGAGATAGGCGTAAAGAGTAGGGCAAGCAATGCAGACGACGCGAGGGGAAATGAGCGTTTCAGAGAGAGCGGCGACCTCGGCGGCGATGGTTTCGGCAGTTTGGCGGTTGTACCAGAACTGACTGAGATTCCAATTCTCCGTTACCAGAGACACCTCCTCCCCGTCTGCGTCTACAGCTTCTTCGGCGGCGGCGGCAGCCTGGTTCTGTTCTGCAAGGAACTCCTTGAGCGCTTCCAGAGTGTGAGAGCTCAACATCGGAATATCGTCTTCTTCATCTGCGCTGACGCTATTAACAACTACGGTGTCGTTTAAGGAAGCTTTGGGTTCTTTGACGAGGTTTCCGTCGGTTGACGTCATTTTCCGGCGAAGAGAGACGGTGAGAAGAGTGGAGGCTTTATTGGGGTTGCGATCTGTAGGTTTTTCTATTTATTTTTTAATTTTATCTAAAATTAATATTCAAGGGCGTAAAATTAAATCTATTTAAATACTTTACTGTAAAATTAAATTAATAAAATTTTAACCATTTTAGAACTAAGCATCCACAATAGAAAGGATATCTCGGCGGACTAGCACTAGAACTAGCTAAAAAACCCTCCTGCCACGTCACTAGGACTAGGTACTGCATTGCCATATCACTAGGACATCCCTATTTGGTGCAAGGAAGGACATATACCATATACCTCATGCGAGCATCATCTCATTTACTGCACATTGAGCTTTATTTATCTTGCTTTTAAAAATTATGATTTGATTTACAATTTTTATAAAAATGAAAACTTGATTTATTCATTTTCTTTATAATTTCAATCGAGCTTTATATTTTACAAAATTGTAAGATTGAAAAACCTAGAGTAAAAGTGATACAATTACAAAACAAATAGTACTTCTAAAATGGAATTGATAAAATTATTAAATATAGACATAGCTTCGGTCATCAACTCAAGAAAACAATCGACAAAGCTAAAACTGAAGGAAAATGAGTATGGTTTGTTATAAGACAACAAAATACAAACAACAAACTACACGTTGGCTAAATACACAGAAGCTCAAGTCCCTTATCAATTCAAAAGTTAAAAAAGAATAAGCACCATTGTTTGTAGAAAATAAATCAATTCTCAATAGTCAATACTCACTTTTTAGATTTTTCTGGTATTTATACAATACACTTTGGCAGAGAGGGAGAGAGAGCTAAGCACCATTCTTGTTCTGCCATGGCTTAAGCACACCTACTACGACGATCACTACGATAATGAGAAGGATCATGATTGCAATACACATCCATTTCCTCGAGTTCCTCTGCAAACTCTTCGCCTTCTGCAGGGCAGTATTCCCCGACTGCACGTGGTCTACTGCTGATGAAACCTGGGAGATCGGTTGGAGAAGGATCCATTATGTTGAACTACAGTCTCAAGATTATTAGTTAAGGCCTTAGGGTTAAGGGTACCTGTGACTCTATGTTATCGAGCATGTCGCCTTGAGCATCCACCAGAACCGCCATGTCCAGGAATATCTGCACAACGACAGTACAATGCAACAATATTAAATCTTATACGAAGAAGTAGAAAAGAAAATATGTATGAACTAGATAAAGCTCAACAAGGATCGACTTAAATAATATCGGGAACCACCCAAAATGTAAAACCTGACAATGAAGTGTATATGTTGTGTATGTACAGAAACAAATAATCGCAATAACCACTTTACCTGTTGCAAATCCAGAAGCTTCTTCTCTAAGTCTCTAACGGCATCATGGCGCTCTTGAATTTCAGCAAGTGTATCCATTATCTGCAGGTATGATAATGTTGGCATGATTAATAAGCATAACTTAAAGATATTGCCATTGGAATTAGCATGCAGGGATGCAGCAATTCGGATTCAATGAACTGTATATGCTGTATGGAATGAATGCAAGTATTGATAAATGTATCAACAAAAAACAATGAGATAACAATATGAAACAACAAAAAGATATAAATCAAATACAAAACCGAGCAGAAGAATACAGAGGACAAAAAATTCGAATTAGGAAGATACCTGGCCTCGGCCTTGTTCTCGGATTGCATTCTGAAAAATCTGCTCACTATCTCCGGTCTCTATCAATTGATCAATTGTCTGCGATAGATGGTTTAAATAAATGAATAACATATTAATACATGATTCTATGGAAATTATGGTAAACTGGCTTCACCTCTTCATCAGCCCGGGTGCCAGTAACTGGAAGGAACATGACAACCATCAAACTAGTTATTACTACAATTTAAGAAATGTGGCATATTAAAGCAAAATACTATTTGTTTGTAAACAAGCATTGAAACCTGTGAATACACGCCTCTCAACTACTTCACGGTACTCTTGATGTATATTCTCTCTTAAGGTCTGCAGAGAATTGAAGCAAAAAATAAGATATAGGAAAATTAGGAAATTTTGCAATATGCAAATATAATAGTGTGTCTAGTGTACCTGAAACTCAGACATTTTATCTTTAAACCTCTTCTTCATGGCTCTGCATTCAAACATTAACCAATAAGAAATAAGATTTCACCCTTTCAATTATAATTGGATATAATTTATAAATCATAGATGGGTTAGAAAAAAACTATCACATGCAGAATTTTACAGAGTGCTTGTGTACTAGACAATAATTGAATGCAAGACAACCCGGCATTTTTCTGTATTAGGTAAATACTATCATGCATTAATGATTTACATACTTGAGTAGTCAACCTAAAGAATGATACTTTAATTATATCGAGAGTTGTCTGTAAGAACCAAACTCAATAAAGAAAAGTTACTCTTGGGTGATTAAACTAAGTGAAAGGATGATGTGCTCAAATATAAAATGGCACGTCAGCTACTTATGATTCAACAATAGCCAGGATAGAGAAAAGGAGTGTGCAAATTACACTGTTGTAGCTGTTCTTGATCTGTCTACGCCTGATCCTTTTCCGCATCCAGGCTTTTGTCTATTGGCTAAATTCTATAAAACACATGAAAATAACAATCACTCAGTACTAGAAAAATTCAGTAAGTAAACCACAATGAGACCTGCAGCACATTTCTTTACCTCTTTGTCAAGTTCCTCAATTCTTAATTTAATTGTGCGGGCAATTTTTCCTACATCATCAACATCCTTCTCCATTCGCTTCTTGATTGCTACAGGGTTATGAAATTTTAGTGATAAAAGGCCCAGGAGCACAAGAAAAAACAAACAAAAAAGGAAAAAGATGAACTAAAGAAAGAATCTTGTCGACAAAGCTGATGCAATCTATAAGCTGATAAAAAGCCCATCAAATTAGAAAAGTTCATAAAATTAATTAAAGAATTGAGTTGCTCATGCAGATAGATATGTTAAAGTCCTGGTATGTAAATTTAGAAAACATAATGCTACAGAAACAATGGAAAATTAATCAAGTACACCTGCAATATGTTCTAGTAAAAAATAGCGTACCTTTCATTGCAGCAGCCTTGGTAATAGCCTTTGATTCCTCGTGGGCATCCTGCAGTTGAACGATGGTGAATATTATCAGAGTTTAGATGGTAATATCACGAGAATATCTATGTCCCATAGGAAGATACACCAGAATAAAGTCGCATACGCATTCAACTAATCTACAACAGTCAACACATATCAATAGATCTGAGAAAATTCCACATGCATGTATCCACTCCTATGCAAATGATGCAGCATTTAGGAGTTCAGAATTTAGTCTCAATGACTTCCACCCCATCCTGAAGAGATGAAAGTCACTTATGACGACGGAGATTTAGACAACGTGAGCTAGAGTAACTAAGTAAGGAGATTCTAGAGTAACTAAGTAAGGAGATTCTATTTCAGGAAATGCACATGAATGGAACAATTTCTACAGAACAACTAGAGTGGCAAAACGGATAGATGAGTAGAACTTACACTAATATAGTCTCCAGGGAAAACATCTAAGCAATCACTACTCAGTCAAACTAGTCACACCATTTTAATAGCAAATGTGATATAGTTACATTGACCTAGTAAAACAGGAAAAGTAAAGAGAATCCCGTGGAATCAGATAAATGACTTCATCTGAGGATGGAATCTTTGAAGTTGGATAAACCCATGTCACTGGGAATTACTTTTTGAGTTTATTTAACATGATAAATAACAACATGAAAAGAAAACCAAAACCTGAGTTTATCAAACACTGAACATGACAGCAATAGATTATATGGCTAAAATAAGAGAATAAAAAAGATGATGAAAGACCAATAAAAGTTGCCTATATTCAAGCATAGTCAGAAATATATGAAGTCAAGAGCACCAATTGAGCATCACAGCCACACTTTACAAGAAGGATAGTTCAAATATTCTAGGCTCTACAAGCATTTTATCACTTGTTCTATTTAATAGCTGTTCTAAAAGAAGAAAAGGACATGAGAAGTTCCTGTGATTTCAATTTAGAAACAAGAAAAGGTAAATAGCAGCACAAACCTGAAGCTTTCTCAGTAGGGCATTAAGCTTTTCATATTGTTTCTCAATCTCCTGAACCTGTCAATCCAATATAAGATGCAAACTAAGTCTCAGATAAAATAAGTACCAACTCATCGATCATAGTATCAGGTGTTTTGGCATCTAGAAAGCATTAAATAGTAATGAAACAACTCCTTCTAGTGATCATCTCAAGCATTATTGTGATTAGTGGTAGTCACCTGCTTAAAGAAATCTTCCAAGCCCTGGTCGTTCGTTTGTCTCTCCATTCCCATTTCAATATCACCATTTCTATTTCCTTGGTCCCGTGACGCAAATGAATCCTGTAAAGATTGCACAAGAAGAACAAACAAACAATTTCAGGACTACATTATTCACAAACAAATTTAACATAGGCCAAATTACGGGTACTAGAGCAGACTATATTTAATACTCCAATTAGGACTGGACTTTGTAAACACAAGCAATCATGAAAAAGGGATGGGTTTTTACAATTTCACTATAGTCTCAAGTTCCTGATCAAATTAATGATAAGTGTAAGAGCTGTTATAAGGAATGATCTCACGTGGATCAAATACTTTGAATTTGATTAGATAAGCAATTCTATCATAATATTTTCTCAAGTCATCCCCCAATTCCCAAATTCTAGTTCAATAGTTTGGCCACCAGCAACCCAGAAATCTGATATTCTCCAACAAGAAGTGATCAAGTTCTGAACTTTCATAGTAATTCATGTTTCCACCAATGTATGCTAAACAATCGAACAAAGATGGAGCTAAAGTTGTACATATACGAAACGAAAACAAATTCAATTTGCAGCTCTGATCCCAGTCATAACTATAAGCAACCTCAACTTTTTCTGCCTTCAATTTTCAACTAAAATCTTCAGCAATTTCAAAATCCAGCTGCTAAAAGCTAGTGCATTGACATTGAAGATTTCCAAATCCAGCAATTGCTTCAATTTCATAAAAAAATCAATTTGCAATCAGGCATTCAAAAAAGAGGGCAAAAACACTCACCGACGACAAAAGATCATTCATTGTGGAGGCCGCAGGATCCTGGATTCGAGAGAAAATAGATTTAACGAAAGATTTCCTTCCTCTCCGACTCTTTCTCTCCCTATTTCACTTTCTCTCTCTACTTCTTCCTTGTTTTGATTTTTGTGCTTTTCTATTTGCAACTTTTTTCCCACGCGGGTTGGAGGAGAGAGAGAGGGACACCACTGTGTGAAAGGTGTGAAGGTTTTGTTTAATTTCAATTTCAACCCTTTTGTTTTAAGCTAATTTAATTAGGTGTAATAAATTATTTTTGACTTCCTATTCTCGTAATTAATTTGATTTTAATGTATCATAAAAAGTAAAAACAATTCCAAAAATAAAAGAGCAAACAGTTTGAAATAAAACTCCCTTACAATTTTTTTGGTACCATAAAAATAGTACTACCATCACTCTCAAAATTTGTCTGACTTTGACCCAGTTTGAGTTTTAAAAAATATAATAAAAAGTGAGTTGAAAAAGTTAATGAATTGTGGATCTTACTTTTATATATTAGTTTTATAATAAAATATAAGTAGGAATAAATTAATGGAATATGAGTCCACAGCCAAAAATGGTAAAAGTGGAATATGTTCACAATCAAAAATGATAAAAGTGAAATGGAACAAATTTTGAGGGACGGACGAAAATGAAAAATGAAACAAATTTTCAGGGACGGAGGGAGGTAGTAATTTTTTCTTTCTAATAAAATGGATTTTGTTCTCAATTAATAATAAATTAATGTTTATATTTTAGCAATTACGTATCAAAATTTATATCATTCTAAAAGTGTCTAATTTATGGGACTGACACGTAATAATAGTTTTGCTTCATAAGTACTATAATAAACTCTTAATATTGCGTTATTTTTCTATACAGGATTGATTGTTATTCGTAAAGGGAATAAAATTTAGTGGTAAAATTAACTTTTGTTGTCGTTTTAAATAATCTTAAGTAATTATGATTAGAATGAAAGCAATATGATGGTTGAAGGTGGAGCCCAGGACAACTAATATTTCAAGTCGATCTCCACCGATAGGGATATATGTTGATCGGTTTGGCAATTCTATAATTTATTATAAAGTTATTATTTTATTTAGAAATTCAATCAGTGACCAATTGCCAACCCACAAGAGACAAATGTTGGCTGTATATATTGCATTATCGAGTAAAATAATCTCAATAAATCTTAGCTGGACGGCGGGATTGATTGATTTCTTTCTTCATGAGGTTAGAGTGATCACAGTAGCACCGTCGCTGCGATCTATTGCAACATGCGTAGGTGCCGTGATGGTGGGAAGACATGCGAAGACCCGAGCTGTCAATTTCGTTTTTATTTTTTTTTAATTTTTATCTATAAAAATACATTCCATTCCAATCTCAAATCTCAATTTTTTCTCAAATTCCCTCTATCAATTAAAATACATCAAAGGTTAAAAAAAATGTGAACTGTGACTTTCGTGTTGCTGGACATAGCTGGATAAGTTTTATGTGAATAAAGTATGACTGTGATGAATAGACAAACAAGTTTCTTTTGACTTTGATGTGACTTTGTTCCACTATTATGGCCACCTTTAGACAAAAACATTGAAACAATTTGCAATGATAATTAAGATCATTAGTTTTATGATACTTATATATAGACATTAATTTCGAGTATTACAAATTCACATGTAATGCTAACTTTGATAGGTACGAGTCACATGGAAGATGGAGCTGCACAAAAATTATACTCCTTATTATAACCTCAACTTCGAGCATATTCCAAAAAATGTTCCCGATTTTTCGTGTTTTCGTCTCAAACTTTTTGCATTTTCTATAAGATGTCAGGCTATACAAAATCTTAATTATGATAAAAATCTAATTTATCTTGTCATAGTTTGAGAGAAATTTTCCATCTCAACGCATAAAATGATGTCATTTTAGTAAAAATTAATAAAGGTTAATAGCAAAATGTTTGAAGATAACTTAAACTTAATTTTAGCTTATTCCGGAAAAGTTCCCAACTTAAAAAAAAAAAAAAAAAAAGAGATGTTGGAGACACAAAACAATTAATCATCCTAATTTTTTCAAAACAACGTCGTTTTGTGTGTTAGAAGTTAAATTTGTATACTGTATTTATTGAATAAAGTCGATAATATTTGATGAAAAGGGAAAATATATTAACGATATTTTCATACGTTGAAAATTGGTTGCGTAATTAAATAGTAATTTAGTCTTATCAATATTATGACATTTCACCATTTTCATTCTTGACACAACTTTGATGACTATTTTTGCAATAACAGGACCAATCGAAAATTACTACGTTGTCACCTCTTCAATTCAATTGAAACCTTTAAATAAGAAGATTTACAATAATTGATACTCACTCCATCCCAAAATGACTGATCTTCCTTAGGACTGATGGAGTACTCAAAAAAACAATTTCATAAAACAGAAAGAAACAAGCTCAATTACTATATGGTCTCATCTTCACTGTCTCGATCCGGATATTTGGTTTTCGGGGTTATGCGGCGAGCCCATACCCGAAGGGGAACAACGGATCATAATGCTTATCCCCAACATTCATGGGCAGCTGGTCCACGGTCCTAAACCAAGTGCGGGGCAGCCTGCCCGTAAACCCGAAATCCCCGAACAAAACATCGGCCACGCCCTGCCCCTCCGTCCCGGGCAGCCACGCCGCCACCAGGGCGTCCATCTGCCCGAGATACGGCTCGATCACCACGGGCCGCCCCGTGACCAGGACCACCACGCACCTGACCGAACCGCACACGTTCGATATAATGCCCGGCCCGGGCTTGGGCAGGGTCAAATTCAGGCTGTCCCCGTTCGTCTCCGCGTACGGCACTTCCCCCACCACCACCACCGCAAAATGGTATAAATAAAATTTGGATATATGCATACCGGAGGTGATGTTGCCGCTCTGGCCTTGCCATTGGATGGTCCAGCCTCCGCATTGGTTGCCGATGTCGTTGGCGTGTGTGCCGGCGACTAAGATCTTTGGCGCGTGCTTGTCGAGTGGGAGCAATGGTTTGTGACTCGAATCGCCGTTTTTGAGTAGCACCAATGACTTTCTCACCGCTTCCCTCGCCAGTTCCCGATGTTCCTGTTTTCTTAATGTCAGGAAAAAGGGAAACTGTCGAGAAAATAAAAAGCTCCTTGATACGAGTATAAACTGACCTGACTGCCTAGGTACTTGGTCATGCTGTAGTCGGGCAGCGGGTGCTCGAATAGGCCCATTATGAATTTGACCCTTAGGATTCTCTTGACCGCATCGTCGATTCTACTCATGGAGACGAAGTTGTTTTCAACTAGAAATTTTAGGCCATCGAGGAATTCAGTGTAGTTGTACGGAACCATAATCATGTCGATTCCGGCGTTAACTCCGGCGAGGATTGAGTAAGTATAGTTAGCATGAGGTGGAGAAGTAATCCTATCAATTCCTTGCCAATCTGATATCACAAACCCCTAAGTCATATTTTCAAAAAATTTAAGTTAGTAAATGTTAATAGTGGGAATTTGGCATTGTCATGTATAGACAAGATTGAGCCTTAGTGTTACTCTGAATCGTAAGGTTTTCTTCAAGAATCCGGTGACGAGGTCGCGGTTAGCGTGCATCTTGACGCCGTTTAAGCTGGAGTAGGAGACCATGACGGTCGAGACGCCCTTGATGATGGAGTTGAAGTAGGCGGGCATGTGGATGCTCATCACTTGGTGCCATGTTGCTATCGTGTTGTTCTCGTTGATGCCGGTGGTTGTTCCGCCATCGCCAACGTAGTGTTTCGCGCAAGCTATCACCTTGTCTCTGAAGCACAAATATGTTGCCAAATGAAACAAACAAATGTCCGTTAACAATATGAAAACATAATTGAAACTACTATATAAGTCTGCTGGATTAATTACTCGATTATGTATAACTAATTTAATCGACTATGGATTTAAGCTTTAACTGCCCCATTTATATATTTGCACTTTGGTTTAATCAGACCATAACATAAAATCAGATACTTGGGCAACAACATTGTAAAGATGTTCAAAAAATGCCAAAATAGTTGCTCTTTCTATCCAACCACATGTAGACACATTTCTATCAACATTTTTCATTAATTCCTACATATTGCAGCCAAACAAATGAGAAAACAAGGAGTGCTACAAGGATAAAAAAACAAACAAGAAAGCTCAAAATATATAGTTCTACAAGTTTTTCCTTTAAAAAAATGTCGGGGGTGCTGAAGCCCCCGTAGCACCCCCTTGTCCACCCACGAGAGTACTCTCGTCATGGCGTCTACTTTGAGTTACAATACATAGGATTGAGTATTTGAAAGATCAAGAACTTACTGTCCGCCTAGGTATGGCACGCCCTTTGGAGAATTAGGCGGTATGTCTCCTTGTAAACCGGGTATGAGTTCTGTCATTGCGCGAACTATGCTTGGATCTTCACCGTAGCTCTCGTAGCAACGACCCCATCTTGGATCTCTACACACCTATATTATATATTTCTCAAAAATCAAATATTTATTTTTCCTATATAAATTAATTTGAATTCAAGATTATTTGTATTTACCGCAATAGTAGGTGCAAAAGTATATGGAATTCCTGTAGCTCTGATTTCAAGAGCAGTTGCTACTCCGATCCTCTTCACCAGTTGCGGATCTCTGAAATTTAATAATTTCAATAAAAGAGATATTTTATAGTGGACGAAGAGAGTATTAATTATTCATCGGCGAAAAGGTGACTTTTTTACCTAGTAGCACCTAGACCAATGTTGTGAGGGAAAATGGTGGCATTGTACACATTATTATGCCCATGTACTCCATCAATCCCATAAATCATGGGAATCCCGAGGCGGGTCGACAAAGAACCCTTCTGGAGCTCGTTGACCATGTCCACCCACGCCTCGGGGGTCGCTTGTGGGGCCGGGACACTGCCTCCCCCGCTCAGCACACTCCCTGAGGTGAAAATTTATTAGAGAGGCACGACAAAATAATAATATACTAATTTCATAAGTAGATAAGTAAATATATTTGTGCCTATGAAATATTTGCTCATGACTTGTGGAGATGCGACAGATCTCTCAATCTGCACCATTTGGCCGAGCTTCTCCTCTAATGTCATCTTTTTCATTAGATCATTTATTCTTCGATTCAACGGCTGCTTCGGATCTTTGTATAGGGCGTAATCCGCGTTCGATGCCTCGTTGCAGCAACATATCACTAGTATTCCGAGCAAGATTGATGCAGTAGCTTTTTTCATGGTTTCCTGAGAGAGAATAATGATGTACAAATTTAGTAGAGTAGTATAAAGTAATATGATGATGATGATCAATGATTAGTTAGGTATACATGTGAAGAGAAGAAGTGTGACATGTGAATTTGTGTGGGAATATATGACATAAAGGCAGAAGTTTTTTGGAAGCACATAGAAAAATTAACAAATTAAGCATAATGCTACAAATTTTGATCACAATAAATTAAGCATTATGCTAAACTTACAGAGGTGAAGAGGTGAAAATGGATTCAACTTAGTGATATTCCACTTGAAGTCTATGTGAGTGTGGAGAGGGAGAGAGAGATGTGTTGGGAAGAAATGGGTGAGAAATTGTTAGGATTTATAGCATTGTTAGGTGGAACTTTGATTTGGAATTTGATGAATTTTATGATGTCTTATTTGAATTTGAAATGGGAAAGAGTAAATATTGGATAAGTGCGTATACCGTTTTGGAAGACAAATTAGTAGTGATTTGGTTTGATTGAGCAATAAATATTAAATATAGAGGGCAATAATCATCCATTTTTTCTATTTATACACAAAAATGCTTAAAGTCGAAATTGATAATATATCCGAAACTAATACTATAAAATGAAAGTGATGTATAAACACAAATTTGGTTTGATCGAGCAATAAATATTGAGGGCAATTATTATCCACTTTTCTTTTTATACACAAAAATGCTCAAAGTCGAAAATGATAGTATATCCGAAATTGATATAGAATTAAATAACGAATGGAAAAAATACTATTATTTGTTAACCCCATTCACTATATATAGGAAAGTAGATATAAATTTGTGAGTTGACCCAGTAATAAATTGGTAATATCTAAAGCTATATGGCTTGATCTTTAAACTAGTGTATATTTGTAGGCGAATGGGTCCAATTAACCGTGAGACGTGCGATAAAAATGATAGTAGTAAATATACGGTTATATCTTTTGTCTAGATTTAATTGAGATTAATATTTGAATAAATTGAAATTCATTTATAAAAATGATAGTAGTAAATATACGGTTATATCTTTTGTTTAGATTTAATTGAGATTGATATGAATAAATTGAAAATCAATTAAAATGAATAAAAGTCGTGTGTCAAATATTCACAAAAAAATCCATAAAGTTGATTTAGTAACTCCATATATGAGGAGCCTGTGAAATTCGCACCGCTCCGGTCTCCGACCGCATTTTACCCAAAATATTGGATTTGAATATATTTATTTAATTAAATACAAGAAATTTAGTTATAATAATTTTTTACAATTAAACTCTAATTGTGCATTGACTAATTTTTAAAATCACACACACGAATAAAACGTTTCTACCCGATACAACAAAATTTGAATTTAGAAGCTGATTTCTACGTTGACCACATATATTTGAATTTAAAACTGTTGTATTTTCGAGAATATGTAACCATGAATGGAGTACATAATTATCTCCGTAAATAATTTAAAATTTAATCTTCGTTTGGACAATTACAGTGGTTATACCCAACAAAGTATAATACTATATTTAATGCTATAGAAATTAACCAAAGAAAAATTAAGGAAAAAAAACAAAAGGGATATATACTTGAATTTAATGGTGAAAAATGTTAGATTCCTAGCTACGTATGTTTACATTAGAGAGGGTATATTATTTAGGATATAGCCAGATAGATAAAAATAGCATAATATTTGCGCACTAAACTTTAGGCCTAGCAAATCATGGGGTCTTGGTTATCATGTCCATACGATAACAACATAATTCGATAAGCTTCAATCCAAACACGATCAGTTAAGGAAATTTCCGACACAAACACGACCCACTTCATTCAAACACTAACACGGCCTTCACACGATTTGCGACACGATAATTAAGGACACAAATACTGACCTGATGATAATAACACAATAAATAAAAATTAAATTTCATAGGACCCGATATTCATACGAAGTCTAAATTCTCTAGTTTTAAACACTAATATTCAAATGAACTAATAAACTAAGAATAAAATTATGATTAATCAATTAAAAAAATATTAATGATAAACACGAACCCAACATGAATCTGATAAAACTTGAATACTAACCTATTTATTTTGTACTATGTGTTTGTCTCTGTCCAAAATTTACAATTGCGTTTAAATTGGTTAGAAATTATGTATCCTATATAAATTCATGGGTAGTTTTACAATCTGAGACAACTTGTTTCATTCACATTGTAAAACTTTTTATGATCAAGATAAAATGTAATCATATAATAATTTCTCAATACTAAATGGAGTAGTAATAAAGTTCAGTTTACTATTGTAATTATATTCTACTAACATGCTCTTAACACTCAAAAACCATGCACATCTTAACTTGGAAAGAAAAATCATAGTTGAAGGTTGCTAGACTCCAGAAACGTCTTATAGAAGGAAGCAAGAAACTGAAAATCAAATTATAAACTTTTATTACCACCAATGTAATAACTTAACCCTAATTACATCTAAAAATAAAAAATAAAAACCACTGTTTATATAGTGTTAGCAAATAAACACATGTAATCTACACAATTTCGTAACAAAAGAATCGTATATATATGAATTATATTGAACAAAATTAAATTGGAAAAATATTCCCCAATTGAGAAAACCACTATATGTATAAAACATCATAGATATATATGAGATGGATTCAACAAAATATCATCAACTTTAACACAAGAACAACAAGAATCAATCATATATGATATACCTAATTATCATATTAGAAGGAAATTGAAAACAATGAGATCGATCTTGGCACAGCCAGATTACATATGATTTATGGTAACTACTATTCAAGTGTAGGAGCTAGCTAGCTAGATTATTACCAGATCTAGAGAAGCTGCAGATGCAAATATGATTAATGCATATATGTATATAGTAGCGAGTCAGAAATAAAGGCGTGAGGAATGAAGCCTGGTCCGAGATCGATCATACATGCATGGAATCGAACAAGAGGATCGATCGATCTTGGCACAGCCTCCATTTCTAACGCCAACTTTCTCTCTTCTTCTTCTCTCTATAATGGAGCAATCAAAGGCTACTTAAAGGGAGAGATTGATTTAGGAAAAGTAAAGTGATTAGTAGGAAACAGCAAAAGGACATTGAAAACAAGCTAAAGGCCACATGATAGACAGGTCATATTTGGGACTAAACTAATCTAAAGCAAGTTTTCTAGTCTTCGTCTTGTCTTACTCTTACTCTCTCTCTCTTTTACTTATAATGTTGTGGAAAGTTTGGTGTGTGCACTGAAAATAACGAAACCAAGAAAGGAATCTCCATCTTTCTTGTGATGAAATTTTTGATTAATTAATTTTCTACTACATCAAAAGGACATGCACTCCCATCCTTGTTTGTCGGAATTAAAGTTTTATTTATGTATTAATCATTTTTAAAATTATGTGAAGTGATTACTTAATTATGAGGCATGATATTTGCAAGATGGGCTACAAAGAATATTGCTTTGTGCTAAAAGACAAGTAGATATGTTGACGCACACGTTGATGCCTACATATATGCAAATTTAATTAATTTGTATGGTTGTTAAGTAGAATCCATTAAACTAAAACATACTAGAATTCGTCAATTTAATACATTTTTATTATTTTATTACTATTACATTCAATTTGTATGCGTTTAGTTAATACTAATCGGTAAGCAGTGGCGGACGCAGAAATATTTCGTGGTAGGGGCTGATTGTACATTAAATTTTTTGTAGTTAACATACAACTCCCTTCGTCTTTTAAAATATAGATTTCTGCAGCGTCACGAGTTCTAAAGTGAAATTGGTACAGTGTGACGTGTAAAATTTAAGTATAAATAACATAAAAAATATTGTAGAACTCCCTCCGTGCACGACTAATTGGCATGTTTTACTCTACTCAGATTTTAAGTAATATAGTGAAAAATAGGTGGATAAAGTTATTGAAATGTGAGTCCTATTATAATAAAGTTTTAATGGAATGGACTAGTGGAACATGAAAATCATTATCAACAGTAATAAAAAGTACTTCTTTCGTCCCACAAAAAATATGCATGTTTAGTTGGCAGGAGTTTTAATATATAATTGGTAAAAAATTAAGAGAGAGATATAAAGAAAAATTAAGTAAAGTATTGTTATAGGAGAATGAGTCACACCTCATTAGAGAGAAAAAAGTTTTCAAAATTAGAAAGTGAATATTCTTGTATGACTGACTAAAAAAATGTATATTTTTATGAGACGGAGGGAGTAAATTAGACAATTAATCATGGAAGTGTGAAAAAGAAAATTTATGTCAATTAATTGTGGACGAAAGGAGTACTACTTTATTGAAAAATTTCCACCCAATAATAATATTACTATAATTTTGTGATCAACTCTTTTCAAATATACCAAGAAAGAATATTACTAATAAAGCTGAATGAATAAGGCATCGTGAAGCTGAATAACCTTTCCAGTATAAACATTTGAACTTACTTTATACAATAAGTCTTAAATTGAATTAAAATAATTAAACTATGTTTAATAAACTAAAATTACTTTATACAGAAGTAGAACACGTGATATAGGCATATAGCCTATCAGTACGTGACTTGACATTTGCCAATTTGAGTATTATATTAATTTAATTAGTCTTTTTTTATCTCATCTTCTTCCTTAAAGTTACAACGACGGCCATTTTTTTCTAAACTTTCTTCCGCAGTTTCAAATTTTCAGCCCCTCCTTCTTATTCAGTTTTTTGCATTTTAGACTTCACGTATAGTAGTTTGGTGAGGGCTGTAGGCATTTTTCAGAAATTTCAAAAAAAATTAAAATACAAAATATTAAAAAAAAAAAAAAATTGGGGGAGGGCTTAAGCCCTTCCTCCCTTGGCTGTGTGTCCGCCACTGTCGGTAAGCATCATGCATTAGGGTGTATAATTTTATTAAGCTTAATTCAATTTGTAAAATAGGAACTTCCGAGAAGATATGAGGCAAAGAACTAACAATAAGGGATAAACCAAGAACCCAAGTCAATAACTAATAAAAAGGGCTTAATCGACAAGACAACAAGTAATCAAGGAACTCCCAAGAAGAGATGAGGCAAATATATGCATTCCATGTAATATATCCCATGGATATATGAAGAGTTCAGATAGTAGACCAGCCTCTCATTCAAGTACCAAAACGTCAAAACAATCTCTTCATCTCAAACTCAAAGTGTACACCAAATCCCTTAACTTACTATTATCATATATTTGATGAAATGATCACTATATATATACTAACAAATCAAACCACATGGTATACAATACATTAATGTGGTCATTCATTGATCAAATAACATAAACATCAATCGACACATCAAACAACTTTGAAATCCCTACCTCCCACTTTAAACTTAATTTAGTTTTCATCTTCCTCATCACATGGTCCTACAACATCTCTAATCTCACTTTTTTTTTTCTTGTTTTGCTTGTTGTGGAAAACACACACACACAAACACGATTTGATTAATTGGAAAGAGGAAAAGAAAAGGTAATGGGATCTTTACTAAATGTTTTGACCAATCATGTCCCTTGTTTTTGGCATAGGACTCATGTCATCATATATCATATACCCAATAATTTGCGTACACAACTTCCATTTTTCAATCAAGTTTTTATAGTTTATTTTTTAGTTATAGTTTGTAAACAATAAAGAAATTATGGAGTACTTAATAACGATGAACTGTGCACTTGCGCACTTGCAATAGAGCCTAATTTTTCCTTAAGGTCGACCTAAAACGCTATGGCCACTTCCATATGAAGATTTTTTCATAAAAGAATAAGACGTTAAACGATGTCGTTCTAGTGTTTTTAAAAATATTAGTATGAATTATAACTTTATTCATCGTTAAAGTAAAAAAATAATAATATCCATTTGCCTTTGTTCGTTTACATTTCACCTACGAGCCATTTTCTAACTAATGACTAGTTCAAGTAACTAATTATGTTATGGATAAGCTATGTGGCAAAAAGAATTAGTTGGAAATCAAATTGATGCGAGCTTACCTTCTTTTAATTATTAAAATAATATAAAGTGAATCTGTATTCCCAAATAAGATGGGTTCTATCATTTTTAATGGTTTTAAAATATTTCAAAAATAATACTACCAATAAATTGCAAAGTTAATGAGTACTTATTGGGCCTCCATTACCGACCATCCTCTTTCATTATGAACTTTTTAAAGTATTTTATATACGACACCTGTCCAAATTGTAGATTTTTTAATTACTATTAAATAAACAGAGATTTAAAAGATGTGTATTTGAACCCAAGAATTTTGATTTTGATTGTTAACTATTTTTTTATTAAGCCAACACGTACATTAGAAGTTTTTACTATTTTTTTTCCATCTTCATGTCACCTAAATTGTGACTTGGATTAGTAGATAATTGTATAAGCATACTTGAGGTTATCCGTGATGGTATTTTAAGCATTTTACAGTTATAATTTAATTTATTATTATTTTTAGTTCTATAATTCTTTCATTTACATCTAATTCACGATTAAATTTTATAAATAAATTAATATATAATTAATTAAAAAGATAAGTTTTATTAAAATAAAGATTACATGGCTAAAATGGAAATTTGGATACCTAGAATCCTAAGTTTACTTAAAAAAAACAATAAGTGCAAAATTCAAATATTAAATATACATAGTTAAAATGGCCACACAAATAAAATTAAACTAAATTATACTAGTATAATAAAAATAATAAAAAAGTATAATTGAAAAACTCCTCAGCTCGCCGACTAGGACTCTTGGATGAGTGAACTATGTTGAGAACTCTAACAAAGAAAAAATTTAGAGATGATCAATAATTCATAATAGGGATGCTCATTATAATTCATTATTTTAGAGATGATCAACAATTCATAATAGGGATGCTCATTATAATTCATTATTCCATGAATCTTAAAGAATCCAATATAATTAAACTATATACTCAATTCATTTCTCAAATCCTACAGTCATTGGCCACTATAATTCCAATTTTTATGATGTCTGTTACTCCCATCAGTATTTATAGCTTTATGTAAATAGCCAAATAAAACATTTATACTCACTTCATCTAAGTCACATTGGTCTAACTATTTTTTTCTTGATACTTTTATAATAAATTATCCGAAAACCGAATCCCAAATAATCCCACGAGTACGTCGCGTTTCTATTCGCCGGTGGAAAGCAAGCGCATGATCGAAGATCACCCCTTCCTCGTGTAACTCACCTTGCATTTTTCCACCTACAATGCGTTCCGTTCCACCGAAACGTGATGCTAGACTTAGGGTAACTGTTGCGGATGCCCTGAGCATATCCTATCATATACGTATTTTTTTTAAAATTCCAATCAATTTTTCCCAAAATAGAGCATTGTGAATGTGGAAGTTATAAACGGTTAGCCCCCAAAATCAACAACTTGAAGACTATCTCGAGTTGCTCAATCTACACTTCCCTTTCACCACATCCAATCTATACATACACACAGCTGTATCTATCACCTCCAACACTAATCTATCCCTCCCAATTTATATCGAATAATTAATGCTTAGCTGGTCGATTGAAGAGGGTTTAGGGTTTTTGTGAATTGTGCGGCAATGGTGGAGAGAAGGAAGAGGAAGCCCCTTGTGCTCGCTTCAACTAAAGCCCTCGTCGATTCCCTGCTCAATTCTCACAGAACCGCAGAAGATGGCGACGGAATTGACCCCGCCCGCTCGCTGCAGCTCACGGCTGGGATTCTCAGAGTTTCCGACGATTCACCTCTTAATTCAGTTGATGCCTCTGTTTCGATTGGGTTGTCCACTGCTGTTCTCAAACAATTGTCAATTACATCAGGATCGCTGGTATTTTTGCTTCCAATCAATGTTTATTGATTATGGTTTTGCACTTTCTGCGATTTAAGTTCGAAATTGCATTGAAATGTTCTTTCTTCAAGTGTGCGTGGATAGTGCACAGCTTAGAACACAGTTAAATATGTAATTATTTTTCTCTCTGCACTACTGGTTCAATCGGGCTGCACTCATTTGTAGAATGCAGAGAATGTTAAGCTAGGATTACGGCCAAAAATCGGGACTTCTCTGCTGTTGGAGTTTTTGATTGATAAGTGCCAATTGCCTTGTTCTCCTTGTAGGTACTCATCAACAACGTCGATGCTAATGTAAGTAGAATCGGACAAGCAGTGGTCCTGGACCCACCAAATCAAGATGATGGTTCCTTAGAAAACGGATCAGTTATCACGCATGCTCCTAGGACGATGCTGATATTTCCTTCGTACGCTTATCCTCAAACTCAGCCTGGGAGTTTGGATCATCAAGTGGCTTATTTGTCACCCATTCTTGCATTTAACCTCAATTTGCATCAGTCTTGCTTGAAAAATATTGTGCAGCAAGGAGGAGAGAAGCTGTCATCCTTGTTTTTAGTGAAAACAAATGATGAAATAAACGAGAAAGAAAACGAGACCCTTTCTGTCCGAATAGGGCTAGAATCTTGGGCTAAGATGCCAATATATGCCTCACATTTGAGGGCCTCCTTTGTGAAGATACCAGAATGCGGAACCCTTGAACGTCTTAAAACTTGGTCATCTGAAGAAGCTAAAGATCGCCAATGGTTGATAGATTTGGCATTGAATGATTACTTTTCTGTTGATAGATATCTTGCCCGGGGTGATCTTTTCAGTGTATGCATTGACTGGAACTGCAAATCTGAGTTGTGTATCCCTTGCAACCAAGAGATGCAAAATCCCGGTGAACATACAATATACTTCAAGGTCAAAACTTTAATTCTGTGTATGCTCTATTTGTCACTTGAATGCTTGAGGAATTGTAGCACAGCCACCTGCTTGTTTTCAGGTTGCAGCTATGGAACCATCAGAGGAACCTCTTTTAAGGGTCAATCGCCATCAAACTGCGCTTGTTCTTGGAGGAGGGGTTCCGTCTGCCATCCCTCCAGATCCATTGATTCCACAGCCGAAACGTGTCTATCACTTGCAAGATGATGCAGTGCTGGCTCTAGCCTCCATAGTTGCACCAACCTTATTCCCATCAGCTTTGTCATCAAAATTCAGGGTCTCCATCCTTTTACATGGTGCTGCAGGTCTGTTATAAACTCCTAGATTGGGTTCCTTGAAAAATGTCAAGTTACTTATTAACTGTCCAAGAACTTATGATAGCTGTGCAGCTTTCTAATTATGTAGTGTATTTGTGATGTTAAATTTTATCCTTTTACAATACATCTTTTAATTCGTGGAAATTAATAATAGGCAATTGTATTCTTTATTTAGGAGAAATTTTCTGAATTTACTGATTCCAAATTAAATTTTTAGGTTCTGGAAGGAGGACTGTGGTAAGATATGTTGCTCATCGATTGGGTTTACATGTAGTGGAATATAGTTGTCATGATTTCATGGCATCTTCAGAAAAGAAAGCATCTATTGCTCTGGCTGAAGCTTTCAGTGCCGCTCGAAGGTACCTGATACAACTATGATAACGTTGAGCAGTGAGAATCAATGAATCAGCTCTAAAAGATTGCAAAACATAAAATTCCACTTAGTTGTTTTTTTCATTGTCATTTTATTGTTGATTCGTAAACAGGTCTCTTATATTTAAAATGCTTGCACTGCTCTAGATATAGTCCAGCAATCCTTCTGCTCCGTCATTTTGAGATTTTCCGCAATTTAGCTGCTCAAGAGGGGTCGTCCCATGAGCAAGTTGGAGTTAACTCAGAAGTTGCATCTACCATTAAGCAATTCACTGAGCCAATTACTGAAGATAAAAATGGTTATTTTGACAACCACACAGATGGTGTAAGTTTACGAGATGTTGATATAGATACTTGATTATTATCTCTGCTGCAACAATATTCTCAGCAATATTCCAGGATAGTTTCTATAAGTTTCTTTCATTTCCTTTCTTCCTTTCACTTTGTAGCCGTTAAAAGTTACTCCAACGATAAACCAGCACCCTGTACTACTAGTTGCAACTGTCGACAGCTCTGAAGGTCTTCCTCCAATTATCCGACGCTGTTTTAGTCATGAAATAAAAATGGGAACCCTCAGTGAAGAACAAAGGTTACAATTGCTGTCCCAGTCATTTCAGCACATCTCTGACCTGCTTCCCGATGTATGTTATCACTTTCATCCCTTCTTTATTTTGCATGTACATCCTGTAAAAGTTGGGCGTTGTGCAAATTAATGTTTGGTGATGCTGCGCTAAATCATTTCAAAATAAGGATATCTCTGAAAAGCAGGTTCAGAAGTAAAAATAGTGTATTCTCTAGCATTTATCTAGATAAGATTTTGGCATTCACAGAAAGTAAAACATTAACAAAAAAGCAGCATTGATGATTTATTTGATTAATTGTGACAATCTTTTCCATGAGTATTGAACTGATAATCTCTCATTTCAGACTTCTGTACAAGATCTTGTAAAGGATCTAGTTGGACAAACATCAGGTTTCATGCCCCGAGATTTGCGTGCTTTAATTGCTGATGCTGGAGCAAATATAATATCCAAGAAGCTGGAGCCTGAAAACTCAGTGCCTGGTTCATCGGAGTCGCCATCGGTTGAAGATAGTAAAAATATAAATAATGCACCCCAGGATCTTAGCAAAGAAAATATATTCAAAGCATTGGAACGATCAAAGAAAAGAAATGCATCAGCTCTTGGTACTCCTAAGGTAAAATATGTGACTTTGTGCTGTTTCCTATGCGAAATTAAAGATTAGACATCTCAATGAATTTGTTCTTGTTCCATGCTGTAGTGCTGTACATTTTGTACATTAGAGCTAAACAGATCTGTTACTGTGTTAGAAACTTAACGTAATTAAAAGATAAACATTAATGATCCAATGGAATCATTGTTTTCTTCTGCTATATTTGGAAATCCTACATATGCATAATGCCGATCGTACTCTAGGTACCTAGATAAGTATTAGTACTCTTACTCTATTAGAGACATTGGTTCCTTTATATGCGGCAATCATACTTTCTACTGTAGGTACCTAACGTCAAATGGGAAGATGTCGGTGGCCTTGAGGATGTCAAAAAGTCAATCCTGGACACTGTCCAGGTAAACCTTCTTATAAGTTGATGAAAAGGTCTACATAATAATACACAATTCCCAATCCTGCTGGCTTCTTATAATTTTCATTGATAACTTCACTATACTTGATCTTCTACTCTGTAATTTATAAATTGATATTATTCTTCTGTATGTGATCTGCAGCTTCCTCTATTGCATAAGGATTTATTTTCATCTGGGTTGCGTAAACGATCAGGAGTTCTTCTTTATGGTCCACCAGGGACTGGAAAAGTAAGTTCGTCGTGCTGAATATAATTCCGAACTTTTATCCAGTGCAACTGACTTCAGCCAACCATTTAAAACCTCAGACGTTATTGGCAAAAGCTGTCGCTACAGAATGCTCCTTGAACTTTCTGAGTGTAAAAGGGCCTGAACTTATCAACATGTACATCGGAGAGTCAGAGAAAAACGTGAGGGACATTTTTCAGAAGGTAAAAGGCTTTATTGCTTTCTTTGATGACAATTTAATAGAAACAACTATACAAAATATTGGGAAACATTTTATCTATTCTGACTGGCATCATTTTAGGCCAGAGCGGCACGCCCATGTGTTATATTTTTTGATGAGCTTGATTCGCTTGCCCCAGCTCGAGGTGCTTCCGGAGATTCTGGTGGTGTTATGGACAGAGTGGTTTCTCAGGTAAACTGTTGGTGTCTGTTTCTACTATATTCGGAGTTTTTTGCAACTCAGTTGAGTTTCTTCACCCTCATAACTGCCCGCCCCATACGACTGAAGTTTTCATATATGCATCCAAGGATGTGCATGATAATGGTAAATGCCCATGTCTAATGTGATTTTTTTTATTTTCTAGATGCTTGCAGAAATTGATGGACTGAATGATTCTACTCAGGTAGAATTCTTGGCGATATAATTCTAAGCTTTCTTAACTGTTTCGCCCTCGTCTTTTGTATCTTACTCTACTTGCTATCTCTTTTCTCACTTAACTCACATGCTGTATAATAGGACTTGTTTATAATTGGGGCCAGTAATAGACCTGATCTTATCGACGCAGCGCTTCTGAGGCCAGGCAGATTCGACAAGCTCCTCTACGTTGGTGTTAATTCTGAAGCATCTTATAGGGAGAGGTTTTGTTTTCTAACTCTTCATTTCACATTCCAAAAATATATGTAAACTATACTCCTTCGCCCACAAGAGTCTGCTCAATTTGCTATTCTCGTCCATCCCACAAGAATGCGTCCATTCCTTTTCCTGGAAACTATCCCTTATTTCTTCTCTATTCACAGGGTACTAAAAGCACTTACCCGAAAGGTTAAATTGCACGAAGACGTCTCCCTATATGAGATAGCGCTGAAATGCCCTCCGAATTTCACTGGGGCTGATATGTATGCCCTCTGCGCAGATGCTTGGTTTCATGCTGCAAAACGGAAAGTAAGTCGGACTGTTTGTACTGTGCGCTCTCGGTTGCTTTTATTTCATTGGATGAGTGCTTTAATGTGCTGTTTTATCTTTTCATTATTGTGTTAAAGGTATCAGTTGATGATTCAGCTTCATCCCCACCTGATCAACCCGAGGCTGTTGTCGTTGAATACGAAGATTTTATTGAGGTATATGATTCTTATACATGTGAATAGGAATAAGCATAGCTTCAAAGTAATACCAAATGATTCAAATTAATAACTAAATATCAATTTGATTTGTTGTAAATCTTGATGTGTTGTCACCCCTTTTCTGTGAAGGTGTTGAGAGAGTTATCGCCTTCACTATCAATGGCTGAGCTGAAGAAATACGAGATGCTGCGTGATCAGTTTCAAGGCCCATCCAAATAAATCATAGTGAAACCGTTGTCACGTTGTATAATAAACACAATTTTCTAATCAATTTATACAAGTTTTAGATTTAATTTGCATCATCCCTGTCTAAGTTGTGTATTTAATTTGAAGAATATGATCTTAAATCAATTCGCAAATCTTCCATTCCAACAGTCATATAACACATTTTCAATGTGAAACAGCTCAAGTGTGAATATCTCAACCTCAAATTTGCAAGTAACGCAATCATGAAATACGAGTTTCAATTAATCCAATATAGATTCACATACTGCGAAGTTACAGACGCAAACCACACAAAATTGAGCAAATATGAACAATGGAATCAACTCAGCTAAATGTAAAAGTTCAAATAGTTTCTTGAATATGCAGACAAAGAATGAAGCTACATTTCAACTACCACACGCACGAAACTCCAAATCGGACATATCAATAATCATTCCAAACCAAGCCATCAGAAGAATGGCAAGCATTCAGCGACACTCCATCTACGTTAACTTAGGCTGCAATAGGGGAATCCTGCATTTTAAATGCAACAGCGTCGTCAAAGAGTGTCAGAGCAAGAAAAACATGGTGCTTTTTATAACAATCTGGTGAAGTTCAATTTGGTAAAAGAAACTAGTGCTGAGCATACGACGCAACTCCCAAAGAGACATGTTTCTAAACCATAAACCTCAGGAAAGCAAGAATAGGCAGAAATTGTAAGGAATGAAGTCAATATTGAGGCTCTTACAGAACGAAGAAATAAATGGACATTGTAAGCAAAGTGTCAAAATTGAGTAATATAAAAGGACAAAATAAGCAGATATTGTAAGAAACAAAGACAAAATTAAGCACTCCCCCCCCCCTCTCTCTTAAAAATACTTAGTCAAAGAAATCCCAAAACTAGAAGTTTCATTCAGCTTCTTTCAAGGATGGCATATATGAAATGAAACAGAGGCTAGATGCACACCTTGGCCCTTAAATTTGTCAATGCCATATTCCATTTTTCTCTAGTTTTTGAACCAGCTACCTGGCCAACTTTTGCCACTTTCGTGAAAGCACCATTCAACCAACTTGTTCCAGCTGTCACGTACCTGTACAGATGATTAGATGTATATTTAGCCTTGAACATTCGAAGGGGAAAAAATGAAAAAAGTTTTAAATGATCACCACAAAACTAACCAAGAGTTGGTAAAGAAATAAACAAATAAATCATGCAGTCTATAAACAGCTACTCATTACATGCTTCAACTTTTCCGCTACATCAAACTAGACTGTAAATACAGGACATTTTGCTTTTTTCCCATGGGAAAATGTAAGGGGTCTCTAGGTTAATATACAAGAATTTTCAATCTTTTTTTATCACTTATTTGAGTAAAAAGAAACGTAAACAGGGGAACTCCATATAGTGTTTGTTAGAATTACAAACCTGCTAGATTTAACAGCTGATCCAGTATCATTTAATTTCCTTTCTGCAGCCATGAGAGCTGACATGGTTTTATCTGACACCTGAAACTTTTGATCCACAGATTTCACTTTCTCATTTACAACGGTAATGCCAACAGTAAATTTTTCTGTTATCCCAACTCTCTGGTCAAATGAAATCACTCTGGCTGATGCATTGGCAGTCAACTTATGCTTTTCATCAAAGGCTTTAGCCTTGTTTACAGCATCCTGACCAATAGCTGAACCTTTTGCAATCATACTTGACACAACATCTTGGGCCTTATTAACATACACTCTCCCACTGTTTGGGCTCACATTTCCCTGCTAAGAAATGAGAGGAAACCATTATTAAAATTACAGATTCCAGATCAAATAGACTGAACTAAATTGGCTTTAGCAAATTTAAAAAACACTTCAAGAAAAATATTCATATGTATTGTCCTGTTATTTCAAGACGCCGGTGAGAGACTCTGTTGGCCATTCTAATTGATAAATAAGTTCTGGCGTAGCCTAAAATAGGACATCAGTACATTTTATTACCTCAGCAACTGGAGAATTATTCCCCTGAGATATGCTTGCAGTGTTTTCACTGACTTGCAGTTCCTGAATACACAAGACACCAATTAACTTCATGACATTGTGGAAAAGAACAAGAAATCATCAAAATTGTATATGAATGTTACCCGAGTCTCTGGTTGAGGTACATAATTTTCTGTAGGTGTGATGCTAACAACCTGGTCCACTATTGTTGCACCCTGCAAGACACATGTGAGAGAATTTGAAATCAGGAATAACTATGAATTGTAGTAAGTTTTAAGAAAGCAACTGTAAAAAATACTCAAAACAAGGCCAAAAATCAAGCCAATAAAGGAAAATCATCTGACTGGACAAAAAACAAGAGCATATCAAATAAGTGCAGCATGAGATAACAAGTTTCAAACATCATGAATTACAACTTCATATACAATAATACTACAATATTACAATTCTGACATTTATTTACATTCTTCATTAAATATATTGTACACTATTATTGGAAACAAATGATGGCCGCATTAGCATGAATTACAACTTAATATACAATTCTGATATTTATTCAGATTCTCCATTCACGTATTCAGACCATACTAGGTATAGCTGTTAACATATCAAATCATTCAGGTATAGCTGTTAACATATAAAAGAAATGAAGTCAAGTACACCTACAGCATGTTAGATATGGTACTTAAATTAAGCGGTTGAAATGATTGAATAGCATGGATCATAGAGCTTTAAGGACACCTTTAATAACAGTTTGTACTTTAAAATAATTGAATTTAAGAATTTTGCTACAATAAGATCTTAAAATCATTTAGGATGTCTGTAACTTTTTATAAAAGAAGCTTATACTAACTCTTAAATCTTATTTTGAGGGCATGTAAGATCTTTTAGAAAGGAAAGAATTACTAAATTTTCACAAAAACACGATATGTGTCAATGTCAAACCAAGAGAATAATGTGTAACACTCATTTTGTCATGCAATCCCAAGCCAAGTGGGAAGAAAGAAGTGAGTAAACCAAGCTTATTCAATAAGGATATTATTCATCCGCTCTATAAACACACACAAAGGAGTCTAAGATTCTAACATGACCTCTTAGAAACAACCAAGATAATTCAACATTTTCACCTAGATGGCGTAGAACAGATATTCTGTATTCCGGAAAATATTTTTCAGTTTTTATGAAAAACTAACAGATTTTGTGACTATTAGATTAAAGTAAGATATGTTAATTAACTTAATAAGGATAATAAAATTTCAATTGAATTCATAGTCTAAAGGAACAAAGGTTTCCATTTCGTGAATTATGTTTAAGCAGTAAAGTACATATCAGACCTTACCCGGGCAACGAAAATGTCCCGGGCAAAGGTTGGAGCACCAGGACTTGCAGTGGTAAGTCATACCGCAGAGAAGAGCTTGAACAAATTTGAGAGAGAGGGTATATGACTTCTAAAAGTCTAACCTACCACACCTATAGTCTACCCACCATAATTTTCGAGCTTGAGAGATTAATCTAGGCTAGTTGGAGTTGTAGTTGTTCCGAGACGAGACACATCTATTTACGCACAACTTTTGGAATTAGACACATCATTTAGGGACTCTTACTTATGTACTGCTATACTTAGTACCATTAGGTTCTAATAACTTTGACTCCAGTCAACCAAGTTCCAACAAAATTTGGCACAAATTATTGGTAGTTACAGTTATTGGTAACAAAGGTTATTCTTATTTTTTGTAGATAGCTAGCTAACTGACAGCTGAACCAAGTTTCCATTCTAACTTATGTCGAATTTCAAGATTTATGTACAATCGCAAAAAATAAACAGGAGGAAGAAACTTATCAAATTCAAAGGCGTAGATAGAGGAGATTACCGATAACAAACACGCTATTTCAAGCGCCTTTGGATCTTTAAAAGTCACAAACGCAGTTTTGGACTGCCCAGGCTCTCTGCAACCACCTCAAATTAAACAGGAAGAATAAACTTATCAAATTTGAAGGCGCAAAGAAAAGAAGCCGCCAGAAAACATTAAAAGAAGAGATAAGAAAAGAAATCGTACCTGCAGATCTCAATGTGCTCAATTTCACCGGAAAAGGAAAAGAACTCGTGAATTTCTCTCTCCGTAGCTAGATCCGATACCTGCTTTACTTGAACTGTCCTTGTCTGCTAAAAAAGTTTCTGTTAAAAATCAAAATCAAAAATCACCATTGGAATCAAATATTCTGTGTTCATAATCTTACTGGCATTGTCGATTAAATTTCGTCAGATCTCCTTCAAATCTTTTCGAGAATCGCTCAGCAATAAGGCGTGAGCTCACAATCCGTACTTGCACGCCCACTGTGTGTATTAGTGCGTGTAAATTTGCACGTATATAGGGAGACGAACTCTTGGAGAGAGAGAAAATTTGCAAAAGAATGTTGAGCTTCAAATTCATTTCGGTTTAATTTCACCTGAATTAATAATTGCTAATTTCGGTTAATTGCATCAGCCTCCTTACATTTCTCCATATATACAAAACAGCCCTAACCAAACTAATGGCGTTAATTAATTTCCACGTATCACCATTTTGTTTTTCATTTTTCTTTATATTTTTTAACTCAATCTTCATTTATTCATTATTGTGAACAAATTTCTTTAATATTATCTTATTATTTCAGCGACGAGAATATCAACCAGGAGTCCGATTTATGAAATTTATGTAATTTCATACGTCTATTAGATAATGTCTCATTTTATCATTTCAAAACATCTATAGAATTTTGAATTTTTATTTATTTGTTTTTATCATTTTAGGTAACCCGACTCAAATTTTATTACTATCATTTTCCATTGTTTTGATATATTTTCTAAAATCCATCTAAGTGAAATTGGAATTTTAAATTGTAGATAGGGAGAATAGTATAGATGGAGTGAACACCAATATTGACTATTTGTTTATCATTTTTTAAGATCATCTTTTGCACATTGCACTATTCTCAACAAGTTTTTCGAGAATATCAATAGTGTTGTTGATTAGACTTTGATGATAACAACATTTATACACGAGGAATAACTCTCTAAAGTGACATTTATGAATATTTGCGGCAAGTACATTTAGTATAAGAAACTACTTATAATATTGTATAATTGGATAGAATGCAATAATGCAAATACTTTTCTTGTGATCATATAATAATAAAAAGAGCTAGTTGATAGATAAGATTCAACGATAATAATAAAAATAATAATCAATGGCATGAATTTTCAACGGTCAATTGCATAAGCCTAATTAGGCCATATATATACCAATGATACAATGACACAGCTTTATTTAGTGGTCTGACTAATCGCAATATTATATTTTGGTTCGATTATAATGTTGATTGATTTTGGGGGATATTTGCAATATTTTAAAAATTGTGAGGTTTTCAAGATATTACGTTTAAGAAAATATTTCAATTTCAAATGTAATTTGGGATTACGTTTGGGGAATATTTTCCAATTTTTTTTGGCTGAGAATTCCAACACCTATTAAATGCTAGAACTTGGATTGATTTTAATTGGGTGGGTATGTAGCGGTCTAGGTTTCGCTCACGAGTCATGTCATCATTCTCTCAAATTGGCTGATGTTTATCCCACGTCATTGATGATGTAATGCGTTCATGATATCGGCTGGCGTGTCAATGTATTGCATAAAATTGAGCCTTTCACGATTGCGAATTGTGCTTGAAAAACGAATGCTTATTCGGCATTCAGTTTCTTGGCGAAGTCTCTTGTAGACATACAAAACTAACTCTCTTCAGTGCATCATAACAAGCTGGAAGTCGATGATATCATATTTTATTTCATATTAATTTATCGCTGGCTATAAATTGTATTTGTGCATGTAATTTTGAATCATCCCTTGTGCATATTCCATAGTTGCGGCCATCTCATTAGGCAAAAGGTGTGTGTCTTTTGCACGAGCACGTGGCCACGTTTGATATAAACTCTCGTCACGGTACAAGTGTTCACAAAAAAATTCTTCTCACCCTTTAAGGGATCATACACATGCATGGCAAGTAGTACTTCAAATGCATTTTATTAACATTGATTTGTAATTACATAAAGTGTTTGCAAATGCTTAGAAAGAGGGAACCTTAATTTTCCAAGGAATATTCAAGCACAAAGCAACAAGAGTGCTAACCCTATCAAACCAAAGAAGAATGCGATTCTCTTTCTTTTGAAGACCAAATCCAAAAGAAAACTATTAACTTGTGCCTCTAACCACGTTTCACATAGTACATACATAATTATGAGAGTATATATATGTGTAGAAATTGATTGAAGGGAGACAACTAAATCATTCTTCACCAAATCAAAAATACAAGGAGCTCTTTTCAATATATATGGCGGCACAATCAATTGATCAAAATATTGCTTACGAGGAATTTGAGCCTTTTTGCAAATGGCAGCGTAAGGAGGATCGTGACGTTCTTGAAATCCACCTCCCAGGTAAAATATACGGTTAATAATTAAACTACACTAAAATCTAAAATTAATCCAGTACATTTGCTCAAAAATAAAATGTGTTAACTTTTAGTCCTAAACAATATGTTTTGGTTTATATTTAAGAGCTCCGTAAAAAATTAATGGTAAACAGTGTTTTAAAATCCAAATTTGGTTTTGTAGATTTGCACATAAACCTATTTAGTCCTAGACAATATGCTCTAATTCATATTTATCTTATCAATCATGTTAAAACGTGGTTGGCTATTAACCATCTTTAATAAAATTGATATTTTATATAAAGGTCATAATGAAATTGAAAATATAGTAAAAAGCTTGAATCAGACTATAACTAACGGTTCATATAGCGAATAAATTAATAAATTAACTAAAGGTCATAATGAAATTGAAAATATAGTGCTAATTCAGTTATAGTGCTAATTTGAATAAATTCGCTAGATTAAGAAATAAAATACTTTATGGCTAAATATATTGCAAAATGTAAAAAAATATTACATAATTTAAAAAATTCCAATTTTTGAAATAAAAATGTAAAAATGTCACGGTCGTCCTTTGGTAGTGCTTAAGCACAGTTAGAAGTGCACACAACCTTGCAGCGCCGTGCACTAAAATTTGTTTGTTTTTTCTCTTCATAAAAACATTTGAAGATTTCAAAAAGGAGCAGCTGATAGTGCTAATCAGCAAGCACGGGGTGCTGAAGATTTTGGGAGAAAGACCAACCGATGCATCGAAATCGAAAGGCATCAGATTCGACAAAGAGGTGGCTGCACCCAACACCAAATACGACACTCACTCCATCCATGCTAAATTCGTCGATAACAATCTCATCATCACATTGCCGAAGGCCAAACCCGAGCCCACGCTGAAACCGGCTGCAGCTGGAGCCCAGGAGAAGGCCAAGGCCGCAACTCCGTCTATCGGGGGAAACGCAGCAGCGAGCCTCGCCGTGACTGTTGTGGTTGCGACGGTGCTAGCTGCTTATGTGCATTTTATGTACAAGTCCACGGTTGAACGTATATGAATGTATAGTGAGTTGTTAAATGAGAAATCCACTTACTAAAAATAATTGTTGAGATATGTAATGATAAATAATTAAAATATTAATTTTCTACCATGAGTATGTATTTTAGTCTATATAAATTAATTCATGATGCAACACTAACTATTTTAAATTTAGTATTCTAGTATAGCTTATATATCTTTCAATATAAACTTAGATACAACCAAATTGCAATTATATATTGTTGATCAGATTGACAATACGCATAAATTCTTAGATTGCGTTGTGTAGCAAACTTAGATTACTTGAATTTAGTCGGAAGGGATCACCTACAACAAATCCTAAAACCTACTCACAACAAAATAAAATGGATCCTACCATCACTTATTAAAATTGCTTATGTTTATATGATTATTTTATTTTGTTTTGAGTGTGTTTTAGAATTTGTTTTAGGTTTGTTTTACATGAATGTTACTGTATTGTCATATAATTGTAATTATAATTTTGGTGGTTTGAGTTTCTTTATTTTGGCCTATTTGTATTTGATATTGATTTAGATTGATTGAGGTTTATTTATTTTGGTTTTGTCCGATTTATATGTTTTTTGGCCAATTAATGCTTGAGAATTAGGTAATGTTTACTCGGATTTTGGTTTTGTTTTAGCCGATTTATTTTGTTAGCGAGTGGATGCATGGGTTGAGAAGGCGAATGTGCGATAAATGATCAGAGATAACGTGACGTCAAAAGAGAATTAGGGAAATCG
This sequence comes from Salvia hispanica, assembly GCF_023119035.1. Lineage (NCBI taxonomy): Eukaryota > Viridiplantae > Streptophyta > Magnoliopsida > Lamiales > Lamiaceae > Salvia > Salvia hispanica. Next base: position 26,900,127 of record NC_062967.1, on the reverse strand, counting down.
AAGTCATGATGAGAATTTGGTTTTGTTTGGATCAATTTATTTTGACAGCGATGCATAGGTTGAGAAGACGGATGTGCAATAAACGATTACAGGTGACGTGACGTCAAAAGAGAATTAGGAATAGGTTGAAAAGACGGATGTGCGACAAATGATCACTAGGTAGCGTGACGTCAAAAGAGAATCATGGAAATCGAAGCTATAAATGATAATTTGGGAACTTGATTCAATTGGATTGGATTCAATTTAGAGATGGCATTGGGAGTGGACAAAGTGCTGATATATTCAATATATCTAAAGTTTTAATAAAAAAAATATATATAATAAAAACCATTAAAACGCCAATATAAATATGGATAGACTAAAAGCGCTCACTTTATATATGCACTTTACCTCTCTATCAAACGAATCCCGATTAATAAAACAACGAAGGATTAGTAGGCGGCGCCACCGCTAAACGCCACCCTCCGCCACCGAGTAACCGCCGCTTCACGCCCCAATTTAATCTGATTATCGCAATCAATCCAACTCCACGGCCATTCGCACTTGCTCACAATCCTCCGCGAACGCGTCTAACACCATCCACACCCCTCAGATTCAATCCCTAATTTAATCTACACTTCCCTCCCCAAAAAAAATTGGTGTTTATGGAGCCTGATACTGGTAGAGCTGACGGAATCAGCTATGAGGAATCCGGAAATCGTGTTGATCTCGACAACTCCAGTATTCAGCATTGTGAGACCGGGAAAATCGGCGCAGAAGATGTTAATGTTGCTGGGGGTGGAGACGGAAGCAGGAAAGGCGTCGATTCATCTTGTGCCGGAGGAGAAAAGCCGCAATCGGGGAACGAGAGCGCGGTAGGTGGAGTGGCGGGAAATAGGAGTGTTAAGAAGAGGATAGTAAAAAAGACTGTGATAGTTAAAAGGGTGATAATGAAGAGGGTGCCGAAGAGGGTTTTGATCAATCGCTCGGAAGAGGGGATCAATTTGAGTGAGGTAAGAAGCAATGATGGCGTGATTGAAAATTCTAACGTTGTTGATGGGTCTAAAAGCTTGAACCCTGTGAATTATGTCGATACAGATGATATTAAAGGGAATGATGCTGTAGGTGAAGTAGAGAGAAACAATTTAACAGTGTCTTCTTGTGATTTAGAAGTTGATAAGGCCATATTAAGCATTGGGACTATTAGTGAGAGAAAGAATACTGTGACAGAGAATGAATTAACATCATGTACTGTGGAGAATCAGAGTACTGGTATTGTCAAAGCAGCGGATATGGAGATTACCACAGGTCAAAGTGAGCGTCCAGTAGGAGAAGAATGTGGAATTTTGGATGCAAAGGAAAATGGAAGACGGAATATTGAAGCTGAAAGTTGCAGTGGTGAAGTGGAGAGTGATGAGGAATTGGAAGCTGAGGAGCGGAGGAAGAAGCGGAAAACAGAGATTTTCCTTGGTGGTCTAAGCAAGGCTACGAAGGAGGAACACATTAGGGAAGTGTTTGAAGGTGTTGGATCAGTTGTGGAAATAAGGATTGTGGTGAACCCTACATCAGGGAAGAATAGAGGCTTTGCCTTTGTGCAGTTTGCCACAGCTGCTGATGCTAAAAAGGCATTAGCAAAATACTCTGAAGTTGAGGTAACTTGTATTCTGGTTCTGGTTACATATTGCATTGTATGTAGCATAGAATGTTGGCGTATACTATATACATTACAGTTGTCCATTTTATAATGATGACATGCTAGTTGCTGGTTTAAATTTGCTTTACGTGTATAGAAGCTAATGATGCAAGGCTTATGATGTCATCGAAAGAGCCTTGAACTACAAAGCATGGCTCATTCTTTTGGTATGACCGTGGTATTTTTATAATCAAATATCTCTGTCTGTATATTGTACTTATACCCTTATCTGCCTATAAATGGTCGTCTATTCCTTGATTTAATGTAATTATCTGATCATCTGCACATGCTGTTACTTTGTCCTTGCAGCTATTCCTTGTCATGCTTTATTTTCTGCCTCCTACGAAATTATTCCTTTTTGCCCTGATATGAGCTATTGCTGTTCTAATGTCTTTTATTTTTGTTACTTAACTTTAGATATGTGGGAAGCTCTGCAATACAGCTCCAGTCCAGGGAAGTGATACAATATTTATTGGTAATATAGACAGAAATTGGAAGAGTGGAGATGTGAGCTTTTTTTATGCTTTGTTTTGTTCAACATCATTAATATCGATGATGTAACTAAAGGGTACTCTTTCTGCAGTTGGTTGAGTTGCTAGAGAAAGCTGGCGTTGAGAAAATAGATACAGTCACTATTAAGGCTCATCCAACTAACAAAGAGAGAAATCGTGGTTTTGCCTATGTTGAGCTTCAAACAAGTAAATATGCTCGAATTGCTTTTAAGAAACTGCAAGAGAAAGATGCTTTAGGGACAAACCAGAATGTAAATGTTTCATGGGCACAACCCATAAATGATCCACCCCAAGAAAAAAATTCACAGGTCAGTGTTGCCCTTGCAAAAGATCTTCCTTCATTTTTGAAGAAAAGATATTTCTTTCATTAAATATACAACCTCTGATGATGCTCTGACATGCATTGAGGCTGTCATTAGAGAGAAGATTAGGAGATGACTGCTCCAAGGTTCCCTATTCTCTGGATGGTCCTGTCTTAGTCTAGACTCGAAGGGTGCATTTGCTTTCAGGTATAAGGAAAATTAGGGATAAGAAAATTCTCTCCTTTTAAAACTCTCATTTATTTTTCATCCTTATCTATAAGAAAGAATTTCACCCTTTCTTATTCATCATTATCAGAACAATACCTTATGATGATATTATCCCTCCGGGGTGAAAAGGAGGAATAAGAAATGGCTAAATCCTTTTTTATGGATAAAGATGGAAAAGAAAGGAGGGATTTAAACTGAGAAAATTTTCTTATCCCTAATTTTCCTTATTCCTTAAAGCAAAAACACCCTAAAAGTAGACTACTTATTTTGGGAATTGATTCAAATATTTATTATGGTAGGTTAAGATGACTGCATCCCTTGCAAAAACAATTCCAAAGAGGAAGCAAATGACACAAACCTCCAATCTGACTAGTGCACAACACCTTGAAGCAAAAGAGAATGCATCACGAAGTAAGTACTAGAATTCTTTTCATCCTTGATGGATTGTATTAATTGCTGAAAACTAATCTGACTCTAAAAGTTTTAGAATTTAGATGCTGCCTGGTTAAGATTGATGTGTATAAAAAAATTGTAGGGAGGAAATTCGGTTGCTTTCAAGAGTGCCTTTGATGGCAGCATCTTAGAATTTTGGATTTCACTTTCACGCTGTATATTCTTGACTGCAGTACGAGCTTATAATTTGAGCATTTATATTTGTAAAGTCTCCACTTACAAAGAAATTAGAGTTTGGCTACGCTAAGTAATGGTTGAATATTCTACCAAGACAATTTAGACTTTATCAGAAGATGTGTTTGGATCTTTTATGTTATTTGGATTGAAAATTTGATGATGGATTTAATCCATTTTAGGAAATACAGTAGTAGTTGTTTGGATTGGAAAATTCATTTATTGATGGATTTTATCCATATAAGCAAATACATTAGTGATTGTTTGGATTAGAATGCACTTGAAATCATCACTCTCACGTAAAGGTTCAAAGTTGTGACTGTTTGTTGCTTTGTAAGATAAACAGAAAATATTACTTTGTTTAATAGATACTTCTGATGTGTATTTCTTATATCTGCTTTTGTGAATTTCGGTTTCCAGCATCCAAAAAGCCGCATACACTTAGAAACAAGGGCAAAGCTGCCAGCAGTAGTTATGATCATGTAAAGGTTGTTAACAGAACTTCTACTACTGAAGAACTTGTACAATTATTGAGGCAGCAAGCGTCAACTCAGAATAATCCTCCCCATTCAGGTTCAGGTACAAGGAAGTTTTTACTTGTTTTTTCCCCATTGATCATTTGTAGGGAATTAGGATTCTTGTGTTGTGAGATCAATTGTCTTGACAGATCTATTTATTTGTTTCTCTTTGAAGTCAATATTTTACCTCCTTTTTGTTCTTTTCCACCAAAGGCACAAGCTAGTTTAATTGGTCAATAGCATCATCACAGAAGTTACTTTGATTGATACTCTCCGTGAATCTACATTTATTTTTTACCTAATCACTAGGGTCTGACATGAAAAGGATGGTCCTCAAGTAGGTTCAGGACATATATCATCTGAATCATGTTGACTATACTTCGCTAGCAGAATTTACTTGTTAAAATTTTGTAAACTAAGGCCTGGAGAAACAATTCTGCTGCATTCAATTCGTCTATGATGTTTCTGGACAGGTGCAGTTATGTCAGACCATTGTTTCCTCTTACCTGGGAGCAAGCGGCCATTTTCACAAGTGGTAAGTTATTATAAGTCTTCAGTATACACTTTCCTATTTGTCCATGTATTCTTTTCTCTTTTCCATTTGATAGACTTATTTCTGTTCATCCAGACAGCCAAGCTTACTGCTCAGTTATTGTATTCAGGGCCATGATCCTCTCTCTGTGCAGCACCAAGGATTGTCACAAGTGCATGCAGAAAGCTTGTATCGAATTTCTGGCCCAAGGTCTTCTAGATGCTGAGGCAGAAGTCCTCCTTCATGCTACATATCAAATATTGGATGTTTTTCTTTTTGAGATAATTGTTTGTTAGTTCATTGATACCTTCTCTTGTTCTCTAATTCCAGCTCATTATCTCATGGCGTTGGTCTGTTACGGTCCCCTTATCATCATCAACCTGGGCTTGAGTTCCCATCTGGTCAGTGAATCTTTGATATGTATTCTTATGTTTTAACTTGTACATACTCCCCTTAAATTAACAGTATTTATTATTTTGTCTCTCAGAATCAATCAATGGGAGAAGTTATCCTAGACATTTTGAGGTACTCTAGCCATGCTCTTTTCCCACTTTGTTACAGTTTTCCCAGGTCGAGTCTCTCGTGCTTGGTGGTACTGAGGGACGCAAACTGATACCAAGAGAGGCATTCCAAGCCTGATTTCTTTTATTTTTCTTCTGTTTTGTAATATAGTAACGTTATTAAAGAATATACTCCCTCCGTCCCACGTTACTTGAGTCACTTCTTTTTCGCACTCCTTTTGAAAAAATAATAATAAATAGTTAAAGTGGAGAAAAAATAAAGTAAAAAAGAGAATACTATAGTTAAGACTCTTCTCTACATTATTCTCTCTCTTACTTTTCTTTCTCTCCACTTTAACTATTTATTATTATTTTTTTAAAACGAGTGCAAAAAAGAAATGACTCAAGTAATGTGGGACAGAGGGAGTAGAGTAATATCTTTAAAAAAAATAAAGGAGGAATTTTGCGTTGTATGTTTCTCCTCTGCTTCTTATGGATATTTGCAGATTGCTGGCCTGGCTATAGCATTATCTGAACCTCATTATTGGCAGTAAACTGATGCATTGAGATGCTCGATACATCCTGATTTCTTCTCTTTTTGCAGGCCAGAGATCGAGCTTCTTACTACGAAGATACTAATCCTTATCGCAGACGTGAGTCAATTTTTTTTTTGGCTCCACCTCTTACATATTTTCTGTGTTCCTTTTGATCAATGGAAATTAGCTCATGACATTTCTTCCCATTATCATGTAGCCTATTATATTCACTCATATATACTTGAATTTAATACAGTAATCTTGATTTTTTGGTATCTATTTGGTGATTTGAGATTAGCTTCTGCTCATTTTTGCTCATGAAGTGTATTTTTCTTTGTTCAGGTTGAGAATTCATCACTGGGGATGGGCTTGATTGGGGAACTGATGTATATTTTTAAATGTAAAATTTTCTTAGTATGACTGATGATAGCTGCTCCAGTTTTGCTGTTAAGAAGATTTGTTTTTGCTATTTTGAAATTAAATCGAGTATGATATTTATTTTGAAATTCATAATATAAAGTTCCCTCCAATTTTCTTACGCCGTTAAGTTTTATTAGTATGGACATTTAATAGAAAAAAGACAGATTGATACAAAAAATTAGGATTAGATTATTTGAGTCAAAAGATGATTAAACAAGTTAGCACTATCAAAATAAATGGTTATTTTCACAAAATTAAGGTAAATCTAATTAAACTATGTTTTTAGCTAACAAATAGAAAATTTGATTAGTTTCACATAAAACTTTTAAGAAGGGTTGACAATTTTCAATATGATACGAATGTTAAACACGTATAAAATTAATGAGTTTTGATTCAGCTTTATTGGATTATGTCGTTATTGGATTAACTTATTAGAAACTTGATTATTTGAGATTGGGCTTGAGTTGGATAAGAATTAAGTAACCCATCAAAATATTATTATTATTTCAATTATTTTTATTTTTAAAAAAATTATACTTTAGTTTTTATTCTCTAGATTCATATGAATTGAGTTTTTATCATGTAAATTGGGCTTTTTCGTGCTAATTCATCTAAGGATCCGGCAGACCGATTTAGGGCATCCGCAATGGGGCGGACGATGCGACGACGATGCATCGTCCGTCACATCGTCCGCCACTGCAGCATCGCGGACGATGGTTAACCATCGTCCGCGGACGATGCGCGGAGGATATCCATCGTCCGTCGCATCGTCCGCCACTATGGACGACGCGGACGATGGGTCACGGACAATAGGCACGCGTTTCCTTTTTTTTTTTGAATTTTTTCAAATTTTTTTTCTTATTTAAACACTACTATTCACTACCATTTCACACACTCATCTCTTCAATTTCTCTTCAATTATTCTCTCTCTAATCGTCTAAAAAATGAATCCCGACGACTACGATTTGAGTACATCGGATGGCTGCAGACGGGCCTTGACTCGAGCCTTGTTCGATGTCGTTAATGATGCCAAGGCGGAATGCTTGGCACAAATGCAGTGGGAGCAGGCGGCGGAGGCGCCGGTCCCTCGCCCGATACGACGTCGGACGTTTGTTCCCCGCGAGCACGACGTAGCGCATGAACGTCTGTTCGCAGATTATTTTGCCGAGAATCCAAGGTGGGGCCTGAATGTTTTTCACCGACGTTTTAGAATGAGGCGAGATCTTTTTCTCCGCATTGTGCACACGTTGGAGGGACGTGATGAGTACTTCCAGTATCGGGAAGACGGGATCGACAGACCCGGACTTACGCCGTTGCAGAAGTGCACGGTTGCGATTCGCCAATTGGCCTACGGCACAACAGCGGATATGTTCGACGAGTACCTTCACGTCGGGGATACAACTGGCCGTGAATGTCTGAAGATATTTTGTAAGTTAGTTGTGGAGGCTTTTGGTGACACATATTTGCGACGCCCGACTGCTAATGATTGCCAGAGCCTGATGCGGATGCACAAGACGGTGCACGGCTTCCCTGGGATGCTAGGGAGCATCGACCGTATGCACTGGCAGTGGAAGAACTGCCCGACGGCCTGGAGAGGCCAATTTACTAGCGGCTACAAGGGCAGCCACCCGACGATGATCCTAGAAGCCGTCGCTAACCACCGCCTCTGGATCCGGCATGCCTACTTTGGTGTAGCCGGGTCGAACAACTACATCAACGTCCTCAACTCGTCCACCCTATTCGCCGATCAGTGCAGGGGTCGCGGTCCGGCCATTTAGTTCACTGCCAACGGCCGCACACATCATATGGGGTACTACTTAGCCGATGACATATACCCTAGGTGGCCTGTTTTTTTGAAGACGATCAACTGCCCAATTGGTGAGAGGAGAGTCTTGTTTGCGGCAAAGCAGGAGTCCGCGCGAAAGGATGTGGAGCGGGCTTTTGGGGTGCTCCAATCGTGGTGGGCAATCGTGAAAGGTCCGACGCGTTTCTGGTACAAGGAAGTCATCGCCGACGTCATGTATGCGTGCATCATCATGCATAACATGATAGTCGAACAAGAACGTGGCCATGTCACCAATTGGGTGGATGATGAAGCCGGATCTAGCTCCAGCACGGCGACCTCGCCGGTCACTCGAGGATTACCGACTGGCTTCGGTGCGGTTCTAGAGCGACAGGCCTCAATGCGCAACCAACAAGACCATACTCAACTCATGACCGACATGATTGAAGAAGTTTGGAACCGCAACCACCGCCGTTGAGAAATTGTAGTTTTTTTTTCGTATTGTAATGTTTGAATTTTAATGAAATGAAGTTAGTTTTCCAAATTTTGAAGTATTTAAATATTCAAATAATAGAAAAATGCTTAGGGCGTCGCTTAGGGAGCTATAGTCTGCCCCACTGCAGGTGGAATAGAAGGAGGATAAAATACTGACGTGGCGGTGCATAGGGCGTCGCTTAGGGCGTCCCATTGTGGATGCCCTTGTGGATGCCCTTGTCATTCCCACGCAAAATTATGCCAAACAGATTGAATCATATTTTTTGTAAAAGTTGAATGTGAGATAAAGCTATAAATTGATGACAAAATCTAAAACCGCTTAAAATTGACTAATACTCAAATGGATCGAATTTTTAAATAGAGAAGGCGGGAAAGCCTAACTAACTCTCCAACTGCTCAAATAAGAGACGATTTTCATCTCTCTCTCTCTCTCTGAGCAGCTGAATTCACTGTCAATTTCTCTCTCTCACAAACCGCATATGCAGTCACAATTCACATGTCAATTGCGCCGCCGCCGGAGATAAAGCAAGTGGTGTCGGAATTATGGACGAATTTAACCCGACGGATGAGGAGATAATCCGTGAGTATCTGATGAAGAAGATCAACAATGAGGCGTTTCACACCGACATGATCAGTCCGGTTCACTTCTATGCTTTCACTCCAGATTATCTTTCTGGTAAATTTCTATTTTCTTTTTTTTTAATCAGTACTATTTCTCGCTCATTTCGCCTCTTTCTTCAGATTGAGTGATTATTGCTTTTCGTGATTCGATTTTCGACAAATTATAGACGTTTTTGTTCGAATCGAAATCTTGTATTTGAGTAATTTCAATCTTAATCGTAAGTATATATGATTATGCGATATTTTTTAAACAAATTACATGAATACTTCATTAAATCTTGTTTTATTTAACTTTTAATTGTAATCAACGAAGTTTATGTGCTTCTTGTGAATCAGTGTAGTTTTTCTTCCGTTTATCCTCTCTGTTTCTAGGGATCTCTGTTCTGAAACTGCACTAATTTGTTAGTACTAATAGTACTTTTTATTTGCTCTATTTCTGCTATAAATCGATTATTTTTCTAGTGTTGATTATTTTAGTATTAGTATTTAAATCGCGGATTTTCAGCTACAATGAAATATAGCTGAGTTATAGTTCTGTGTTGCTGTGTTATGGTGCAGAAATGTATAGAGCAAGTGGAGAAAGAGTGTGGTATTACTTCACACAGAGAAGGAGAAAGCATAGACACGGTAATGTGGTCGACAGGACAGCAGCGGGTGGATATTGGGAAAGAGTTACTGCTCCCGAAGATATCATGCATAATCGAAGAGTTATTGGTTCGTGCAGGCTGTTCGCCTACTTCACAGGGAAACGTCAAGATTCTGTCAGGACTAATTGGATGATGCAAGAATTCACAGCACCAGAGAATCGTGTGAGGGTAAGTATTTTCTTTTGTGGTTGTAGATTTTTGGTCCTAACTTGTGTCGTTGTTGTTTGTCGTGTTCATATCAAATGGAGATTGTCGTCGTTGTTGTTGGGAAGACACGACGAAGATCCATTGTTTGGGGTGGATTTAGTAGTGAATTTAGAATTGTTAAGATGTTAAAATCTGGTGTACTAACATGTATTGATCCACATTGTTGTGTTGTGTTGTGCAAGCAGATGAAAGATTGGGTTGTGTGTAAGATGTACAAGAACGAAAGCCGGAGATCAAGAAAAAGAAAAAGAAAAAGAAACCCGGAGAACACTAACCCGGCCTATACTGAGGCGATACGACCAGTCGACGATAGCTCAACAGCAATGGCAAGCCCAAATTTCGAATGTTTTAAGCTATGGAAAAATTTCAAAGTTGATTGTGTTTCTTTATCAAAATAACTCAATGTGATGGGAACTTATTCAGCTAAGTTTTAGGTAAAACAGTCATATTGTTTTCATTTCTTATCATTTTCAGCAAGCTGTAAGTTGTTTGATAAGGGATTTCAGGTTGAATAAGTTTATTTTTAATACTCCATATGATTCAATTTTGGTGGATTGTATATTGCAACTTTTATGCAAAATTTTGAGTCTTAAAAGATTAGTTTTGTTGTTTTAGTGAGACTCGGGTGTAGCTCTTTTGGTGGGGATTAGTTACACTCCTTTCGCTTACAACAAATAGGTTTAGCAGTGGACGATACGAGTTTTATTTGATATTGGTAATAAAAAATATGATTGAAATATTGTACTATATGAAAAAAGACATAGTTATTCATTAGAGAGAAACTTTAACATGAATATTGTAAATAAACAAAACTTGAGATCTAGTACAAGTACTATTAGCAAAGCCACAGTCGAGTGAAATTTCAGTGGATAACATTCATAGACATTTATTTCTGATTATTAATAAGAAAAAATATAATTTTATAGTTATTACATTTACCGTTAATGAAAAAGGAGATTGATAAAAAAAAAGTAGTATGATCGATTATTTGAAGGATAAAATCATTTAAGAGGTAATATAACTTCGATCATTAATATCTATTTATATGTTCTCTTTAAAGCTTCCCAAATTTAAGAATAGTTTGATTTTCCAATTTCTTACGTAGATTATAATTTAATTAATTTTGATTTTTTTTTTCGTGGTGGTTAGATTGAATAAATTTTACTAATAGAAAAGGCGGGAAAATCCCAACTAACTCAAACTGTCGAAAGTGTGTTTATTTGAGCAGAGCTCTCTCTCTCTAAAAAAAATCACCCCCAAAACCCAGCCTCACTGCGCCACCACTTTCACATGTCGGCGGCGGCGGCGGCGATAAAGCAAGTGGTGTTGGAGCCATGGGCGAATTAGCTCAGGTTCGCGAATTTAAACCGGCGGATGAAGAGATAATCCGTGAGTATCTGATGAGGAAAATCAACGATGAGGCGTTTCACACCGACATTATCAATACAGTTCAATTCTATGCTTCCGATCCAGATAATCTTTCTCGTAAATTTCTATTTTATTTCTTTTATTTCTTGCTCATTTCGCCTCTTTCTTCAGATCGAGTGATTATTGCTTTTCGTGATTCAATTCTCTGTTTTTGTTCTAATCGAAATCGAGTAATTTCATGAAATTTAATCTTATTTAACGTGACTTTCATGCCTCTTATGCGACAGTTTTGAACGTATATTTAATTATTTTATGCAGCAATGACTGTTGATTTTATTTATTTAACTTTTACTAGTTGTCTTGATTGTAATCAACCAAGATTATGCGTTTCTTGTGAATCAGTGGAGTCTGCACTAATTATGTTTTGGTTGTTCTTTTTCTACTATTAGGTTTCTTATTGAATTTGGTAAAAGATTTCAACTACAATGAATTTATAGCTGAGTTATAATTGTTTTTCTAGCTTAGATAAGTATAGGTTTGTGTTGCTGTGTTTGGTGCAGAAAGGCATAGCGCAGGTGGAGACAGAGTGTGGTTTTACTTCACAAAGAGAAATAGAAGGTATAGCCATGCTGATGTGGCGGACAGGAGAGCAGGGGATGGATATTCGAAGGTTATTGGTGCTCTCAAACGTATCACGCCTAACGGAGAAAGAATTGGGTCGCGCAGGCTGTTCGTCTACTTCACAGGGAAAAGTCCAGATTCTGTTCAGACTGATTGGCTGATGCAAGAATTCGCAGCGACAGAAAACCACGCAAGGGTAAGAATATATCTTTTGTGGTTATCGTCTTGGTTGATTGGTTGTTTGCCGTGTTCATTCAAATGGAGATTGTCTGAGTTGTTGTGAAGACACGATGATCCACTGTTTGGGTTGGATTTAGTAGTGAATCTAGAATTGTTAAAGATGTTAAAATCTGATGTACTAACATCTATTGTGTTGTGTTGTGCAAGCAGATGGGTGATTGGGTTGTGTGTAAGATGTATAAGACAACCAGGAAAGGCGGCGGCTCTAGTTTGATTCGTGATGCAGTGAACCATGTTGGAGAGGCGAACAACAACCCGGCCTATGCTGAAATTGATGAAACATGAAGGGTTGGTGTTTCTTTATAAGAACAGTCATTGAGATGAAAACTTATTCAGATCACTTTTTAGGTAAAACAACTCCATTTGTTACAGTTTATGTGAATATCATCATAATATCTTATTATTAGTCTCTAGTTGGATTTAGATTTTACTAATCTTGAATGTGTATGCTTTGGTTGTGATTGCAGGTGAAGGACACGCAGTGAATCAGTTGTGTAATGAAAGGCTTATTAATTTTTGTAGTGCTAATTCTTGCTCATAATGACATACTAGTATTTGTTTTTCATTTTTTGTTCGTAAAGATTGATTGAGGTGTTTCACAGAACCATTAAAATTATGATCATAATTCTAATAATCAGAGACTAGTTCAGTGTGGACAAAAACTCCAGTCACAATAGTATACAATGTATTGAATTGTATACTACTACTTTCTACCAATAGTTTTTTTTGTTTTCTAAAATTTTATTACAGTGGTAGTATAATGTACTCCCTTTGTTCCATGTTAATTGAGTCATTTTTTTATTTTGAAAAATTTTAAAATAATTGAGTCATTTTTATTTTTGGAAAAAATTAACCTATCTCTTACTTTATTTCTTTATTCTCTCTTAATATATTCACTATTATTAAATTCTATGCCGAAAAAAAGAACCTCTATTAACAAGGCAAAAAGAAGCACTTCTGTTAATAAGGAACAGAGGGAGTATTGAATTGTACTCCATGCAACTTCTTGCAAATAGTTTTTATATTCATTTTTGTTTATCCACCAAAATTAGTTCGGTTTTATTTTTAATTGTAATTGACATGGGCATAAATCGAAGTTCATGTACCTCAAAAGATATTTTCAAATTTTATAGATTAAAATTGATACCTTAACAAATTTCGCAAAAAAAAAAAATGTTCTCTCTTATTAACATTTGTCTCATACTAATATCAATTTAATCGTGGACAAAAAAGTGGAGTACAATTTTTAGGTAGATTATAATTTAAGTGAAGTTGGTATTTCGTAGTATTAATTCTCCTAAGAGCAATCAAGTACTTAACACTCATGAATTCGCCCTATAAATTCAACCATTTCCCCCCTTGCCACATCAACACTTTATCTTCAAGCATAAGCACGTGCAATAGCATCCCTAAATTCTACCCTATAAATCCGTCTATCTTTATTTCACCACCATTTTCATTTTTTATTTATTTTTGTGTTCTCAAATAAAATAAAGTAGCGAAATAACATAAATTTAAGAACATCCATCCAATCTTATTTCACCACCATTTTCATTTTTTTTTCATGATATTGAAATATAGAAAAAATTACAACGAGAAACAAACTAAAAAAGATACATATAAGTTTGAACGTTTCAACGCATGACAAATTTATGTGAAGCGGGTGCATAAAAATAAGGGAAATTGGTCTCTAAAACCATGAACTTTGCCTAAAATTTGGTATTTCCCATGAACTTTGAAATTGGTATATAATATCACAAACTTTGCATTTTGTTTGGTATTTCCCACGGCATGTTTATTACTATATTTGACTAACTTACGAGGCTTTTATCATACTTGACACAATTAAATCAACGTGGTTTTCAACGTGACTTTTTATGCTACATGTTATGAACTTAAAAAGTGGTTTCAAATATTATAAAACATATCACGGTTGCCTACTTGTATATTTCTATTCATTGAGTAAATCATCTTGAGCCATATATGTGTTGCTTTGCACTAAGCGAAAAAGACGATTTCAATGATGTTTCTCCGTAGATTCACCTATATAAGTCGTTGCTAAAGTTGCAAAGATAAGAGCTTGAATACCACTCGTAAATAATCCAAGGAACATGACATTGCAAAGTGGTATTGAGACCAATCCTTTAATAATTTGTACTCAGAGTTGATAGTTTTTTTTTTTTTTACTTTTATAGCTTAGACAAGTAGTAGTATCAGTATTGTGTTGCTGTGTCTGGTGCAGGAGTACATGGAGCAAGTGGAGACGGAGTGTGGTATTTCTTCACTAAGAGAAAGAGAAGTAATAGACCCACTCAGGTGGTGGACAGAAGAGCAGGGAATGGAGATTGGAAGGTTGTTGATGTTGATAAACATATCGTGCATGATGGACGATCAATTGGGGTGAAAAGTGGGTTCGCCTACTACGCAGGGCCATATCGAAAAACTGCTAGGACTGATTGGACGATGAAAGAATTCAGAGCACCAGAGAACCAAGTGAGGGTAAATAATTTCTTTTGTGGTAATAGAATTTTGTCGTCTTGGTTATTGTATGCTTGAGGCGGTTGTTGTTTGCTGCGTTCATATCAAATGGAGATTGTCGGAGTTGTTGTGGGGACACGATGATGATCCGTTGTTTGGGTTGGATTTAGTAGTGAATCTAGAATTTGAATCCATTGTTAATATGCTTAATAATCTGATGTACTAACATTTGTTGATCACATGTGGTGTGCAAGTAGTTTGATCTTTGGGTTGTGTGTAAGATGTACAAGTACAAGTCAACCAGTAAAAAAGGCAACTCTAAGTCGATCCGTGATGTGGTGAATGAAGCCGGGAGTTCAAGAAAAAGAAACCATGACGGAGAAGAGAAAGATGGAAAGGTGAACAAACGTCGTGCGAAGAGCTCAACTGCAAGCGCAAGGTTTGAATGTTTTAAGCTAATAAACAAGTTCAAAATTGATGGAAGCATGAAATGTTGTGTTTCTTAGTATGATTTGTTACTTCTAATGTTTCTTTATTAGATTCAGTCAATAAAACAGTCATATCATATAGCCTACCTATTTGTATTAATAAAATTTTTCACTAATCTAAATGTGCACTTTTTTATTGTTGTAATTGCAGCTGCAGGTGAAGGACAAGATATGAATCAGTTGTTTGTACAGATTGAGGAGCATAGTTCTAAATGTGCACCACCTTTTTGTTGTTGTAATTACAATCAGCATTAAAATTAGGAGCATTGCATAGTTCTAAAACTCCAGTGAGTCATGATTCTATATTTCTAATACTTTTGGGACTTGTTTGTTGCAAAGTTTGTGCCAGCCGCTTGACCAACTCACACATGGAGTATATTTTTATCGATTGTGCGTAATAACCAAATGTCGTTTCATAAGTTGTTATTTTTCAAAGTCGGAGGGAATACAAGATAATACTATAGTCATATTTCTTAAATTGCACTATACAATAAGATGTATAGAAAATTAGAAATTATATATTCTCTGTCTCAACTAATGTCATACTTTCTGTTTTATTTATCCCAAAAAAATGTCATGTTTCTTTTTTAATTAAATTCTCTCACATTAATATATAAAAAATACGTACTATATTTTGGTAGTATAAAGTTTAAAAAAATGTCATGTTTCTTTTTTAATTAAATTCTCTCACATTAATATATAAAAAATACGTACTATATTTTGGTAGTATAAAGTTTAATCTTGGTAGAATGTATTGAACTATATACAACAAAAATTTAATTTACTCCGATTCAATGATTAACTTCGAAATGCAGTAATGGGAGTATATTTTATCATTATATGGTGTCAATCAGACTACGAACCATTCCATTATAATTTAGAGAATCTTAACAAAATTGCTGGGAAAGAAATACAATAAGAACCTAAACAAGAGACAAAGATCTAAATTTTGGATCGAAATACCATTTATTTTATTTTCATCTCTCCTATCAATTAATTGTGAACAAAAGAGTACAATTTTTAGGTAGATTATAGTATAAGTAAATTTGGTATTTTGTATTGATTCTCCTAAGAGTATTCACAATAACCCCATGAATTCGCCCACTTTTTTCCTTGCCACATCAGCACTTTATCTTCCCGTCCAAGCTCAGCTCCTGCAATAGTGGCCATAAATTTTGTCCTATAAATCCATCTAATCCTTATTTCACCACCATTTTCATTTTTAAAAAAAAATTTCTGTTCTCAAATAAAATAAAGTAGCGAAATAACATAAATTTAAGAACATCCGTCCATCCTTATTTCACCACCATTATCATTTTTTTTCATGATATTGAAATATAAAAGTACAATGAGAAACTAACTAAAAAAAGATAGATATAAGTTTCAACATATGGCAAATTTATAGAGTGAAAATAGAGGGTAAAAAGTGAGAAAATAATTTTTTTTTTAAAAATACAAATCGTGGAGATCGGCGATAAGACTGCAATAGGGTCGATCAATCCGCGGATCACGTAGGGCAACTTGATAGACCCAATTGTGAATGCTCTAAGCATGTGACAAGCTGATTCATCATTCCAATATCGAATTATGTGCATAAAAATAAGGAATTGAGTGAATTTTAATAGAAAAGGCGGGAAAAGCCTAACTAACTTCAAACTGTATCTCTCTCTCTAAGCGGAGCTGAGTTGCAAAGTACTGTATTCAAGTTCGAAAAATCACCCCAAAAATAAAGCCTCACTGCGCCGCCACTTTCGCGTGTCAATTGCGCCGGCGACGGCGATTAAGCGAGTGGTGTTGGATCCATGGGTGAGGTACCTCCGCGTCGCGGATTTAACCCGAGGGACGAGGACATAATCCGTGAGTATCTGACGAGGAAAAGCAACGAGGAGGGGTTTCACACCAACTTGATCCATACGGTTAATTTTTATGATTTCGATCCAGATTATCTTTCTGGTAAATTTCTAGTTTCTTTTTTATCTGTATTATTTCGTGATTATTGCTTTTCATTATTCAATTTTCTGTTCTAATCGAAATCTTGTACTCCATTTGAGTAGTTTCAGATCTGAATCATCTTCAAATTATGTATTTCACTAATCCAGCAATGACTGTTTTATTTAAATTTTAATTTATTCAACGAAGATTATGTGTTTCTTGTGAATCAGTGTAGTCGTTGTTTCTGAAACTGCACTGATTTGTTAGCGCTATGTTTTATTTCTTCTTTTTCTGCTATAAATCGATTATTTTTTCTACTGTTAATACACTTGTTTATATTTCTATTTTTTACACTTGTATATTTCTATTTTTTACACTTGCCATATATGTGTTGCTATGCACTAAGCGAAAAAGACTATTTCAATGATGTTTCTCCATAGATTCACCTATATAAGCTGCGGCTAAAGTTGCAAAAATAAGAGCTTGAATACCACTCGTAAGTAATCCAAGGAACATGACATTGCAAAGTGGTAGTGGAACCAATCCTTAATAATTTGTACTCACAGTTGATATTTTTTTTTTACTTTTATAGCTTAGACAAGTAGTAGTATCAGTTTGGTGTTGCTGTGTCTGGTGCAGGAGTACATGGAGCAAGTGGAGACGGAGTGTGGTATTTCTTCACTAAGAGAAAGAGAAGTAATAGACCCACTCAGGTGGTGGACAGGAGAGCAGGGAATGGAGATTGGAAGGTTGTTGATGCTGTTCAAGATATCATGCATGATGGACGAGCAATTGGGGTGAAAAGTGGGTTTGCCTACTACACAGGGCCATATCGAAAAACTGTTAGGGCTGATTGGACGATGAAAGAATTCAGAGCACCAGAAACCCAAGTGAGGGTAAGTAATTTCTTTTGTGGTTATAGAATTTTGTCATCTTGGTTATAGTATGCTTGAGGCGGTTGTTGTTTGCTGCGTTCATATCAAATGGAGATTGTCAGAGTTGTTGTGGGGACACGATGATGATCCGTTGTTTGGGTTGGATTTAGTAGTGAATCTAGAATTTGAATCTATAGTTAATACGCTTAATAATCTGATGTACTAACATCTGTTGATCACATGTGGTGTGCAAGCAGTTTGATGTTTGGGTTGTGTGTAAGATGTACAAGTACAAGTCAATCAGTAAAAGAGGCAACACTACTTCGATCTGTGATGTGGGGAATGAAGCCGGGAGTTCAAGAAAAAGAAACCATGACAGAGACGAGAAAGATGGAAAGGCGAACAGCACACAGTACAAACGTCATGCAAAGAGCTCAACTGCAGCTGCAAGCGCAAGGTTTGAATGTTTTAAGCTAATAAACAAGTTCAAAACTGATGACAGCATGAATTGATGTGTTTCTTAGTATGCTCTGTTACTTCTAATGTTTCTTTATCAGATTCAGTCAATAAAACAGTCATATCATATTGCCTTCTTATTTGTCCTAATAATTTTTTCACTAATCTAAATGTGCACTTTTTCTGGTTGTAATTTTGCAGGTGAATGGACAAAAGCTATGAATCAGTTGTTTGTACAGATTGAGGAGCATAGTTCTAAATGTGCACTCTTTTTTGTTGTAATTACAACCAGCATTAAAAATAGGAGCATAGTTCTAAAATAGAGATCATTTCGGTATAGAACAAAAACTCCAGTGAGTCATGATTCTATGTCTAATACTTTTGGCCTTTGGGACTTGTTTGTCGCAATGTCCTTGCTACGACCGCCTGACCAACTCACACATGGAGTATATTTTTACCGATTGTGCATAATAACCAAATGTCGTTTCAAACGTTCTTACTATTTTTCACAAGGTAATAATCATATTTCTTAAATGAGAACATCAGCACTATACAAAATAAATGTCATACTTTTCATTTTCTAAAAAAATATCACATTTCCTTTTTATTTTGGAAAAGTTCTCTCACATTCTAATCAAAACCTTTCAGCGAGGCGAGCTGTGACTGCTCTCAGCTTAGAATAAACTTTAGCAGCAGGGGACCCCAAAATCAGACTACACAGCGAGTCCCTCGCGACCTTAATGTTAGCAAACGACCCAAGCATATGAATCTTCGAATCCGCAATCACAATCCTCGTCCTAGTTGAATTCTCAATTGCGAATTTCGTCTTTCCCCCTTTCCCACTCAGCCGCCCGATCGCTCGGGACAGGTGCTCCCCCTTCAGCGTCTTCACATCCTTGATCTCGAACGACTCCACGTACAGCTCATCCATCCGAAGCAGCGCCACCGCGTCGATCACGTCGAACCCGAGCATGAAGGCGTGGACGAAGTCGGCGCACTTCTGGAGGTTGCTCACGTCGGGGGTGTCGTGCCGGGTCTTCAGCTCGACCCTGCGCGCCTTCAGATTCATCCGGATGTCGATTTTCATCTCGTCGTAGATCGGTGTGTAGATTTCGAGCCACGCCTTTTTCAGCGGAGTGTAGCGGTGCGGCGGGACGGAGATTTTGCGGAATTGGATCTGTCCGTCGGAGATTTCGTGGGCCGAGAGCGGCCGGAAGTTCGGTTTCTGCGCGAATAGGACCGGCGGCTTCTTCGGGGGAGCGGCTGCGGCTTCGACATCCATGGCGGTTTCACAGTTTCACGGTTTTTTCCGTTAATTTTTTTTTGCCATATAGTTTGATATTATAAAATAAATTGGAACAAGGAAATGGATAGTTTAAATTGAGTTGTAAACACTAAAATGAGGTAAGTGTAAGTAAGGATAGAGAAGAGTATTTAATATAGATAAAAATAGAGAGAAATGAGATCCAGTTTGAATTTAAAATCAACATTTAAGAATAAATAAATAAATAAATAAATAAAAATAAAAGAAATGGTGTTTTATGCAATCAATTTTGAATAGTGCAGCCATCGCCCACCGTCAATCAATCAATTTTGAAGACTCAACTAATCAATTTTGAAGACTACAACATTAACCAATGTTAATTTATTATACTTTATTTAAAGTAATCAATTCTTCTAAGTTTATTTTAAAATGTTGGATAAATATTCATTAATAATTATGCATACTCCATAGATTCCATACGTAAAAAAATGTGTTAATTAATAAAATCGGAATTAGTATTATAAAGTTATTACCATAAACCATACAACATAGACTCCATCTTGTAATTTAGTTATTTTTATTTTATTATCTTTTATCTTATATTTTTACCATCCAATTGTACCAAATAGTATTATAAAGTTATTTTTGCTACAAAATTTTGTCCCACATTATTGTTTCTACGGATATTACCAAATCTAAAAATGAAAGTTATTTATATAAGAGTATAAAACTCATAAACCGGATCATTCAGCAATGTTTTATTTAATGGAGTATAGTTTTAATATAAGGATTAACTATGTTTAAATTTATCATTGCGTTGGCGGTTCGGAACCGTGAAACCGCCGGTTCGGAACCGTCCGGAACCGGCGGTTCGGTCGCGGTTTCGGTTCGAAAAATTTGGAACCTGAACCGAACCACGGTTCTAAAATTCACGGTTTCGGTTCGGCATATTTTTCACAGTTTCGATTCGGAATCGTAACCGCCGGTTATGGTTTCGGTTTTAACCGGCGGTTCGATAAACCTTGGGCAGCTCTACCCTCAACTATGAGGGAAGTAGGGAACGGAGGGAGTGCATATTTTTATGACCCGTACACTTTACCATGTTTTCAATAACTTTTAGAAACACAAATAAATTTGAAATGCAAATTAAATTTCATACAATAAATGTGATACTATCAAAAATCAAATATTTTGATTGATGATTTTGCATAATCACACATAACAAAAAAACAAAACAAAAAAGTTATGCCGAGATCGAAAAAAAAAACACAAATTTCGTTCAATTTCCCACACTCAAAACTAAAATCTACTTGAAAAATAAAAAGAATCAAAAGCAAAGAATGATCTCTCATGACATTGAGGGACCAATGTTATTTCATGCCAACACTTAGATTTCACAACAAACCTCTCAACCCCTTCTTTATGCACTGCCAAGCTTGGTTCGGAGAATCTTGCAAGCAGACACCATGTTCTCGAGGGCCGGCTTCACCTCTCCGTATTTTCGAGTCTTGAGACCGCAGTCTGGGTTCACCCACAAGATGTTTGTCTCAAGGACCGCAAGCATCTTGTTGATCCGGTCCGCAATCTCATCCGTGGATGGGATTCTCGGGGAGTGGATGTCGTACACACCCGGCCCGATCCCAGCTCCGTACTTGACTCCCTCGCGGAACACTGACAGCAGCTTCTCGTCCGAACGTGAGTTCTCAATAGTGATCACGTCGGCGTCCATGTTGATGATGGACTGGATGATGTCGTTGAAGTTGGAGTAGCACATGTGGGTGTGGATCTGTCAATCAAACAACATCAGTGAAACGTTGAAGGAAGCATTGTGCGTAGTACAATAGAGATGAAACGAGACGAGACCACACACACCTGGGTGGTATCTTGGACACCAACGTTGGTGATTCTGAAGGAGTGTACAGCCCAGTCCAAGTAAAAAGCATGCTCGGATTTGCGGAGAGGCAACCCTTCTCTCAATGCAGCCTCGTCAATTTGGATCACGGTGATACCGGCCTTCTCAAGATCCTCGACTTCATCCTTAATGGCCAAAGCAATCTGATAACATGTCTCGGATCTGTGAACAAAACCAAAATGTTAGCGGGAAAAGTAAAAACACCATCTCTCCTAAGAAACAATATGTGGTAGTTAGAAACATTACCTCGGTTGGTCGTTTCTCACGAAAGACCAATTGAGGATGGTAACAGGGCCGGTAAGCATTCCCTTCATCGGGCGCTTGGTCATGCTCTGGGCAGCAGATGACCAGTAGACAGTCATTGGGTTGGGGCGACTGACATCACCATAAATGATTGGTGGCTTCACACATCGAGATCCATATGATTGCACCCAGCCATTTGCTGTGAAGGCAAAACCAGATAGCTGCTCTCCGAAGTACTCAACCATATCGTTTCTCTGGAATTTAGACAACCAAAGGACACAAGGTAATGTTAAAACAAACACTTCATATCTATCTAATACTCCTCATTAACCAAAATGATAAGAATGATTCATTTTCAGAGAATGGCCTTAGAATTAGCTCACCTCTGGTTCTCCGTGGACAAGAACATCAATGTCAAGCTCTTCTTGAAGCTTCACAACCTTGTTGATCTCCTCTTTGATGGCCTTATCATAGTCCTCCTCAGAGATCCTACAACCAAAATTTAAGCCTTTTATAGGATTTGAATGCATTTTGAGGTTTCAAATGAAAATTTAAGCAAACAAGACCTACTTCTTGGCCTTGTATTCACGACGCACTCTTCTGAGCTCCACTGTCTGTGGGAAGGAACCAATAGTGGTGGTTGGGAGGATTGGAAGGTTAAGCTTCTTCTGTTGAGCATCAAGTCTGGAGGTAACATCTGTAGCACGGCGATGATCAGAACCCTTCAGTGCAGCAGCCTAGTTGAACAACAGAAGAAGGAAGGTAAGTGCACAACATTTTAGCAGCAGGATGCCTAAAAATCAAAGTGAAAATTATGAATATTCACTTACAGCCTTTTGGACAGCTTCATTGTTCACCCTAGGTGAAGATTTCCTAGATGCCTGAGCCGTAGCATTGGCTGAGAAGTATGCCTAAATGAACCAAATGAGCATAAGTACTAGTATAAACTAATGTCAAGATAAATGTGTATAATCTAAAAAGATTTATGGTCCACTTATTATGCATCTCCATTAAAATTCAGAGGTTAGGAATCACATACCTCATCCTTCTGACCAGTCAACGCCTTTGCCAAAGCATTCACTTCAACAACCTTTTGAGCTGCAAATGCGAGCCATGATTTAATTTCTTGGTCCAACTTAGTCTCATTTACTAGATCTACCGCAGTATGGAGAAGTGAGGATGAGGTAGACACAACAAGTTTATCTGCATGGGTAGTAAAACAATCAAATTAGATAACCACCTTAAAGAAACTTAAAACGGTGTATGTAGGTGTTCCTTAACGTACCCTTTCCCACTATGCTTTCAAGAGACTGCAGAGTGGAGAGGGATGCATCCAGATCATTAGCCCAAATGTTCCTTCCGTCAACAACTCCAGCAAAGAGATATTTTCCAGATGGAAAACCACCCTTGATTAAATCAAGGGTCTGGGTTCCACGAACCAAATCAAAGCCAAAACCAGAAACTCCACTCAATGAGGTAAGGGTTTTAAATGCAGCCCCGGGAATGTCAGCAAAATAAGTCTCAACTAGAACATCGACGCCAGACAAAGCTGGTTGCAGGTCAGCATATGCCTTTGTGAATGCTTCCAACTGGTGAGACTCGAGATCCATAACTAAGGTGGGCTCATCAAACTGAATCCAAGATGCACCGGCTGCCTTTAGCTCAGCAATAACTTCCCTGCCAGGATTTTGCACATCAACTCCAAAATTCTATAAAGATCTAAAAGGTGAGAGGATCTTGATATGAGAATCATTGGGTTGTAATTTTCTTACTTGTAGATTGGAAGAATTTTGTCAAGAAGAGAAAGAAGAGGGAATGTTTTCTCGACACCCTTGGCAGGTTTGGAAAGCAACAAGTATGAAACAGGACCAACAAGAACTGGAACAGTATCAACACCTTGCTGCATGATAGGACAGAAAACGCATCATCAGATGGCAACAAACACCATCATGAACATTTAAACATAATATCAATATTCATTATTGACGGTTTTGTGGGAAATGATAGAGATTATACCGCCTTAGCTTCTTTGTATTCATTAACGGCTTTGTGGGAAGCATAAGAAAAATTCACATCAGGGCCCAATTCTGGGACAATGAAGTGGCTGTACACAAATAAAGCAACAAAATTAGCAAATAAACATCATAATGCAACTTTTGTTTCTCTAAGAAGACTATCCATCACTTCACTTACTAGTTGGTATCAAACCACTTGGTCATCTCCATAGCAGGAACAGAGGCGTTTCCTCTGGCCATGGAGAAGAAAGTGGAGAAACCAATCTCACCACCAGTCCAGTTGTATCTTGGGGGAACAGCACCGAGCATCGCAGTTGTGTCAAGCACCTGATCATAGTATGAGAATGTGTTGCTGGGGATGTACTTAATCCCAACATCAGACATCTGCTTCCAAATGGATGCTCTGAGACCAGCTGCCACCTTTTCCAAATCCTCAGCGCTGCTCTTGCCATCCCAGAACGATTCCAGTGCAAATTTGAGCTCTCTCTTGGGACCCATACGAGGGTATCCAACAATATGGGATGCCATTTTTTTCTGGAATACCAAATTCAATCAGTCAAATCACATAAAAGCATATGATAAAACACAACCCCTTTAAATAACATGCAGTAAATTTGAAATCGTTTGGTATCTTCATTCATATAAGGTAAATGAGATCGCAATAATCCATGAAGTATTGAACCTTCATTTGCCAAATTACTCACATGCAACTGACTTGTATTTTAATGATCGCGATCAAAGCATATGAATTCATGATCATGCATGATCATTTCCATGGTTAACATATTAAAACTCGCAGATCAGAAGAGGAATATGCATGTTTCACAACAATAACATCACAGGATATGATTAGATTGAAAGCATCACAAATAGAAGAGCTTCAAAATAAATAATTCCAGATCCAAAACCAAATTGTAAACGATAAAACAGGATTCAAAAACATTGCATAGCGCTTCATCTAAGATCTATGCAGAGAAATTTCACATCCAGATCCAAATGGCAAATACTTCACTTCTAAATTAAGATCACAACTGATTCACCCCCCTTCCACCCAACATCAGCTCGTTTTCAAAATGATACGCCATCACATTCGCAACAAATCGAACAAAGAGCATGCAGAGATGATGCTCATCACTAAAAAAACAGAGCAAAATAAAAATCACAATCAAACACGAAAAAACCTCACCGGATCAAGCAACCACGTCGGAAATCAGAGGATCACGAATAGATCGAATCGAAACAAACGGAAAATCCAAATTAAATTGCAATAGCTAAAAATGAATGGATGAACGTAACATGTAAAAGAGATATTTTGAAGAAAAAACGAGAATTTATGTAATGATGAGCGTAAAATGAACGGCAGACACAGAATTGAAGCGTGGAAAGGTTACCGAAGAGAGAGGCGGAACGTAGATATCTGTTTCTGGTAGAGAGAGAGAAGCGAGGTACAAGCTAAGGAGAAGGATGAAGGAGCTTATTTATGGCTTAGGCTGAAGAGAGTTGGTGTGATTACCCACTCCCGATAATGATGCGGAGGCCCACTTTTTTTATATTTCTACTTTGAAATTTTCAGTTTATTTTTTAGTATCTTTTGTTTATTACGGCCTTCTTCCTAAGAAGGATGACACTTTTCTCTGCAGCACCAGATTTTATTTAATTTTATTCTGCGTGTTAAATAGAGTGTAAAGTAAGAAATCGTCTTAATTGCCCATAAACTAAAAACAAAAGTGGTAAATTTTGAATGAGAAAGAGGGAATGCTTTTTTTTCTCTGAATTGTTTGATCAAATTTCATTGTTGACTTACATTTCGTCGTCAATTATGTATTCATTATAACTTTTATGTCTTTATTCATTTGCTTTGAAAGTTTAATTATTTTTAAGTTTCTTTGAATAGATGAATCATTTAGAAAAAAAAAAACCATATATTTTATTAGAGTGATTAAAATTTAGGCAAAACACATCCTTAGGTCCTTATACTTTAGTCAAAATGTTTATTAGGTCCTTGTACAATTTTTTCATTTTAACATGTCCTTATACTTTTTATAATATTTTTATCAGATCCTCGTACAATTTTTCGTTTTAGTAGGTCCTTATACTTTTCTCATAACTTTCATTAGGTCCTTGTACAATCTTTATGGACTTTTTTTTACATTTATCTTGGATAATAATCTAAATTTAATTAAACTTAATGAACTTTTTAATATTCCATTATTTAACTTAGCATAGTCTATAAAGATAATATCATCTTGTTATCCAATAATCTCAATAAGTTGTAGAGAATAATAAAAAGATTAACCATGATGATTGAAGATTAAAATCGAAGTTTTTTTTAGAATAACTATCAGATTTTTAATTGATTATTTATATTTATATTGAAAGATATGTTTCCCTGAATATTTATAATCATAAGATAAGTTAAATAATAAAATTAAAAGGTTCATTAAATTTAATTAAATATAAATTATTATCTAAAATAAAAGTAAAGGTATATCTTAAAATAAAAAATTGTATAAGGACCTAATAAAAGTTATAATCAAAGTTTAAGGACCTACTAAAACGAAAAAATTGTACGAGGATGTGATGAAATTTATGAGAAAGGTATAAGGATCTATTAAAACGAAAAAATTGTACGAGGACCTAATGAATATTTTAATTAAAGTATAAGGACCTAAGAACGTGTTTTGCATTAAAATTTACCACTATTAAAAAGAATAAAACCAAAATTTTCCTGAAAGTAAATACTAGTAGTACAACATATACTAGAGCCGAGCGGTCCTGATTAAAAAAAATTTAAGGGGTGACCAAAGGAAAAATGTATTTATAAAGAAAGAGACAAAAATAAAAGCACAAGCTAATAAACAGGAATTTCAGCCATGTTTGGTGGCTGAAAGGTGAAAGCCAAGCGAGGGAAAATGATATTCTAGGTATACCAAATTTTAAAATAGAAGTATACTTTTACATGGAGTACTACGTATTTTAGTTGATCATCAGTCATATCACCTTGTACTACTAACTTAGAGTTAGTATTTATTTTGTTTTATCATCTATTTTGATTCTTATAAATTTAAAAATTATTAACACTAACATTTTTTCAAAAAGTTTAAAAATAAAATAAATGATGCTAAACATGCATTCATAAGAGTAGTGGTCATATAAAATACTATAGCATATCATTTCCCACTTTTATATTATATTACTCCCTCCGTCTCATAAAAGTTGAGTCGTATTCATTTTTAGTCCGTCCCAATAAAGTTGAGTCATTTCCTTTTTTAACTAAAGACAAAACATCTAATCACTCTTATTTTATTCCATCATTTACTTTACTCTCTCTTATCTTTCTTACTTTTTTCATCTCTCCTATTTATTTAATATAAATTCTTAATCTCCGTGCCCAAAAGTTTTGTCTCAACTTTTATGGGACGGAAGGAGTATAATCTATATATTCTCACTTTGACTACGATAAAGTACTCCTTATTAGATTAGTTCAATAGAATACTAATGTATTTATATAGTATGGATAATGATAAAATGCAAGCTCATATATTGTACAAACTTCAAAGTATGATATGAACCATTAAAAATATCAACAGATGATAAAATAGTAGCAATACAAAATGTCAATACAGTTTCAACAAAATGTCAACACAGCATCAACCGTTGACACTGTGTTGACATTTTCTATTGCTATTATCTTATCCTCTATTGAAATTTTTCAATGATTCAGATCATAATTTTGAGTTTGTACAATATTTAGTCTTACGTTGCATTCGATCACATCCCTGTATTATTAATTATTATCATACATTAACAAAATTCTTATCACCTCGTCCATTTAGTCTTACGTGGCATTATAAAAATTTGATACTCCGTACTACATTTTTTGCCTGTTTAGTCCAAATTTATAATTCATGGCAACAATTCATTTGTGATACAAATTCATTATGTATTTTCAATTGAAAGGTTCCACATACACAAACCTGGGTCTACATTCACTAATTCTACTTTAGTATTATTATTCCCTCCGTCCAATAAAAATAGAGCATAATTATCATTTTTGATTATTCACAAAAAATAGAGCACAATAATCTATGGAAAAATTTTCTCTTACTTTTTCTCCTTCTCCAGGGAGTATGTACAAATAATTTATTTATAGTTATTATGTTGATATACTAAACTTCATGGAATATACATAGTCGAGTACTGGGCTTCATTTAAACAGAAGGAAATCGATTGAATGAAAAGTTTACACTTTACTACTTCATTTAAAATCCATTATTCCATGAAAAAAATTGAAATGCCATCTATTCATACCATAATATGCAATGAAAATATTCAACAGAATGTGAATGAAAGAGTAAAAACTAAAAGCCAAAATAAAAGTGAAACGACACAAAATCTGGAAACAATGATTCCTTAGAATTTCCAAAAAACAACCTGATAGAAATACATTTATTTGGAAGCTGCTGTCACAAGTCGATCGCAATCTTCCAAATAAAAGACAGTAATATTTCAAACATCCATTAAAGAAAAATAGTAAAAGCAAACCCAAAACAAAACGACCCGCGGGCACCCTACATCTTTTCTTGAACCACAGTTATAAAATTGAATAGAAAATATTTTTCATAAACTCATGAAGGTGGGAATCGGAGAGAGCTTATTTGGCACTGGCAAGTTCCTTTCGGAGGGACTTGGCAGCCTTAACCATGTTCTCGAGTGCGGGCTTGACCTCTCCGTACTTGCGGGTCTTGAGACCGCAGTCGGGGTTCACCCACAGGATGTTGGTCTCGAGGACGGCAAGCATCTTGTTGATTCTGTCATAAATCTCCTCAGACGACGGGATACGTGGAGAGTGGATGTCGTACACACCCGGCCCAATTCCAGCTCCGTACTTCACTCCCTCGCGGAATACAGAGAGCAGCTTCTCGTCGGAGCGCGAGTTCTCGATTGTGATGACATCGGCGTCCATGTCGATGATGGAGTGGATGATGTCGTTGAAGTTCGAGTAGCACATGTGGGTGTGGATCTGTCAAATGATATATAGCAAACAGATTAGTGGATCGTTGAAGGAAATGTTGTGTAGAGGGTCGAGTGACGAGACAGACCTGGGTGGTATCTTGAACACCGACGTTGGTGATTCTGAAGGAGTGGACAGCCCAGTCCAAGTAGAAAGCATGCTCGGATTTGCGGAGAGGCAGCCCCTCCCTCAATGCAGCCTCATCGATCTGGATCACAGTAATACCGGCCTTCTCGAGGTCCTCCACTTCATCCTTGATTGCCAAGGCAATTTGGTAACAGGTTTCGAATCTGAGAATCAAGACAAAAGGTGTGTTTAGCAATCATATAACAGAGAGAACCAAAAGAGAAAACAGAAACCCTTTATCGCATTAGAAACATTACCTAGGCTGGTCGTTTCTCACGAAAGACCAATTGAGGATGGTGACGGGCCCAGTGAGCATACCCTTCATCGGGCGCTTGGTCATGCTCTGGGCAGCAGTGGACCAAAAGACGGTCATGGGGTTGGGGCGGCTGACATCACCGTAGATAATTGGCGGCTTGACACATCTAGATCCGTATGATTGGACCCAGCCATTTGCCGTGAAGGCAAAGCCAGAAAGTTGCTCGCCAAAGTACTCAACCATGTCGTTTCTCTGGTAATCGGACATACAAAAAGTACAAGATTGTGTTAGAACCAAACACATCAGTGGCAATTCCTTTGGCAGAATGGCTTTTAAATTCTCACCTCTGGCTCTCCGTGGACAAGAACGTCGATGTCAAGCTCCTCCTGAAGCTTGACAACCTTGCTGATCTCCTCCTTGATGGCCTTAACATATTCCTCCTCGGAGATCCTAGAACAAAAAATTTGAACTTTTAGAAATCGAGTTCAACAAATTAATAGATTGTAAAGCAATTTAACCAAACGACACTCACTTCTTGGCCTTGTATTCACGGCGCACTCTTCTAAGCTCCACAGTCTGTGGGAAGGAACCAATAGTGGTGGTTGGGAGGATCGGAAGGTTGAGCTTCTTCTGCTGGGCGTCAAGTCTGGCGCTAACGTTTGTAGCGCGGCGATGGTCAGAACCTCTTAGTGCAGCAGCCTAGATTAATAAATCAGAGAGAAGACAGTCAGCACACAGTAGTTAAGCAGCAAGACACAAAAAAATCAAATTCACAAATACAAAAATTCTCTTACAGCCTTTTGCACTGCTTCATTGTTCACCCTCGGGGAGGATTTCCTAGAGGCATGAGCAGCAGCGTTGGCAGAAAAGAAAGCCTGGAAACATCAAAATAAACAAATGAGCAACAATACTAGTACAAACAGTTATAGTAAAAGTCCAATATATATACTATACAAGTCATAACAATAAGCCCAAGATTTAGAATAACAAGCACAGTTTGATATAAACTGTAAGTCTGTATTCTCAATGCAAATTCAAATGATGTTTAGGAAAGAAATATACCTCATCCTTCTCGCCGGACAATGCCTTTGCAAGTGCATTCACTTCTACGATCTTCTGAGCAGCAAATGCAAGCCAAGACTTGATTTCCTGGTCCAACTTAGTCTCATTGGCCAAATCCACAGCAGTGTGGAGAAGCGAGCTGGATGTGGACACAACAAGCTTGTCTGCAGGTAGGAAAAAGAAAATACAATGAGACATCATAAAAGTAATACGTGAATCTAGCAACAATGAGGTTTAGATATAAAATACCCTTTCCGACGATTCCTTCAAGAGAACTCAGCTCGGCGAGAGATGCGGCCAGATCATTAGCCCAGATGTTCCTTCCATCTACAACACCGGCGAAGAGGTATTTTCCAGCCGGGAAACTTCCCTTGATCAATTCGAGTGTTTGGGCTCCACGAACCAAATCAAATCCGAAGCCAGATACACCGCTCAAGGAGGTGAGGGTCTTGTATGCAGCGGCAGGTACATCAGCGAAATAGGTTTCGACGATGGTGTTGACACCAGACAAGGTTGATTCAAGCTCAGCATAAGCCTTGGTGAAGGCTTCCAGCTGGTGTGACTCGAGATCCTTAACCAATGTAGGCTCATCGAATTGGATCCATGAAGCACCTGCTGCCTTCAGTTCAGCAATAACTTCCCTGCCAGGATTTGGTATATTAAATAACAGAAGGGAATAATAATACAAATGGCAAATGGTAATGGAACTGGTTGTTATTTTATTCTCATTTTTCTTACTTGTAGATTGGAAGAATCTTGTCAAGAAGAGAAAGAAGTGGGAAAGTTTTCTCAACTCCCTTAGCAGGTTTGGAGAGCAAAAGGTATGATACTGGTCCAACAAGAACAGGGACGGTATCAACACCGAGCTGCATGAGAGAGCCGAAAACTCATCAGGTATAAAATACTATTACAAACTTAAAGGCACCAACAGAGACATTTAAGATTGGATCTTTAAATAAAATACGACAGAGCAGGAAAAAAAACTGCTTGCAAACTTATAGGCAGCAAAAGAGACATTTAAGATTGGATCTTTAAATAAGTACAGCATAGAGTGGCATGAGACAGCAGGAAACTCATCAGGTAAGTAACTTATAGGCAGCAAAAGAGGTATTTAAGATTGGATCTTTAAATAAAACATTGTACAAAATATAGACTACAGTAGAGGAGGCATTTGAGTTACACATCAGATTGTATAATAGTACTAATTCTTCTATTCACACATCCAATTTAAAACAGAGCATACCAGATAACTACATGCAGTAAAAGGTTTGAATGTATTTTACTATGGAACAATACTTAGGACTAATAAATTAGTAGATTAACACAATACCATCAAATAGATGTAATCAATACTATTCTGTACTTACAGCTTTGGCCTCTTTGTACTCATTCACAGCTTTGTGAGAACCATAGCTAAATTTCACATCAGGGCCCAACTCAGGGACAATGAAGTGGCTGCACAGAGAGAAACAAACATCTAATTAGATAAACAAACATCTAATTAGATAAACAAACATCGCAAATGCAAGAAAGTTATGTTAAAAAAAATTAATCTCGTCACTTACTAGTTGGTGTCGAACCACTTGGTCATCTCCATAGCAGGAAGAGAGGCATTGCCTCTGGCCATTGAGAAGTAGGTGGAGAAACCTATCTCACCACCGGTCCAGTTGTATCTCGGGGGAACCGCGCCGAGCATGGCAGTGGTGTCGAGCACCTGATCGTAGTAGGAGAACGTGTTGCTGGGAATGTACTTGATGCCGGCATCAGACATCTGCTTCCAGATGGAAGCTCTGAGATCAGCCGCCACCTTCTCCAAATCCTCGGCGCTGCTCTTGCCATCCCAGAACGATTCGAGAGCGAACTTCAGCTCTCTCTTGGGGCCCATGCGGGGATATCCAACGATGTGGGAAGCCATTTTTCTGTCGATTTAAAAAATTCAATAAATCAAACCTCATAAAGCAATGAAACAACAAATCACCATGCACAAATAGGAATCGGGCAATTTAATTCGAAAATCAAGCATCGACTTCATACACATGAGATCAATACATCAAGCATCATCAGATCAAGTTGACACAGACGCAGATCCATAGCTTCGAAACACAAATAATCACAGATCTAACGATAGTAACGCAATACATGTGCGTAAAACGGAAGTGAGACACGATGTGGACAGAATTAACTGCAGTGAAGATACTAAACAGCGCCTTCATCGCAGATCTGATCAGAGAAGATTTCCGAAATTCAGATCTAGCATTTTCACCGTATTATTAATCTAACTTGATAACAACCACACATTAATTCACGATTTCGGGAGCGTAACATCTCCAGATTCAGAGTTTTACTCACAGATCTCGTTGAACTAGTCTCGAAGTTGATTAAGTTCATTTCCAAAACCTTAATTCTTAATTTGATTAATTAATAAGTAGATTTGATTAAGTAGCAACACAGAGATCTTATTAAACCGAGATTTATGCAAATTGAGAGCAGAAATCAACGGCGGACAGCAGGACTGGCTGAAGAACGTACCCTTGAAAGGGAAGGGAGACCGGTTTCCGGTAGAGAGAGAAGTAGGTATAGATAGAGAGAGAAGGGCAAGACGCGAGTTGAGGTGAATGATGAGTGGGCTTATTTATAGGGGCGGGGGGGTTGGTGGTGGTGGGTAGATCTCGGAAAGTGAAAACCTGTCGACTGATTAATTTACCATTACGTTGATTTTGAGTGAAAATTACGCGCGGTTTGGAGAGCGTGTGTACACGCGGCGGTTGGTGCGCTCACCCACTCCCGTAGACTAATTTGCAGATATTTGTATTTAGTATCCACCGCCGACTACACTAGACTCAAATTCATTTTAGTATAACAATTATATTAAATATAATTTTATTTCTCATCATTTATGCTTAATTTAAATTGAAATAAATTATTCTCTTTATTATATTTTTTTACTCATAAAATTTTAAAAAAAAATAGTTTTGAATATAGTGTAAATCTAAGAATAGGTATTTTTTTTCAAAAATGAAAAATGAGTTTAGTTTAGATTTTAGTGTACGTTTGAGATGGTTTGTATTTTCAACTCCCGTAGACTAAGATATTTGTTACTTACGCTGTAATATTTAAATCCTTATAATTCGACTAAAACTAAATACATAAATTAATGATTAGGAATAAAATTCTATTGCATATTTTTTATAATTAAATGAAACACATAAATTAATTATTGGAAATCAAATTAATTTCTCGGTACACAATCTACGCCATAGTATTTGTTTATAATTAAATTTGATTGGAAATCAAATTAATTTTTCAGTGCCACACAGAGATACACTACCACCAGTCTTCTTTACCCACAATACACATCGCGTATAATAGTTATAGACAAAACCTCAAAATGTAAAAGAATTGTAGAAAATATAAATTAAATATTACATTATTTTGAAATTTCAAAATGCAAGGTGTAATATTTTGTATAACTATGACTTACTATATAGTAATAATACCATACACCATTGAAACATAATTGGCAAAAAAAAAATGAGGTGACAAATGACATGCTATTTGAATCAAATGCATTGAAACATGAGGTATTTGGTAAAAAAAAAAGTGAGGTGATAAATGACATGCTATTTGAATCAAATGCCAGAAGGGTAGAAGCGTTTTGGAAGTCCTACATATGAAGTGATATCAATTGTATATTTGGATGGTCTTTTCACTTATGTAGGAGTACATCTATTTGGATGGATGAGATTACTTCTTTTATTTTTAAATTGTTTTAAATAAAATCAAATAAGTTGATTCATTTTGATTTTAAATAATTAATATTTCCTAAATAAAAATCAAATAAAAAATGTTAATAGGTTTTAATCACAGTTCTTCAATACTAACTGTAATTAATTGATGTTTAATCATACAAATTAAGTTCTTGTTCTAATTTGTGGGTTGTTTATTTTAAGGTAGTTATTTTGTTCTGTTATGTCTCTTTTCATAAAATTAGGAAAATTGGCTGGATATTCAATGTGTTCGGTTTTGTTTTTTTTTTTTATCTCAGTAATCTGCGAAAAATAATAATCAAATCATACCGTCTAATACTAAAAAAAGAAATAGAAAAAGCAACACACAAATTGCAATAAAATAAAATAAAATAAAATAAGAACACAGATCTTGTCGGTAGTCGGTGGCACTGTAGTTACGGTGGACCCTCGTTTAAATGAAGCCACATGATCAGAGTAGAGAGAACGTGATCGCCGCTATGCCAATCACTATCATGCAAATCTCACCAATGTATATAGCTATACACATTACTGGTATAATTTAAATGAAATGTATGTACACCAATGAAATATATGTACGCCATGTATCCCTCTAATTCTTGTAGTACTGCTATATTCTGTTATTATAGTCAAAATCTCCATAAATTTTGAATGACATTCATAACCCAACTCTCAATTACTAGTTTCTTTATTAGTTTGTTAATTAGTCAACCCATTTTACCATGCATTTTAGTCAAGGTAGGTTGGTTTCAAGTATTTTAGGGGTAAAATTGAGGGTTCCTCTTTTATTAACGAGAACTTTCGAGTTTTGATCAATCCACCGACTTATAAATCAAACACACTACTCGTACCATAAAAATCAATCATGAAATTCATTTGCGTATATTTATTTCTATTTGCATATTACACTAACTATTGTTTATAATTAAAGAAACGTCATCTTAAAAAAGGGATAAAAATAGTGATATTGCAGATTACACATTAGATGCCTACTTTACCCACATATATAAGTATTGTACAATTTTGACTATTACACTTATACAAATATTTTGATCTTTGAAAAAAATTATACGTGACATTTTAACTATTCTCAACATTTTTCTTTCTTTTACTTTATCATTCCCCCACTTTAACTATTATTTATCATCTTTATAAAATGAGTGCGCAAAAGTAACTGAGAGTCCTAATGGGGCGCGGAGGGATTATCCTATAGTTAATAAAGTTGCACGAACACTAAAAGAGGTGCTCTTGTTGCTTAATGGGGTAAAAAAAAAAGTTCACTAGAGACTTTATTAGGATCTAGTGCACGTGACCCTCACATGGCACAACTTGAGGATCCATGGTAATGTGTTGGAAAATTGCTTAAATATCACTACTACAAGTATCTTTCCAGATTTTTTTTAATGAAGATTAAATTGGTGTTTTGGTATGTTAGTGGGACACTTCATTGATTTAAATCGTATTCAGGAATCTGTATTTTACAAATTTGAAACAAAGGTATTGGGCAGATCACGACTTCATGAATCAATACAAAAATTTAACTAATATCATAGACATGTTGTCATTTTTATACTTTGAAGAATATACACTAAACAACAGATTGCTATATAAGATCACCTAAAATTGTCTAGATTTATAAGATGGGTGTATCATGTATGCATGCTCTTTTAACCAAAATTTATTTAATCTTAAATTAAATCTATTGCTTTAATTTATTTCATTTCCTCCATTTACATACAGCTGCATTTTTGTTTATACATATGTGATGTTTGCATCTATTTAATTAGTCTTACAATGTTTTATCATTTTGCTTTTATTTTCAATCTTGTCTTCCAATATTTGGGTGTTATGTTTCTTTGTGTGTTCTCTTTTGAAATTAGAAAATAAAGCATAAAATGCAACCTAAAATCCTAAATATATTGTTCAATGTAAATACTCGATAAACATCATACATTTACGAAAGGATGGAATATATTTATAATGTTATATAGAGAAACAATGTGATTGGTGTATTATTATTTGTAAGCGAAGAAATCATTTTATTTGAAGTGGTATTAGTGATAAATAAAAATGTCTATGAAGTAATAGATGGAAAAAGTAATTAAAATCGTTTACCATAATTATCCCTTTGCACTTGGACGGAATCCTAGTCAAGAGGAGTGGGGAGCGTCGCGGACACGCGCCGGACAGATCCACTTTGGGTATAGCAGTAAATTTGTTGTGGCTTGTAGGGGTAATTTCGACAAGAGAAAGTTATCTGGTGAAAGTTGGTGATTATTTGCCATTGTCTACGTGGACCACTACTATATTTAACCCCATTATTACTTCAACTACCGATGTTGCCCCTATAACGGGGACCACTTCCTTAAGCAGGAAATTTTATTGGTAGTATTCCTATTTTGTCACACGAATTTCCACACATTATTTTTGCTCTAATAACTATTACTCCGTACTTTCCCCATAGTTGAGACAGAATTTTTTAACACGGAGTTTTAAAAATGAATATTGAATGTGTTAAATAAATAAATAAAAAGTAAGAGAGAGGAAAAAGTAGAGAGAATAAAATATAAAGTGAATAAAGTAGAGAGAATAATGTAAGAGAGAGTAAAGTAAGAAAGAAATTTTTTTTTACCAAATATGGAAATGACTCAACTATGAAGAAACATTCCGAAATGGTAAAATGACTTAACTATGGCGAAACGGAGGGAGTAGTTTGTTTCATTTTCTAATTTTGTTAAAAAAATCTATTAAATTCAAAATATAACATGTAAATTTGCAACAATAAGAAATTGACATCCCAACAATTTTCTTAATGAAATGTTGAAGTGTTGCTTTACGTGGGACTTGGTGAACAACTTTATTCAAATTTTTCTTCATTTTGCGTAAGAGAATGTGCTTTTAAATATTACTCTAAAATATTGTCGTGTGACAACGTGATGTAACAATCGGACTGCCAGTTGACAATGTGCTATATATGGAATATACATACAACATAAATTTTATATATAGGTCGAAGCCTCAAAATATGTAAATTAGATTTTTCTTATTTACATTACATACTATTCTTAGGTTTTAATCGATCTAATTGGACAGGGGATCCCATGTGTTGAAAATGAGTGTAATTTAACTGAACATTAATTGCGATGATGGTTTGGGAGTGGAGAAAGTCGTCCACCACTAATATTTGTATGCTCCAATATTTAATATGGATTCAAACAAATTCTTGAACTTCCAATTAGACCATATATCTAGCTAATAGGATGTGTCAATATTGATCGTTAAAGTTCGTAGACCATGTATCTAGCTAAGTTACTATCATCTAGCTAATAATGAGGTAAGTATGGTAACCTAATTTGGTTTTATTGGAGTATATAGCTATAACTAAATTCTAAGTTATTTAGACAATGAAACACAACTTAATCGGTAAGTCACTTCTATTTACAAGAGAATTACAACTCAACACAATACGAATTAAGGAGATCAAAAGTGACATAAATTAAGTAAAGACGAAACATATCATTTCTTGACTAGTCGTAAATGGTGGATGTAAAAATCCTTCAAGTCCCATGTTGCTCTCTTAGTCTCTAATGTATCTTTTTTAACTAAGCTATACCATAATATTGGTATTTTGATTTCAAGCCAACTACTTTTTTTCCACTTTTACTTTTATTTTTATTGGTGCAATATCAACAGCCACAAAACCAAGTATATATACTTGTTGAGTTGTTGTCATTAGAAGCTTACCAACCCATCATCTTACCACTAACTCAATAGTCAATAGTGTTATTAAATATACTATTAATTATTGTTAGGCACATATCAACTTCAACTATCTATACTCAAAAATGGGACTAATTATATGAAGCTTAGCACGTCATTTTATTACAGATTGAGACATTGAGTGTAGGGACGACAAAGGGTCGGATATCTATTCATCACGCATTTTCCAAATTGGAATCCATTAAAATTTTGTTTACTCTACCTCTGTTACTCATGATCCTCGATTCAAATTAATTAATTTAGTAAATGGTAATACCCACGATTATCCATCCAAGTCCATTCAAATTTGTAAAATTTTAAATACGCAAATATGAGGTATTATAATAATTAAATACAAAAGTTACAATAAAAAACCGAAAGCTACATAGTAAATAACAAAAATAATTAAAAATAAGTATATCAAGTAAAAAGTTGCACTCAAATAATCAAATTAATGCATGTACAGCAAAAACTAGACCTGTTGACATTTGACATATCTAATTTTTCATCTTTTTTCTGTCATACACAAATATTTAATTAATACTAATACTTGCTACATTGTGTGTCAATAGTCTGGGAACTTTAAAAGAATTCTATCTATACATATGATTATAAATAAATGTAAAAATAAATAATAAATAATAGTATATAGTATTATTGTGTCCAAAATTGGTACCTAGTACCTAGCTATTGTATCTTTTTAAGTTTTAATCAAATCATTTTTCACATACCCACTATAGTTTTAACATTTATACTAATTTCAATAGAAACATCACCTTTTTCAGAATCGTACGTGAGAAAAGAATCAATGCATCAAAAATAAAAAGAGAGACTCTAAACACGCACATTATTTACCTACAAATGAAGGGCCAATATTCATAACATGAAAAGAAATCCTAATAATACGTAGCATTTCACCTATATTTAGGACATTTTCACTACCATTCCCTATAAAAAATGCATGTATCCATTTTGGGTGAATATTAGTAATTAAAAGAGAGAAAGTTAGAAAAATGTCACATGAAAAAGAAGAGAAGCACAAGGGTGAGTTCCATGGAGGTGAGGATATGAAGGACAAGAACATGATTGCGGAAATGGAGAAGAAAAAGAAAAAGAAGAAAAAGAAGAAAAGGAAGAAGAAACTTTGCGCCGCGGCCGGCGTCTTTGGCGTGTTTCTTGAAATGGCTCTTGCTTTAGTACTCGGAGGAGGCGAGGGCGGAGGAGAGGAGGAGGAAGAAGGAAGTAGTAGCAGCGATAGTGATTAAATTTAATTAAGTGTTTTTTTCATTGAATTCTTGATTGTATAGCACAGAATTTTAATAGGGTTTCTTTTGTTTTTGGTTATATTTTTGGTAGATATGTTGTCCATAATTTGTACTCCTATTATTTACATTCAACATGAGGCAAGTTACATACCTTTTGTATTTATTCATCAAAGATCTATGAAATTAGATCCTTGTATTAATTAGTTATGCATTTGTGGTATGTTCAAAACAAGAGAAACAAGAATTACAGAAGCCAGGCCCATAAAATTCACACATCTCTTAAAATTTAAGTTATAGTAATTATTTGAGTTTGTTTTTTTTTTTTTTTTAATTTTAAATGCTCAAATCAAATACATATATCAAATATTCGTAGCAAAACAACACACGACAATAACAAAATGACGTAAAGACATCAACAATTAGAGGAAAAAAACGGAGAGATTAATAAATAATCAAAGTATCAAACTTAATCAAATATTTATTTTACATGATTAATCCTGTGATAGATAAATCGATTCAAACCATGATCATCCCATTTGAGTGATCTTTTTATCATTGATATGATAATTTAACCACCCCACAATTCTTAGTAGTACTAGTTTTGCGTGAAGAATCACACTTTTTTAAAAACGTTTTGCATTAATTACAACTTACAATCCTTCCAATTCTCAAACACAACAACCATCTATCCTAAATCAAACTTAACAGTTACTCACTCTGTCTACAAATAATAGTCTCATTTTTCCATTTTAATCCGTCCGCAATTAGGAGTCTCGATTCACTTACCATAAATAGTAATAGGATTCCACCTTCCACTAACTCATCACTTACATTTCATTTAAAACTATTATATACAAATGAGACCTTTATTCCACTAACTTTTTTCCATCCATTTTTCTTAATGCTACTAAAAAATGAAACTTCTAATGGCGGACGAAGAGAATAGCATAGTATAAAAGTTTAGGGAAAATAGTAAAAAACAACAATAATAAAATTTGGTCAAATTCTGCTCTATCTCGTAACTTTAAAACATAGTAGTTAATTAAATCATATCTTTACCCATTTTTAGAATAGTCCTGTGTAGTTGAATTTGAGGAGAAAATTGAGCATGCCGTGGACGTCGCTGTTAACTATTTGCAAAATTTTACACTAAAATAACAATTTACAAGCATATTTTTTCATGTGACGTCAGCAAAATATATTGAATATTGAGTCTAATTTCAATTAATTCCATTTTATAAATATTTCGGCAATCGGCGTTAGTAAAAAAAAACAAAATATATAAAAATCAATATCTAAATTCATTTCCAACTATTTTTAGAGGCAAAATACACGCTTACTTGAAGGAATTGAATTCCGATTCGAAGAAGGCAGAAACGGATCCGAGAAGGCGGCGACGGCAATGGAAGGCGGCGGCGGAAATCTCTCGGAGCTCTACTCTAGCTCCAAGCGGCTCTCATTGACGATCAGAGATGCTTTGGAGAGGCTCGAGCGTCTCGAGTTTACCTCAACATCCTCCTCTTCGCTTTCATCGTCGAGCGCCGTCGTCGCGGGGTCTTCCGATGATCAATCTACTTTGATTCGAAGAGATATTCACCAGATCCAGTCGCTCTGCGCTGAAATGGATCGCCTCTGGCGCTCCATACCCTCCAAGCCTCAGCGAGATCTCTGGAAAAGGTCTTTCCCTATCTCTGCAAATCTAATTCATCTTATTGAATCTGCAAATATGTATTCGTGTACGCCAATTCAGGCCTGGATTTGCTTAATTCTCGTAATATGTTGTTTGAATGGTTTTGTCATTGAAATATGCACTCGCGTACGTGAA
The DNA here is from genome assembly GCF_023119035.1 of Salvia hispanica. Lineage (NCBI taxonomy): Eukaryota > Viridiplantae > Streptophyta > Magnoliopsida > Lamiales > Lamiaceae > Salvia > Salvia hispanica. The sequence goes on along the minus strand of NC_062967.1, from coordinate 26,859,561 downwards.
TTCAGCCCTGAATGTGATTAATTATCTTAATTGTGTTGTTTGAAATGGTTTTGTAATCCCGCTGATGATCAGAGTGCTTAAGGAGATTAGAAGTCGTTGATCTGCAATAGTGCTGGTTGAATTGATTTTTTTCATCCTCCTTATAATTTTATGAAATTTAGAGATTGAGATATACTATTGATCTGATCCGAGTTTGTGTTAATCATTTGTGGTAACCAAAACGCGCGTATCTCTGAGTGTTCATTATAGGAATGTTGCTCATGCGGTTAAATTTATGTGTGGTTATGCTGTAAATCTAATTGAATTACTTTAACAAAGTAGCCACTTAGAAGATGTTAATCTTTGGCAAATGCAATGCTAAAGAAGCGGGCATTTCTATCCCATTCTCTGTGCTGACTGCTGAGGCATCTGCCTGTGTTTTCTCATTTCAGACCATGCAGTTCTTATTTTATGACAAAAAGTTTATTAAACATAAGTGGGAAGGGGGTTTTAAGCCAGAACATTAGGTAAATGTAATATGTAAAGAAGATGATAGCTGAATGAATTGATAGAAAGAATATGTAGCACAATTTGGTTAGGTGATCATTTGAGTTGTGTGTCATTAATTACTGCACATGTTGGTCAGAAACATAGAAAAAGGAAAGAATAGAAGACGCTTTAACAATTATAAACCCTACCTTAGTGACAATATTCATTGATGAATATAATATTGGCCAAATGATGCTGGTTCTGCCTAATAAGATCATCCAAGCACTTTGTACAGGCAAAATGAAACTAGGAAAGGATCTAACCCAGCACATTGTGAATTGTATAGGGCTGGAGAAACTTTTGTAGTTATGAATCGGTTATAGAACCAGTCTGTAATAATTTCGTATTGGAACTTTTCTTGCTAATGATGGTGCGTACCTCTCAAATGGGAGCAAGAATATAGAGAAGAAGCTGATAGTAGCACTTAAATCTGTCCGATTCAATGACCATCGTCTTTGTTTTTCGGTTTCCTGTAATCAGGAATTACGCTAAGAGTGTGGTGCGGAGGAGACGACTCGTTATAAGAAAGATATTGGGAGATGTAATTTATGTGGAGATAGGTCCTACTAGGGGTATTAAGTGTTGGATAAGTATTGGTTTAGAGTTTTTGTGTTCCTCTAAAGACTAAGAGTGAAAGTAAGTGGTGAGTCTTTTGTAAATATTGCATGTGAATGATGGAAAAGATATAAAGGGTTATGTCCTATACTGTAAACACTAGTGTATTGGTGGACGGGCGAAAATGCCAATAAGACCACACTCCTTGTGGACAGAGGGAGTGGGAGTGGGAGTATTTTATGAACTTGGTTTTTATTATGGCTACCAGATGTATGATTTATATTTTTTGTGAGACCTTGTTCTTGGTATGAAGAAATTAGTTTACCTTGATTTGTAATGCAGAAAGGTAGAACAAGTCAGCGAGGAGGCTGAGTCATTCAGAGCTAGTCTGGATAAGTACACATCGAGGCATCAGAAACGAGTACAAGAAGCCCAAGAGAGAGCTGAATTATTTAGAAGACCTGTATTGCCTCTGTCTCAGTTGATTACTTATCTTTTTTTTTTTTTAATGTTTGTTTGAATTATGAAAAGTTATATGTTTGAATGCTCCATTTGTTTCAGAGTGGAGATGCACATGTTCTGAGAATCTTTGATGAGGAGTCGCAAGCAGCAGAGTCAGTCCGTAGATCTTCTAGATTACTAGAGGACAGCTTTGCAACAGGTGTTGCTATACTTTCCAAGTATAGCGAACAAAGGGACCACTTAAAGGTAACCCCCTCCCCTCCACCCACACTTGATGCAAAAGTACGAATCTGTCTTGTAAGTTTTGTGGTTCTATGATTTAGTAGATAAAACACTCTGTATGGCTAAAGAACTTGCATAAAGATACCCAATTTTGGAAAATCTAAAGAAGTACTAATGGTACATTATGTGAAGATGCCGACTACCCGTACATATTCTTACATGAATTTTAATCCTTATGCAACCTACAGGAGATAGAATGAAAAAAGTTAAAAGGATTGGTGTAGAAGTTACATAATCCTATTGTGATCTACCTCAATAGTAGTTAGTTGCTGAAAATTCGACTTTATGTGATAAAGCTGTTGCATTTATAGCAGCTCATTAGTGACAGATCGGACTTTAACCTTATCGGAATACTGCATTCTTGTATAATGACTTGGAACTGAGTATCATTTGTAAGGGTGTAACTGAATTGAGTCGAGTTGAGCACTAAAAACTAATGATTGCTTGTTTACTATTAGCCTGAGCTTGAGCAAAAAAGCTCAAGATTGGTTTGGGATCCTGAACAAGCTTAATCCCACCAAAAAAACTTAATCAATATTGTATATTAGATTTGAATATGGCTGAAAACATTATAACTTTGATTGCAAAAAATAGGATGATTTTGATCTTTCTTTCGCATTATTTAGTAAGGAGTAGTATAATCGTTTAGATATGGCTCTCGACATTATAACAGTTTCCTCACAACCTCTCAAGCCAAGTCGCACAAGGCGAAGTCATTAGAACAGTTATTTATTTATCTTCTTCTACTGAATCCAAGCTAACATTTTATGGCTTTTCCATCGATGCAGAGAGCTCAAAGGAAAGCACTGGATGTTCTCAACACTTTGGGGCTATCAAACTCCCTTCTGAGGCTCATTGAGAGGCGGAGCCGTTTTGACAAATGGATCAAGTATGCTGGCATGACTGTAACTATCATCATCGTTGTCATGTTCTGGAGGTGGACGAGATGACTGAAATACTCTCATACTGGCTCAACAAGTTAGTACCGGCATGTATACAGCCTTCTCGTACATATTTTTTGGATGCTCTTCTTACTATGAATTGAAAAATATAACTGAAAGCATTATAAGGCACAACGGTTTAATACAGACGAGGATTAAGATTTGTAATAGTGTAAGAATTCTATCACCTCCTACTGTTAAGTCTTTTTAACTCTCTCATTCGCATGTATAAGAAGATAGTTTGACATTTCCGTGGAGAAATCTCATGAAATTTGTTCTGTTTTCTGGGAAATTAATATAGTCAAAGCACTTTTGCTATTAAGTTCAGATTCAGCAAAACTTTTTTTTTCAAGAAACCAAGATATGAAATAGCAGTCTGATTATTTTGGAACTTGTTCATAGTATTAATTTAGATACTATAAATTAACTTCATACGGATGTGTCTATTCTTGCAACATTGTTGTCTGATAACTTCATACGGATGCGTCTATTCTTGCGACATTGTTGTGTGATGTGTTCTCTCTATTCCGCGTTAATAGAGTGCATTCTTTGGAATATTCCAACATAGTAGAAACATTTCTATTCTTGACAAAAAGGAGTACGATTTTTCTCTTGTACTTTAATCTCTCAATGTCCCTTGCTTTATTTTATCTTCTACTTTATTTTATCCACTAACATATTTCACCTCTAGTACTGTCCTATTTATTAGTTTTCATTTCTCTTTTTACCTAGTCACTTATCAATAAAAAGTAGTACTCTCTGAGTGATCATGGTTCCTCAATAAATTAATACTATTATTCATGTAAAAATTACTAACAAGGCGTAGGTCTTATTTTTAGGCATACCATATGGAGTAATATTTTTCTATTCTAAGTATTTCTCTTTTCTAATTAGTTAATTAAAGACTAGTCTCAAATCGATCTCGTACATTTACAAGAATTTTTTTTTTATCTTATATATTAAGTATGTTAGCTTTTAGTCTTGAACAATGTTGTGATCATATTTAACAATTTTGTTATTGATGATTAACCTAAGTCCAAAATTAATCTTGTACATTTGTATGAAAAAAATCATTTGGTCCTACATATTAATTGAGTTGGCTTCTGGTCTAAAACAATATATTTTGACCCACGTTTAACTCATAGTAAGATGAAAACATTGTTGACTATCATTTTTTGACAAAAACTCCTAAAACACATTATCTATGATGAGCAGCCAACACACTTTAACATTTACAATCAAAAGTTTTTTTGCATAAATATTTGGAACCAAATTTGGACGTTAGAAAACACCACTCTTTCAAATCCATAAACCTACTTAGTAATGCTCAACAAAATTTCATTTTCCAAATCAACAAGTGATCTAAAAGATAATAAACATATGTTTTTCTAGATAATAAAACCCAATATACAAATCGTTTGCCAAAAACACAATGTGATCTAGGAATCAAATAGCTAATTTACAATAATATCCGGAAATAAGACTTTATAAAGTGTCGAGGCATTAAAAGAATAATTCCAGTTAGTGTGTGGAAACCGAAGCCACCATAACATGAAAACCAACTTCCTCTATATTTTTGTTAGTGTTTCTCTTTTCTATGCAAATGTTAGCCTATACTGCCATAACCCCAAAACCAAATCTTAACCTGTAAAAACAACAAACGACGAAGATTAACCAACAACAATCATCAATACCTGGGACGAAAGCAGGTTCTGTAAGTAAAATTACCGTCATCAGCGTTTCTCTGTCTATGGATTTTCTTCGTAAAGAATTCAGCAATGGGCTTCTCAGGGACGGGAATTAGTTTTCCGATAGCAGCAAGAGGCCAGCTGGTGATTTCCCGCAAACAAACCATATAAATATGACCGATTCTACACTATCGACTGACAGAAAAGAGAGAATCTGATAACTACGAACCTGATAATACCGAGAGCAATTGACACAAGCCACAGTTTCCAGCTCAGCCGAACAGTGGTGGCAAACTTCCCCAGGAAAAAGATTATGATAACCTAGAAACGAAATGAGGAAATATAAGGAGTTGTAAATGAATAAACTAGACAATACACTTTAGTCATGGTGTAGTTCAAATGAGTACCTGAAGCACTACTTCAAGGCCGATTATTCCCATGAACAAACGGTTTTTGGTGACACCTTTAAACACATTCACCTCATCTGGCTTTCGAGCGTTAAATTCATTGAATACCTATTGAGAAATATGTAAAGAGATCACAGGCAAACACCAAAAAAGCTATGCATCCTCACATCACTCATGCAGCATGATCAAGAGATATATAATCATTAATGTAACTCTTACCTGACAGAAGACAAATGCATTGAATATAAGTGTATTATTCACTCGGAAAGCGTGATCTTTGTCATCGTTCTGCAGATTCAGGATATCCCTTCCCCGGAAATTGAGGATTAAGAGCACAGTGACTTGATATAAAGCCTACAATTAGTGGGAATTAAAATGAGACTATTCAGTCTCAGCTGTTAAAAGCAATTTCACAAGGTTATCATAATACAAGACATACCTGTATTAACAAATTCCTCCACATGATATTCGTTATAAGGGGTTCCCTAGAATACCAACAATTTCATTGTCAAAATATAATCAACCAGTAATAGGAGCAGAAATTGATATCAAAGAAATAATGAGCCAAATCATTTAACATAAGGAGAAGCATAGTAACAATTATGGAAAACGAGAGCATCAAATCTGTGAATGACTTGCAGAAATCTGACCTTCTACCAACAGGTGCTCTACGCATGAGATGATCAGTAGGAGGCTCAGTGGCTAGCGCAAGTGCTCCTAATGTGTCCATGATAAGGTTCACCCAGAGAAGCTGAATACCCGAAAAAAGGAACCAATGTTTATACAAGAATTATAGCAACTGGAGCATATCCCACACAGGAAAGAGAGAATACACACCTGCACAGCATTCAGTGGAACATTGCCAGCAGAAACTGCAGCAACAACATTGATAATCAAAGCAGCAACATTAACCGTAAGTTGAAACTGTATGAATTTCTGAATGTTGGCGTAAACAGATCTTCCCCATCGGACAACCTACAGTGAGAAAAGAGTAAGCTCTGCAGTATAAGTACAAAGTTTCATGAACCGTGGCTATTTAGACTGTCAGAGGAAACTTTCTACAGGCTCATTCGATTTTTCATGATTTATATTCATATTATGTTAAGAAAAATTCTAGAAAATGCTGATTTGAAATGAATCATAAACGATTTCAACTAAATTTGAAGACAATCAAAACTTCAAAACATAAGACACTGGCACCACTAAAAAACATCTGAGATTCAGAATTACAGCCAAAATTTCATGGAAAACTGAAAATCACATGGGCAAAGACCATAACCACATTAATTAGAAGGTGAGCTCTCCAATAGAAGTACAAAAATTCATACACGTCTCCACAGAGTTACCAGTTCATGAGACCAGCAAGGGGAAACTATTAAATAACAAAAATTAGATGACTAACCTTCACAACAGAAGAAAAATTGTCATCAAGTATAATGATATCTGAACTCTCTTTTGCAACTTCTGTGCCTTGGATACCCATTGCAAGACCAATATCAGCCTACACCATTATCAAATTGCAAATTTAATCATATTAGCTGTAGAAGCTCAATGACTGTAACACCACATCCCCAACTGTTTACTTTTAGGAAAGTGGAAAAAAGCAAGTTCAGTTCAGATAACATTACTCTATTCCACAATCTTTATTACTTATTGCGCCGCCAACTAATTCACAATTGATACAATTCTAGAGATAGAAAAACCTACTTATTGAATCATAAGAGATTTTGGTATCTCGGAGAATATGGATTAAAACATGCAGGCGCAATACATGATAAAGCCACATATACTAAACAAGTGAAGTACCAGACCTCATGTAGTGCAGGAGCATCGTTCGTACCATCTCCAGTAACAGCAACTACATGTCCCCTCATTCTTAATGCTTGAACAAGCAGGAGTTTGTCATTTGGTGACGACCTTCCCATCACCTATGTGCAAAATGGTATCGCAAAATCATTATCACCCATCAACAACTAGCTGAGTTACACACTAACTAAGAGATCAAGAGTCTGTCTATCATCATTCCATACCGAAATCTTATCAGCAATATCTAATCTCTGTGATTCCGTAAGGGTGCGGAATGTCTTTCCTTCAATAATGTTAGGTTCAGTTGCATCTGTACCAGAGCTTAATATACCACACTCTAAGGCAATTGCTTTAGCTGTTTGAAGATTGTCACCAGTGACCATGCGCACCTAGAAAATCAATAGACCAAGAAACAAAAATTACTTCATGATTAAGAAAAACAAAAATGTCTGATCCCGAATAAAGAAAAAAAGAGTATATACACCCATTGCCTTGGAACCTACTTTTCAAAGTCTAAAATACATATTCAAATTTCATAATGTTTTTCATTAATCAGTCAAGAACATCATCAGAGGTGTTAACAGAAACAAATTGAGATTTTCAGACTTGGGAGGATGATTGGGTGGGTATAATTTTTTAAGAATGATATACTATTTGAAATTTTGAACAATACAAAGTGTTGAGAATCAAGATTTGATTCTTTCACATAATTGTAAAATCACAGTATCTTAAATTAATACTTGTGAAATAATTGCTTAGGTTGGAAGTGAAGGAATTTTATTTGTGGATTCAGGAATATCATTTAGTACTTCACATAATTTTTTTACTAGAATTTTCCTACATCTTTCACAAACATTACCAATTTAGATTAACATAGCATAGACCAGAAAACCCATATCTCCTAGTGGGCCACAGAGGAAGTGAGGTAATAAATGCACATACCTTAACACCTGCATTAGTGCACAACTGGACAGCATCTTTTACACCTGGTCGGCAAGGATCCTATATCAAAAGTATTTTTACGCTCATTACCAATCATCACTCATTTGGGATCCACAATACATGAAACTGAGAAATCTGGCATATGTGATCCTAATAATTGTCAGGACACTCAACATTGATGTCAACCAGAATAAATTGTTGTAAAGAAGCATATGATTTAAATATAGAAAGATAGCACATTTTTTCTAGACTGCTAATTGCAAAAAATTGAGACAATGTTTATGACTGATAGAAAGCTTTTCATTAGCGATGCAAATTGTCATATAATTTCCAAAAATACAAAAAAAAGTGGAAGACAGATTAATTTCATAAAAAAAAATACAAATATAACTTACAGAGAAACTTGTGAAAAATTAACATGCAGCAATTAAGAAAGAAGTAGAAACAAGCACCTTGATACCGACAATGGCCAGCAAAATAAGGTCCGACTCAGGTAATTGCCAATTTTCAAGTTCTGCGGCAGCGGATGGAACACTCTTTACATCATATGGCCTGTAGGCAATGGCCACACAACGCAAGCTCTCTACAGCCATATCTTCAATCGCTTTCTTATAAGATGATAACTACAGTTAAACAAAAATGTCATTTCACAGGCAAAACCAAACTTAGAACTATCCTAATATTTAAAAATATGCCTAGTATTGAATTCTACTCTTAAAAAAATCACAAATTCATCATAAACAGCATAAAATTAATAATTTAGCAGTACCAGAAAGAGAAGCTAGAAAAATTATTTCCCATACACACCTTATCTTCGTCAAGCGGCACCACATGGTCATCCGTATCTATGTAACTTGTGCAGCACGCAAGTACTATTTCTGCAGCCCCTTTCCAGTGCACATGAACTTCAGAATCAGACTGCCAAGGCACCGATATTAATTCACAAAAAAGAAACCTGAAGAAAGTCCATCCAGAATTCTTTGCAAGAAGGCAAGAGGGTAATACAACCTAAAATACATCACCAAAGAAAAATTTTGAATTACCACTTTAAGTGCGACACCACCTCGCTTCTTCTCTGAGTTAAATGGAAAGGCATGAATAATAACTGACTCTGAACGAACAGAAAGAAAATCCATTCCAAGCTGCAGTAAAACAAGAGATATTAAATTGGCATACAGAACAAAACACTGCTATAAAGCCAAAAAAAAAGTTTTAGTTGCACTACATTTACTCCCCACTGCAGAATTGCCTTTTCAGTTGGTGATCCTGAAAGTTCCGGAGCTCCACCACCCTAACAAAAACCAGCTAAATCAGATTCCCCTAATATATCAATGAGAAGATAAAGGATAAAAAAGTAGAACTATCACAACATATACTTATAAGAGCCTATAAAGATGTAAGCAACTTTATCAAATGCTTATTTACTTTGTACTCCAGCTTCAAGTTTTCTAGAATAGTTCATCAATCAGAAGACTGATCTTAGATTGTCCACCCAAAATTCAATTAAAAAGTAATAAAAATGAAATATACCATGAAACGCAGTAATTTCATATGTTGAGGCTTTATATGCATGACAAACACATATTTTGATAACAACAGTTTACACTTTAATAACACTGGAATTCATGAATTCTGAACCAAAAATTGATACGTAGAAAACCTACGAAATAAATGGTCAGAAAGTGAAAAAACAGATTTCTTTTGTGTCATCAGAATCAAACATGCAATTCTATGATGAGTTTCAACGTAAATAAATAGAAGCAATCAGAAGAACACCCCCTAAAACATACTTCAGGCACAAATACGCTTCCAGTTGTGTTTTGTGCAATGCCCTCAATCAGTAGAGAGAGAACTCTAGAAGGGAGAAGTGATTTATTGTCAGGTGGATCAATTTTCTTTCCACATGCAGATACCTCCCCCACAGTCATCTGTAAAAGGATGATAAAGGATTATTGGTTGCAAATTGAAATCAAATACCCAAAATTTCTACATTATCTGAATGCCAAAGCAACCAACAAATGCAGAACCAAAAGAAAACTAGAAGCACAAAAAAAGAAAAATGATAAGCACCTCATTCAGAGTGAGGGTTCCAGTTTTATCACTGCAAATAGTAGTTGCAGAGCCCATTGTTTCACAGGCTGAAAGCCTCCTCACCTGCAGTTTAAATTTTAATAAACTAACAGAAGATATTGCAAAATATCTTAGAGAAGTGAACGCTTCTAGCACAAATGCATACCAATGCTTTATCAGCCATCATTTTCCTCATTGAATACGCAAGCCTGAAATGCACTTTCATATTAAAGAAGGCTATTCAAAGAAAACAAATATGTGGTCTTACACCAATTGCAGTGTAAATAGTATCAATAAATTCAAAAGAAGTTTACGTCCAGAAATAGAAGAGATAGAAAGGATATGTCACATTCAGCAAAGTTTACGTTCAAACAAACAAGCACATAATGGGCAGAGATCAATGCAATAATTTTCATAATGACAAGCGCAGGTGCTAATGAAGCGTAACAAATAAGCTTACGTGAGAGTGACAGCTAATGGAAGACCTTCTGGTACTGCAACAACTACAATAGTCACCTGGAGTTTAACTCGATTAATCAGCAATACAAATGAGCAGACAATAAATTTTTATCAAACATTATTGAAATGAATACATACTGCAACAGTGAATATCTTTACAAATCCATCTATTGCATCACCAACTTTTGTCTTCCCAGCTGTAAATTGGACTGTGCCATCAGGATCTTTCGTATGCCCAGTAAAAAATCTGCTCAATAACAAAGTAATATATAATAATGATTTAACTTCCCAAACTAAAAATAAAAAAATCAGATACTGTATTAATAAGCAAATTACCTGGCCACAAGGACAATAAGAACAACAAGTGCTACTCCCAGACCAACCATGCCAATAAAAGTAGCAACCCCATTTAATCGTACCTAAACTCGACATCACGTTAAAATGTCAGAATCAGGCACTTAAGAATCAGAAAAATGTTACCGAGGCTCCATTAAGAAGTAACCTGTAAAGGTGTTTCCTCGCCATTATCTTCTGATATGCTTGCCATAAGTAATCCCCATTCAGTATTTATTCCCACACTAGTTACCTGTGACAGCCCAATCAAAATTCAATTGGCAGTTCATAGTATATCCTCAGGATGGATATGATAGAAGAACAAGTGTCACTTTCATCACAAGCAAACATGTTTCATGTAATAAACACTTGCATGTCAACTAGTCATAGACTAAAGTACAGTCTAAACCTGATGTAAATCACCAACTACACCTAGGGTTGTAAATGAACAGAGCTACTCGTGAGCTATTGGAGGGCTTGGGTCAATCAAAGCTCGCTTGGGATAACTTTATCGAGCCGAGCTCAAGGCTGATTATGCTCAGTTCATTGGGCTTGTAAACATGTTTGAATCCGTTTGTTCAAGAACGTGTTTGCAAGCTAATTAATCGAGCCAGCTCACGAACCTTTAGTCAAACCTTCAATCAAGCTCAGGTAACATGCTGATCAAGAGCACAGTAGGGATATTTTTCAAGCCTTTCACGATCTTGAACTCAAACACCATTTATACGAATATCTAACGAGCTAAGATCAAGCTGAGTTCGGTAATTAGGTGCCGACCCGAGCTCAAACACCTGAATGCTTTAATGAGCTGTGCTCAAGCCAACTAGTATTCAACTCCGCTTGGCTCATTTACAGCCCTAACTACGCCATCACTGTTACCTACTACAAGTTAAGCAACAAAGCATTTCAGTTTATTCATATACATGAAAAATATTATCCTCCTGTGCCTTATACAAAATTCCTAGAAAAACCACATAGCACATTCACTAACTAGATTAATTATACGTTCTTGAGAAATCATAGCCATGGAAATTCTAAAAATTGCTTAAGAGCTAAGAGGATAGGAGAAATTACCAGCATTGTCCCATACCCATCAGCAATCTTGCATCCAGACATAAGAAAGGGTGATCGTACAGGATCTTTGTGGACCTAAGACAGACCATATTGAAGATTAAACGAGAGTATCACACTGACATACACAACATAGAGCAACAGGTTTCTTTAGGCATACAATTTTACTTTCTCCTGTCATACTGGATTCATCAACTGAGAGGGAGTGGCCGGATATTACAAGCCCATCTGCTGGCACCTATATGCATATGGAGGGGATGATTGAATTAAATGCAAACATCAACTCCCATACCACCACCCAAAATATATTAAGAGAGTAAGTCTTCCTCAACACTTGCAACACAAGAAGAATATACTAAACATTAATTTCCACAGCAGAGAGTAAGGTACTCTCGATTACCTGATCACCAATTTTAAGAGGCAAGACATCACCAACAACTATTTCAAATATTGAAATCTTAGTCCTCCGCCCACCCCTTATCACCTGTAGAATATTTCAAAGTGAACATAAGAAAAAGAAATAAAATACGAGGGGCAGTACATGCAGAATATTTTATTCACATTATCCTACCTCCATTTGTATATTTTCCTTCTCTTCATTCAAGTTCTGGAATTGAAGGGATTGTTTGTAATCACTTACAGCTGCAATTTTTAAAAAAAAAAATGCATTTCTTATTACCAGTTGACATGAACACAAGAAAATTTTTATGGAAGACATATGCTGCTGCTACTGCCACTCGAGAGTCATATGAACGTTTACATGTTGTGTCAGGTTATTTGTGCAAAAAATATGCGTGTTTGGATCCAGTACTTGACCTGAGTAATAAACAGGCTGTGCTCAGGTCCATATAAGAACATTTAAATTGTATTGCCTAGTCTCAACCCAAAGCATAAACTGATTGCCACACCTGGTTTGGTTTTTCTGAAAATACCTAAACATTAACTTCTACTCTTGCTGAACTTATGTATGAATTTTGGGCTACTTGATTATCCGTACTTGCATGAAAATTTTTATTTCAGCACCCTTCCAACTAGCCTAAACTTTCCAACGACCCACAGAAAAACCCATGGATGAAAAATTATCTTTTGTTTCTCACTGAAGGCTGGTTTCTCTTCGAAATCATATAATTGGTATTCCATTTTTGAAGATATATCACCAGTTAAGACATTTTTACAGAACCCAACCAGGATCATCTCATAACTAAGTATAAACTATGTGATGTTATAGAGATCAAGTAGGCTGCAAAGAGGTCGCAACTGCAACTAAAACCAGCAGTTAAACCAAATAAATCACATATTAATATTACCTGTAAAAACAATGACTATAATAACTGCCAAGGCAATTACCTGTAAAAACAATGACTATAATAACTGCCAAGGCAATGCTTCCTCCATCATACCAGCCTTCTTTGATACCCTAAAAAAATAAACCAAGCACTGATACATTATTCTATATTCCTATTTCCTCACCAGAGTGACAAAATTCTTCAATAAAGAACCATAGGCATGAGAACACGGCTGTAAACATTTTTTTGAGTTCCAAACCCGGTTGCTTAAACAACTTAATCGATTCAAAGAGCAAACCAAAGAAATGACTGAGATATATCTTACTTGAGAAAATTTATGAGCAAAACAGAAAGATCATGCTCCTTGGATATTGCAACTAGCTCTTCTGAGCTGATGCCAAAATCAGAATTTTGAGTAGGACTCAATGGTAAAGTTGAAGTTACTGCACCTAAAATGTCAGACAAAACAACAAATGAGCATAAAACAACACATGGCCAAATAAAAGATATCCACTGTGATAATGGTCAGCAAGATAAATAAATTAAAACAGACCATCAACTTTAAACAGTTTAAATGTCCCTGATAAGCCAATGTCAACAAATTGATGACAGTAGTATGATCATAAAAACTTATAGTTTCCTAGATTAACACGACAACTAGAACAAAGTTAATAAGTAAAAGATGACATTGCAATTTCAACAAGATAATACAATAAGAACTTGTACCAGCTCTAAAATGATATACTACAGTTCCAACAGAAGTTTAAGCAATAAAAGATTTATTCTGTACAACAGAGCAGAAATATAATTACCAGGTAGTCCTCTGCCCGCCTCTTGGAACAAGACAGCAGCCTGGTCAAGTGATCACAGTTTAGCAATCAAATGAATGATCATTAGGTACCTACTTCAAATAAGAAAAATAATTTACCCTAATGACTTGAGCATGTGTTCTAATCTTAGCAATTAACTGCCTTCTCTCTTCTGCTTTCTTCAAGTCCAATGTATAACGAAATCGCCTTGAAGCATTTAGGACAAGTGCGGCTTGCTGAAGCAACCACAGATTAAGAAAAATATTAAAATTGACTGGTAAGAACACACTTTAGTGTTGGACAAACCAATGGTAAAAAAGAAAATCAAGGTTCAACTAAATCCATATAAGTAAGAAAATTATAGAGAGCAACTAAAGAAGTTATAATGCTGTTGTCTACTGATCATTCTCTCCGAATATAACGTCTTCTACAATCAACAAGATATCCCAATGGTATTTGACCACTGTTGTTGTTGTTGTGTTCTTCTTCTTCTTCTTTTCATACGAGGGACATACGTGAATAACAGTATCTACTATCTACAATGGAGGTTACATACCAAGTGATAATGTACCTCCTCTTCTTTGGTGCTTTATATACTGGAATTTTGATTAAATAGTTTACATACATAAATTGTATCTAGTCAAATATGGACTTGTAAAATTGCAATAAATCACCTTAACTAGGCCACGACCATAATTAGGCAAGAAAAAATTTCTAAAACCAAACACAGGTAAATAAGAACAGGAGAGAGAGAGAGAGAGAGAGAGAGAGAGGTACAAAAATATGGATTGTTACACCAGATCATCCAGAGTCGACCACAGTGGCCATAAGAGAAGGAAATGCATGTGAGATTACTATCATTGCTCGCTTAAGGCAGCGGAAATATTGAAAACAATTAACTACCACATGAGTAATAACTGCTTGAGTTTAATGTCAACCTATATACAATACTGATGCAGTACAAAAGGCATTACTTAAATTGGAGGAAAAGAAGACTACACTTGAGAATCTGTCTTATTGAATAAATCACATATTGCTCCATTCTTCCACAGATTCAGGAAAAATGGTGTTTACAATGGTATTATAGATACGCACAATGCTCATTGCAAACCAAAGCATTACACAGTAAACACGATCTCAATTTTAGCAGGTGAACAAGCGCGATAAAAGGTATAAGAAGAATCAAGAATGCTGTGTTCACTTATTAAAAACTTCTTATATCATGAGAGCAAACACGAACTAACTACATTGCTATTCAGTTCTCAACACACATTTCAAAAACCTTCATAGATAGGCATGAAATATACCACCCGCATCGTACCAAATCACTCAATCAAAGAAACTAGGATGACTAGTGAAGATACAAAACCGCCTCCTCCGTTATGACTCATGGACTTCGGAATACAAAACAAATCAACTGAAGCAATGATTACAAGCAAGGAAATGGCAAAGAAACTTAATAACAGAGCGATCGCCAACAAATGAAATAGTACTAACAAAAAAACATAAAATAAGATCAGAAATGAACCAATGCAGCCGACTCACCCTCCATCTCCGCAGCCGGTGCACCGGAGCACTCTTCGTCCGAAAAATGTCGAACGGTCCATCGCCGTCGTCTTCATCCTCGGGATAATCGCGCCGGCTACTCCCCGCTTCGAGGTCGAACCCGTCCTTCTTGTACCTGATTTCTTCAGTCATGCTCAATTCTCTCGATTCCGTTCCTTAGTCGCAGGAGAGATGACGCCTCTGCCGGAGAACTGAGATTCAGCCAATGTCGCCAAAAACAAACTGCAAGAGACAAATTCCTGCAACTGATCACAAAAAGTAAGTGTTTAGTCACGCGGATAGTAGCGATTCGTGCGCGAAGTGAGTAGGAAACGGAGGAACTACCGCCGTGGATGCCGGAAAATTCGAAAGCGACCGTAGCCGGAAAATGAGAGTGGTGAAGTCACACGGATAGCGTGTGGAAAGGAGAATTAAGAAATTGCCTCGAAATTTCTCAAAATTGCCAACTTCCCACGCTCCCACGTCGCTCTGTCGAATTTCTTTCTTTTATACTAGTAATATATTTTTAAATTCTTTCTTATTTAAGATTGATTAAAGTTATTATATATATAAAATATTCATGATTACATTTAAATATATATAATAATAAAAAACTCGATTATTTATATTTCATCTTTTATTTTATTCTTTATTTACCTAGTTATTGTAAATTATTTACATAATTAAAATAATGAAAAATCAAAGAGTAATAAATGCTGGTGTGATAGCTCGTTACACTATCATTCCGAGACTTTTATGTAGATGTGTTGCGGGAGCTTTTGTATTTTAGATCTTGTGATCGTGCGAAAATTCGGTGGATAGGTAGATTTTCATTGCGAATCAAATATTCGAGTAGGAATTGAAAATTTAAAGCTCATGTGATAAGGATTTATTCCTATTAAATCTGGAATAACTTTAATTTGCTTTCTTGGTGGAAAAGGAAATATTCTTTTTATTGATAATTACAAGTGATATGGTGTAAATGTTGTTTTGATCCTAAAAGCGTCGGCGTTAAATCATGGAATATATTTTGCAACGTTTAAATGACAAAATAAATAAATCAATCAAAATAAATCCTTGAAAATTCACTACAAGTTTCATGAATAATAGCCAATAAGATTGAAGAGTGTTATAAAATTTGGATTTAGAACAAATATAATTCATCTATTCGATGATAAATTATTTATATTTATGAAATTATTTGAGTATTAGGTCATTTAAATATGAAATAAATTCTTTCGAATTAAATCTAAGTAAATTTAAATGGTATTCTTTCAGAATTTTCTATATATATGTATAAATTTTAAATTAATGAAATATAACTCATATCGTATTAATTTTATAAATAAATATTATTTAAAATTCATGTGATATAAAAATAATCCATACTTATAATTAAATAAATAATCATAGAATAATACTATTTCTTTACAATTGAAGACCACGTCTTATTATAATCTCAATCTCAAATAATTTAGAACTAAAAATAATACATCATTGTTGTGTTCAGGGGCAAAATAAATAAGAACGTGATATGTTTCATTTTTCAGATACATATGATGATATTTTTCATTTTTCAAGATCTAAAAAACGCAAACCTCACTTTCTATAGAATAAATTTTAAGTTCACTTTAAATAAAAACTCGTGGGTAAATATATAATCTAGTGAAATTCAATTTTATATTATTGTAGTTCTAAAATATTTGTTTAATGTTTTATGGTCTTAGTCTCTTATATGTCTAAGTTCATCTGATTTTCACCTACTCCACCTCACCAAATCTTCTTTCAAATTATTTCCAAATAAATGAATGCTGCTAATAATTTTGTTCAATTTGAAAATAATTTTGAATTACAAATGTACATTTAATATGAAAATGAGTAGGCGTCCAGTTGTAATTTGGAAAAAAATCCATAAACACTTAAATGTTGTTTGCTTCTTTTTTATTATTAGGAATTTGAATTGAATGTAGATGGTTTATTAGGAGTATACTAATACTATATTCCTTTGCAAACTGATTTTAACCCCTTTTACCAGGAAAAACGTGAAGTTTGAAAATTGAGTAACCCTAACTTTTAAACAAGGATGATTATAGTCAACATAATTTATCAGACTTTCAAACTAGTCTATTGGGAAATGATATGCTACATAATTTATGTGAGTATTTTTTAATCATATTTCATGCTTGTTTAATGTTATTTGTTTTGTTTATATATTATATGAAATGTGAGTGGAATGGGTTAGTGGAAGGTGTGACCTTATTACCATTTATAGTAAAAGTAAACCGGGACTCCTATTCGCGGACGGATTAAAATGGAAAAACGGGACTCCTATTCGCGGACGGACTAAAATGAAAAAACGGGACTCTTATTCGCGGACTGAGGGAGTAATACATTAAAAATTATTATTGATATTTTTAATTCTACAAAATTTATAAAAATCAAAGCTTGATTTGTTCATTCTTTTATAATTTTAAATAAATAAATAAAATAACAAATCAAACTCTTATTTTTATGAATTTTGTAAATTAAAATGTTAATAACATGTTTAAATGTTATAGAATTAAACTAGCTAAATACATATACGCACTCATTTTGAAAAATTAAAAATAAATGGTTAGAACGGAGAAAAAATAAAGTAAGAGAGATAATAAAATAGAAAAGAGTATTTATATTATTATATTTCCAAAATGAGTGAAGAAAATAAAATGTCTCCATTAAGGCGTAACAATGGGAGTACTTTTTATAATCTAAGAGTTCTTTTAAAACATTTTTATATCCCAACGAACATAAAATTGAAAACTCACCGGAGCTAGCTATAGAGTATCCCCTCACTTTTATTCTCAATCTATTCAATGTTTAGAGCATCCACAATGGATGCCCGATCGCGCGCCCGATCGGCCGAGATCGGGCTCGGGCGCGGTCGGGCATCCATTGTAGCCCTCGGTCGCGCCCGATCCCGAGCCCGATCGATCGGGCGCGAGATCGGGCGCCCATTGCAGAGGCGCGCCCGATCACGCCCGAGCCCGAGCACGCGTTTTTGATTTTTTTTTTTTCTTTTTCAATTCTATAAATATACCTTCATTTCACTCATTTTTCACACAACTCTCACACATCTCTCTCAACTCTCTATCCATAGCAATATCTCTTTCACTCACTTTTCCAAAATGTTTCCCGGGGAAGATATTGGTCACTCACTTTCAACTCACTCATTCTATAAAAGTCTAATTTTGCTATTTATAATTGGTAAACATAAAAAAAATTAAAATTAAAATTGAAATGAGAAATGGATAATAGATGGGGCATGCACTAGGGCTCCACCATTGCAGAAAGATGGGGCATGCTGACGTGGCAACCACTAGGGCTCTCACTGGGGCATGCACTAGGGCATCCATTGTGGATGCCCTTACCATCGATATTAATAACGTAAATAAGGGAACATTGACGGTTATTATGGTTTTCAAATTTTTTATTAGGATTTCGGGTCGGGTACGGGTACCCGCAATGTCAGGTACCGGATACCCGACACGGGTATCGGATAATTCCGGTATGTCGCGGGGCGGATATTGGAACAATAAATTTGGCTAAAATCGGGTACGAATACCCGCGGATAACCCGTTTCGCCACCCCTATCATATATAAGATATGAGATATGTACCATATTATATCCCCCAGTTTATGATAAATTAGTGCAATTTTGTTTATTCTTTAATTCTTTCATACGTTACATCAATTCACAAGTCCACAATTTGTGATCTATATATACCCTTTACATTTGATGTTTAATAGGTATATATTTGAAAAAGGAGCTATAATTTCAACTTTGTGTTTCATTTAATTGTTAGTTGTTTCATATATTGAATTATCGAAGTGTAACATTAATGTAGCTAGTATGATAATGCACCTGCGCCATTTATTCTTCTTCTCCATGTTTTTATTTTAATTGGTTTCAACCACTAAAGTGTGCATCATAACAATATTAGTAAATACATACAAAATTTAGTAATTATGGAGTACATATTTAAATAAAAATGAAAAGGGCAAAGTATGTCTGAAAAAAAATGCGCATGCTATATCAGTATAATCCCAAAGTTGCTTTATCGAATGTGGATTCAATTTTTAACAAAAAAGAATTTCGTAATTAGTTGAAATTCTTGTCCATTTTATATTTGAGTTGAAATTCTACTTTGGTTATTTTTATTAATTGAAGAGAGAAAAAAATTTATCACATAATATTACATAATAAATATTACTTAAATTTAATGATGAATTCAGATAGAGTCGACCAACAGTAGCTATCGATACATGAGGATCATATTAATTTTTTTAGATGTCATCGACTCCACCAGTGCGGTAGCATAGTTGTCGATACATGAGGATCATATTAGTCTTTTTAAATGGCCCACCGGTGCGGTAGCACGACAAGGTTGTAATCGGTATATAACTTGTTGAATGCCACGTGGCATTACATAGATTTTGTCTCATCAAAAATTCAAAATGCAAAACGGTTAATATTCTCATGCTTATGGCTAATGCTTTCTACAAAGCTACCATTTAAAACTATTTATTGGTCAATGGATTTTACCTTTTTGAGTTTTTTCTTTTTGCCATTTTTCACATTTTTCCCATTTTGTCAAATATTTGTATTACAAGTAAGGAACATTGAACAAACAGCGAGGCGACAGGTGAGAGATTCTATAAAATTACATATCTTCACTTAATTTTTATTTACTTTTATAAGAATAAGCAAAGTTCCGATAACATTATTCCCAACGAGTTATATCACCTTTTATTTGACTCCTCTAATAAACGAAAATAAAAAATAAATGACTATTGGTTCACCGCAAAAAACAAAAAAAAACTTATATTATACTAGCATAAAAATTAAGACGCAATTATTAGTGTTTGAAATTTTTAAAAAATAATCATAGTTTAGAACGCAAAAGAAAGCATCTCTAAGTTGACAAATTATCTTAGTAATTTTTTATATCTTTTTGGACGCTTCTATTTGTATCCTCTAATTTTTATCGAAACACCAATAATAAAGATATTTTTTGAAATATTAGTGATATAATTAAATATTAGTATATAAATTAGCGTTGTTAATAGATTTAAAAAATTATTCTTAGCATTTTTTTGTTGTAGTGGTTGTTCATCTACATGTGTTTTCTTGTTTTGTAGTGATTTTAATAGTTAAAAATATACTTGTACGAATACACTGATTTTTTTTATTGCTGTATATTGAATTATTTTTGTATATTAATATATTTTTGTTTGTCAATTTTTTGCTTGAAAAAGACCTACAATTGTGACTTACGTATAAAGTCTTGATTTTTGAAATTCATGCTAAACGTGAATCATGGAGGAGGAAGGTAGCAGGAAGTTTCACTTTTTGTTTGGCCTCAAATATTTCTCTAATGCAAATTATATAACTTAATTAAATACAAACTCTAAATATTTTAAATTATGATCTGGATCGTTAGAAAATATCAACACAATGTTTATATTGTATAAACATTTTTTGTTTCTATTATTTTATTATCTGTTGACATTTTTTAATGATCCAAATTATAATTTAGAGTTTATACAATATTTAGAGTTTGCATCATCACTTATCCTATCACATAATAATACAGTATTATTGGTTGAAAATTATTTCAGTATTAATTATGAACTGACAAAAAATTATAACCAAACCAAATACTTGTTGCTACCTCATCTCCTGGTTTAGCTCATCGTGCGCATGCACGCAAAGAAAACTTACTCTTACTTTAATTTATAGATATAATTTTTGGACAATATTACTCTTGTTTGCCCACAATAATTCGATGTATGTATTGACTTAGTAATAAAGTGTTTAATGCTCGAAGCCAAATAGTTGAAATTTAAGTGTAATAAGACACTAGTGCGTTACATTGCTAATTATTTAAGTCGTTAACTCTGCTAACTAATCAATACAGTATATAAAAAATGTCAACATGGTGAAATCAAAATGTTAACACATAATATCAACATATTATATTGAAGTTCAACAAAATTATGTGTTGACATTTTAATGTCATCGTGTTGGCATTTTTAATACATTCCATTTATAAGTTAGCAAGTTAGCAACTTAAGAAAGTTAGCAATTAATCACACCCCATAAAACAGGCCTTAATTTCTACTAAGTATTTATTTATCCATAAAAAATATGGGTTAATCCGTCGAATGAAAAAGGATTGACAAATTGAAATATTTCAACATTGACAAATTAAATACTACTACTATCTTTTTTAGGTGAACATATACAAATATCTTACTTGGCATACTTTATTATGACTTTATGAGTTTGGCCTGCAGAGTTAATCGTAATAAAAGCAACATAAATTAAGAAAACATAGGCCTGTTTATTGTATAACGCGTAATCGCCGAATCAGATAAATAAATTAGAAAATAATATTATCCTTATTAATATTAAAACTACATAGTGGCTTGCATTAACATTAATTGATTGACACCCAACTGCATGTTTCATTCATTTTTCTTTCTCTATGTCCTTTTTCCTAATTATGTCGGTATGTTAATATCATAAAGTATTTTTTTAATTTTTGGTTAAGGAAGTTTAATTTGTCGCATGTGCAATGTGTTTTGAACCTAACTAGTGAATAATGAAAATGATCTGACGTGGAGAAAGAAAATAAAATTGAAGACATCATGTGAAAGGGATAACAAAATAGTATATGGTGCATTTCATGATTTGGGCCTTGGGGGAAGTGTGATTAATCCTGTTGATTTGTGGAAAATAATGATAGGAATGCGTACATATTAATCAGACTAAAACAAGATTAGAGTAAAAACTAAAAACTTTATTACTTATTTAGTTATTTTCATTTGATTACATCTCCAACTATTTACGCCGAATTAAGATTCATTTTTAAGTATGTGTTACATCGTAGTTTTACTCCAACCATTTACATTATATTTAAAATTTATACTATTTTTAAATATTTCTCTCACAAAAATTTTATAGTAACACCAAATATATTGTTATTCTTGAAAAATTTAAAAGTGAGTTTGGATTTATGGTTAGAGAAACTGTCTGCATAAAAATGAGTTTTTTGATGTATGACTTGAGACTGAAGACACTTCACCAATTATAGCACTTCACAAATTTTTGTTTTCTACTGTGACATGTGTCATTTTGAAATGGATGACAACTCTTCATACTTTTATTTTATTTCATGCTTTCCCATTTTATCTTTCTTTCTGATTACGTTTATGTTTTGCTTTACCAATTTATCGTTATTTATTTTGCTACCACAACTACGATTTTTATCAAATGATTTTTCACATTACACAAGTTACATCATAGCTACTTACCTGCGTGACAATGAAGCCAAACTCTATTAGTAAAATGTTTCTCCTTCAACTAATAAATCAGGAGTTTTAATTATTATGAGAATGAGAATAAATATGAAATCAGTATTGTTCCTATTAAAAAAACAGGTGCACTCTTAGGGACGGATTGGGTCGCCTCGAACCCAATCCGAGGCCGGGCAGTCGCACGCTAGTCCAAACTCAATTCAAATATAACCCAAACTCAAACTTAAACTCGTTACATGACCAAAATCATTATAAATGAATAAAAATATTATTTATGATAAATACAAGAAAGTGTTTATATGTGACTATTGTTGCGAATAATCAGAATAAAATTATTGCTATTATTAGTAAAAGTTTTTGTTAATAATAAAAGTAAATGGTTGTTATTTTGGTAAAATAATTCGCCTGCATTATTAGTTTTAAAAAATAATAATAAAGTCAACAAGTATTGGTATTTAAGTATTTGGAACTATGAAACCGGGAATATGTTACTTTTAGCTTTCGAATTCGAAAATTGTGAAAAACATAAATCGGAATTATCTGAAATACTGACTTTTCAATAAGAATATCCAATGATATTGTCATAACAAATCAAAACTTGAACTTAAACAAAACCAACAAAATATCCACACTTTCAAAATTAAGCGTTTAGTCAAAGAAAGATTTAGGTTTAAGTAATCCATATTAAAAATGAGTATTACATTATATAATTTGGAACATTTTTATAAGAAGTATAATATATCTTGGCTATCAAACAAAATATTCCGGATTGACAGGCGATATATACTGAACTCATTCAACATCGCATATTTCGGCACATGTTTGGTCTATATTAGCATTATTATTATTTTTAATAAAAAATTATAGTGGTACAATTTTATAAGGTTAATACTTTAGAAATTGTTGCGTGCATTGTTGTCACGGGTGAGAAAAAAAAACCGGAAATCGTATATCCGAACCGAATCAAACCGAAATTTTAAAATTCGGTTCTGTTTTTTCGGTTTTTCGGTTCAGTTCGGTTTTAGAAATATAAAAATTTCGTTTTTTCGGTTCAGTTCGGGCGAAAAAAAACCCGAAAAACCGAATTATATATATATTTTTATTATTTTAATACTATATTTTATATATATTTTTAATATATATTACTTATATAATATGTATTAAATATATTTTTTTATTAATTTTATATTTTTTATATATAGTTTTTATTAGTAGTATATATAAAATAGATTATATTACATACATATATTAATATATTTATGTATTTTTTTTCGGCTTTTCGGTTTTTTAAATTAATTTCAGTTTTTCGGTTTAGTTCAGTTTTTGAAGTTCGATTTTTCGGTTTCAGTTTTCGGATTCGGTTTGATTTTGAACTAAATTCGATTTTTCGGTTTTGGTTCTGTTTTTTTTTTCGGTTTTAGTTCGGTTTAGACAAAAAAATAGAACCAAAACCCGAATGCTCACCCCTATCTGTTGATTTAACAAATTACACAAAGGCCAAATAGCTCATTTCGCCTTAATATTATTGAATGAAAAGAACTAATAAAGGCTTTGCAAATTAATCTCCTTTAATTGCCAGAGTTTTTTTGGCCCAAAAAGGACGTGGTTGGTGAAAATCAACATCATTTCCTGTCCTTGAACACCCAAATATACCCATATTTTTTTTACTGAAAATAATAGAGAAAAAATGAATTGAAAAACAGTAAGAAAACATGAAGAGAGCAAGTGGAGAATAAATCATAACAAAATATCAGTGTCATTATACATTGATAATATAGGACACCACCAAAACTGACTTCCCAATTGTGGGATCAAAAATGGACTACTGAGTTCATAACCTCACATGCATGTTTCATTCTTCATCAGAATAATTGAACTTCACCGAGTGCGACTGCAGGTCAATTTGTCCTCCTCTGTAGCTACCGCGCTTCTTCTTGGTTTTCTCGTGACGGAAGCCCCTACATACGACAGAGCAAGAGGGTCAGGATAAAGTACACAACAAAAGCAAAGAAATGTGTACTGAAACAAATCAAAAACAAGATTTTCAGAGCTCAACAAAAGCAAAGAAATGTGTACTGAAAAGAAGAATGATATAGCAATACCAGTGTCGTAAGGATAATTTCAGATAACCAAAAAAATGGAAATTGATGGGTGAGGATCACGGTTTTAAAAAATACTTGTACTAAATTAGATTTAGAGAACTCATACGCAGTTCATTCACAGAATGATTTCGGTTTGCTTTGAAATTTAGTTATTTTTCTGAAATTCAATAAATGCTCCATTTTACTCTACCCAGCCCACGCCCATAAAAAAAAGAAGGAAAAATAAAATAAAATCCCATGAAGATACAAGCATTATTTTTTTTTATCGGGGGGAACTCTAGGTGGTAAGTGTTAAATAGAAACACACCTTCCTTTGACTTGTCCCAAGACTTCTTGTGCTTTAGCACCATAACCAGTTTCGGCACCATCCTGCAATGAATAACATAAGAAATTAATATCACAAGACAAAAGATATCACATTCTTTCCACAAGAGTCAACAAAAAGCAATTTTATGCCACTTTCTTCCACAATCACCCAACCTATTTGAACTTTATAACCAATAGGTGAATGAACCTAGAGGGTCAACTCAAGGCTTGTTAGTATTGAAAAAGGTAACAGAAGTCAATAAGTGCGCCATTAACTCCATCGACAAATGGATCAAGCAAGAAAATTACTATCCAGACAAACCATGCGATTTTAATAAGTGCGCCATTAACTCCATAGACAAATGTATTTTGTTGATATCCATCCATATACAAATTTTTTCTGCCCATAAGGTAGCTCTTAGTGTAATTTCAGCTGGAATGATTCCACATTCAATATTTCACTTGCAGAATACTAAAGGCCTAATTGTTAAGTCTAAAGAACTAACTAATGGAGAATTAAAGAAGGCGCTCGGTTCAAATTCCTCAATGGTAATGATGTGCTGATATTAAGGAGAACAGAAAATGAGTTCAATCTGATTAATGGAGGTGATAATTATTGGAAATGGGGCAGTCACTGAGGATTCCTTAACCCAACATCATAAGTAGGAATAATTCCCTTCTGATGCTAATCAGCAATCCTATGACTTCAATAAATTATACTCCCTCCGTCCCAAGGAAGATGACCCCTTCCTTGGGCGGCACGAGAATTTATGCAAATTTATTTTGTGTGTTAAGTGGAGATAGTAAAGTAAGAGAGAAGGACTAAAGTAGAGATAAAGTGTTTCTATTTTTAGTAATGGGTCATCTTGGTTGTAACAAACCAAAAAGGAAAGTGGGTCATCTTCAGTGGGACGGGGGAAGTACCTTTTAAGAGATTTTTTATGGGATAACATGAGAATTAATGTTAATTGGATTGCATGATATTATTATACAAGAAGATTTTAATCACTTTAGCAGTTACAAACACAAATAGACATGCACATTCACTGACAAATATAGTACTATATAATCAGCCAACAAGACAAGGAACCACAAACCTTTGCCCAATAAGAATTATCTTGAAGTCTGTCATCAACAAATTCCACCTCATCAATCTTCACTCTTTGGAATGCTTTCACTGATGTTGGCTGCAACAAAAATCAAACTTATTTCCAACATGGACTAAAGGCAAAACTTGAAATATGTAAGAATAAACACATTTTGAGATGCTCAATACACTACAAGATTCCAAGAAC
Organism: Salvia hispanica; assembly: GCF_023119035.1. Classification (NCBI taxonomy): domain Eukaryota; kingdom Viridiplantae; phylum Streptophyta; class Magnoliopsida; order Lamiales; family Lamiaceae; genus Salvia; species Salvia hispanica. Next base: position 26,833,315 of record NC_062967.1, on the reverse strand, counting down.
ATACAAATGAGAGCAACAAGATAGTTTTTTACTCACATTCTGAATATGCACAAGCCACCATACTTTGCATGCATGAAATGGACATATATACTCCCTCCGTCCCAAGGAAGACGACCCCTTCCTTGGACGGAACGGGATTTTATGTAGCTTTATTTTGTGTGTTAAGTAAAGAGAATAAAGTAAGAGAGAGGGAATAAAGTAGAGATAAAGGTGTTTCTATTTTTAGTAATGAGTCATCTTGGTTGGGACAAACCAAAAAAGAACGTGGGTCACCTTCAGCGGGATGGAGGGAGTACCTTGCATGCATGAAATTCTAGAACAAGTAACAGCCCCATCCGCCTAATTACTTTCATTTGAATTATGATTATGAATGGAATTAAAGTGTGCATCTATAACATTATACAGGAGATAGTAGATACTAGATCTTTATAGTGATACTACTATCAATACAAGAGATGCACCTTCAGGATTCAAAATATAATCTTTGCTTACATACATACTAGCTAAAATGATTATGGGGCATCCATATAACAATATGGAGTACTACACAAGTATCTAGTTAAAATTAGTATTATTATTATACTATTACTTAAGAACAGAGACATGCACATACCTCAGAACTTTTGGGTTGTTTGCTTGCAGATTTTTTCTGACTTGCTTTGTCCGTTTCATTGTTGTTAGCAGAGAATTTTGGCAAATCCTCTTCAGTAGTTTCACTCTTTGCTTGTTCATCTTTGCCTTCTTCAAGACCTTTGGACTTTTTAGACTTTGACTCTTCAATTGTTACTTCCTCATCAGATTTATTTTCAGTTTCGCCAAGACCCATTCTTTTTCTTTTCTTGGATGCCTTCTTAGATTCATCAATCACATCTTCTGCAGCCTCAGCCTTTTCAGATGATAGAACTTCTTGCTTCTGTTCTGGTACATCAGCATCCGGCTTTGATGCCAACTTGCTTTTCTTCTTCTTCTTTTCTTTCGGTTTTTTAGTCAATTGATCCTCCTCTAATTCAGGCACTTTGCCACCCAATGCCTTTGATGTCTTGCCACTTTCTTCCTCATTGCCATTCTCATGTGATTCATTTATCTTTTCTGTCATGACTGTATCTCCAAGTGTTTTTTCACTACCATTGACTGAAGTGCCATCCTTGCTCTTTTTCTTCTTCTTCTTGCCTTTAATTTCCTCAGCAGCTGTGCCATTTGCAGTCTTTTCTTCCGCGTCAACTACCTGTTCTTCTGGACAGAAGGAGAGAACATGTCATTCAAAATCCAATCATCCAATAATCAGGATGAAAATAAGTGGAACTCGAACATGAAGTCATCCAATAAACAATACCTTGCTTCGCCTCAAACTTAAATACTTTGCAGGCATTATTGCTGCAGAGAAAGACAATGATAGCAGCATGAATACAAATTGTGAAGACATACAAAGGAATAAACATAACAAGCATAGGAGAGCGGTAAATAACAAATCAAGATGAAGTTTTGGTTTTCATTAAGTACATATAAGACCCTGAACGTTAAGACTACTGAATTCGCTTACCTAATCTCCAGATATTTGGAGAAAACATCATTCAAATTAAGCGCCTTCCCCTTCCAATCCTCGCCCTTCCACCAAAATATGACAAGGTCAGCAACAGAGTCATATGCAGAAACAAATTTGTAGATCAAACATTCGATTCCAACCAAATTAATCTATCTATCATCAATCGAAAACACAACACACGCAATACCTCAATCTCAGCTTCGGCGCAGAATCGTTTGAAGACTTTGGAAAAGCCCTTGTTCTGGAGCCAGAGCGCGACGGAGAAGACCAAAACAGACTCGTCTTCGGGCTTCAACTGGGCCATTGGTGTCGAAGCCGAACGGTTCAGCTGCTGCTGCTGCTGGAGAAGAATTTGGCGCGGCTTGAATGCAATGAGGGAAGACGAGCTAGGGCCGGCGTCAGAGCTTCCAAGCATACGATTCGCGTGTGTCTAGAAGCTTCTTAGCGGCGCGGCAGTGCTCTTCCCAGTCGATGGAAAAGGGTTTTTCTGCAAATTGGGGGTTTTTTTCTCTTTCTATTTATATACTGTAAATTATTTTTAGGGTTTGGCGCGGTACATTTAAAAAATAAAGAAAATTAAGATACCAAATTCAATTTCCCAACTATATTTAAACAATAAAATAAACTGGGCCAAGCTGACTTAGCCCGATCTAGGGTTCATGGGCTTGAGCTTGGCTCATTCGATGAAGTTGACTTTATTTTCCAAGCTAATAAATAGAGTAAACGAGACTCCTATTCGTGGACAGTACCTTGTAAAACGAGAATGTGTGTTTCACTTCATTGCGTTCTTATCATAAATTATTCATTAATTTCCAAATATATTATTTCCCATCTAAAGTAATTCATACTCCACATATCAATTGTCACCTTATTAGCAAGATTAAATCTCATTTTAATAGTAATAGCCAAATTCCGATTTTGAAGATTGAGTCAATTAAGTAGTAGCAACAATTACTATGGTAAGAAGTCATCCATATGCAGGTACTTTGTTATTTTCCATTTATCATTAAATATTACCAAAATTTATGCATTTCATTTTCTCATAAATTCTGAAAATGTTAAGCCTGGAGAATCATAAGCTGGAGGATCATAATTCTACATTTGGTTGAAGAAAACATAAATTGAAGGATCATATTTCTACACTCAATCGGTTGCAATGAAGAATATTTTGTTTTCATAACCCTCATGCTTTTTGTCATTCTTTTTTATTAGTTTTCGATATTATGTTTATTATCAAACCTTATGATTTATTTCGTATAAGTATCTCGATTGTAATTATTTTTCATAAACCATATAGCATCATCTTAAAAGTAATTTTATGATAATTATGAAAAAAATTCTTATTGCATATATTAATTCGATGAAATCTGAATGATATAGTAACTCTTATTAACAATGTTCATTTTGTAATGTTATAATGACTTAATTTATGTACATAGCGACATGAATTCAGTGTAATTATAATTAAGTATTTTTTTTTTAATTTTTAGTAATGCAAATGAGTACAGATGACATTAGACAACTGATTCCTAAATTTTTTAGCCTCCATGCAATAATTGGAAATAAGCTACTACTAAGGAGTATATCCATATAACAGTGGATATTGGATAATTAATTAATCATAATTCACACCTAAGCCACATTAAATTTAAGTTGTTTTTTAATTGATTTCTCTATATTTTGTTTTGTATTTTTATCAAAATTGTTATATATTATTTGAATATAATGAATTATGAATATATTATATTTTGTGTAATTTCAGGTAGTGGAAGTGTAGATGGAGCTGGGAAATGCTGTAAGAATTTCCCAAGTGTTGGGAAATGCATACCAAATGTTGATGATAATCCAGAAAATGATGGAAAATGCTGGCTTTTCTGCATCAATGATTGTGAACAATTAGGAGGTTTCTGGAAACTTGTTGGAAGATCTCATGTCATTGCAAGTGTTGATCTTACCAATATTTAAAGTGTAACAATTTTTATTGTAAAATTGGAGCAGAATGGTACACTATAATGTTTTACCTATTACTAATGTCAATGCATTATTTATAAATTCTTATCCAAAGTGGGTGTTTTCACTATAACCCAACTTTAAATAATAAGGAATATCAACCACGGCGACGAAGCACTGTTCAATTGATAATACATTTTTGTTCCATCAATTACAGATTAAGCAATCCAAGTAATATTTTTTAGGTTACAACTGACACAAACTTCGATTTATATGTCTTGAACTTCCAACCTATTGAAGATGTTGCCCTTCGTGATCGTGGATATGAGAAATCTTTGTGCGTGAATATTTTAACTAATTTGCGTAAATTTGAAAATTTCTATGTATTTTACTTTTCCTAACACAGTAACACGTGACATGAAGAGCACATTCTTTTCACCATTTACCATGTCATTAATGGCCGTAGAGTTTATCTATCTAATATTTTATATATAAGCATTATTTTGAATTTTGATCAACCATACTACACAGGTTTACTACACTAATTTAACTACAGGTCCGAGAGAGATGTCTTTTTTCAGGATTCTCCATTAAAATAAGAGTGAAATACAAAAATAGTCATTGGACTATGCATTTATCTCGCCAGACAACTCTGGACTTTAAAAATATTCCCAGACAATCCTGGACTAAGCGTTTATCTCAAAATTGGTCCTTTTTCACTGTTTCGTACCGAAAATACCCTTTTAGGGCTTTGGGCATTTTCGGAAGTTCAAAAAAATCACTTTTTCAGATGTCAGCACATTTAATGATTTGTTGCAGGTTGTGTCATTATATTAATCCAGATGTTTTTCTCTCTCTCATTCTTTCTCTCACCTTCTCTCCTCCATCTCTCTTCTCTTCCCTTCTTTTTCCTCCCCTTTCTTTCTTCTGCAAAAGTCGAGAAAACATCTCGACTCAAGAAAGAAATCAAAATGTCTTCGCTTTCTGTTACAAAATCGATTGATGGAGGAGGCGGGACTGGTTGTAGGTGGCTCCGATTTGAGTACGAAAATTGTCTGTGCCGGCAAAGAGCGATTCTCAAAATCGTTGTTGATCCAATAAAGGAATCAAATGGAATGTTGTATTTCGTTTGCGAGAAAAAGGGTAAGATTGGAGGCTGCAAGTATTTTCAGTGGTGTCATCCCAAGTGTGTGGATTTTGAAGGCTGCAATTACTTGGTTGAGCATGGTGGGCGTGAAGACGAAGTTGGAAGACAAGATGAAGTTGATTCTGAATTATCTCCAAATCGTGTTGAAGGTGGAAGTAAAGTTAAAGATTATATTTTGGTGTTATTTATTGGGTTTTCGTTGTGATTGTTTCGTTTGTAGCCATTATGGTGAGTTTGATGAAGTAGGCTTTCACCCGTAGATTGCAGTTTTTGGGAAAACAATTTAGTGAAGTAGTGCGTGAAACTTGGGAAGAATTGTAGTGTTCCAAATTAATGTAATTTGATGTTGATGTATGTTTTCTAAGTACTGAGTATTAATTTTTGAAGTTTCACATTTGTTTCAGATATACAGATATTGTCATTGCAGTTTGTGGGAAAAAAATTTGGTGACGTAGTTCGTGAAAGTTGGGGAAGAATTGTGTAGTGTTCAAATCAATGTAATTTGATTTTGATTTCTAAATTGAGTAATGAAATTAACCATGGCATGAATGAATGAGCTTTTCTTCGATTACTGAAATGCATCTTGTTGAAATAATATCTTTTTGTAGTTCACTCTTAAAATAAAATAAAAATATCAAAATGTAGAAAGAAATATAAGTAGTTGATCAAATAATGTAGTTAGTTATATAGGCTTTTGGTTCAAACAGAACAAGTAAAATTATTTAAAATGTATACTCCATATAAAAAAGATAGAGTAAGAGAAGTACCGGCCTCCGATCTCAAGAAAATTTAATTAAAAATAACCATAAAAATTAATATTACACCTTCAGCCTCAACTCAATTGGGTTATAGGAGTATTGTTTTTGTATAGGATGTTTATTTTTTCTTTAAAAAAAAATCAACATGTTTAATCCATCTTATTTATTTTATTCTATTAATATATTTATTTTGTATTCTTACTTAATTCATTAATTTAAGATGGAGTAATAATTTTTTGTTTAACATCTTACTATGTAACTTACATTTGCAACGTTTATAAACATATACAGGCGCTAGCTAGTATTACTACTAGTACTATAAGCTAAGAAAAATAAACAAGTATATATTGAAATATTATAGTTTTACACAAGCAAACTCTTGCTATTATATAAACAATAACACAACAATACAACAAAACGTACAAGAAAGTAAACTATTGCTTATGGATTGGCGTAACATCCCCAGAGATGAAACGATTTTTCTTTTATTGAGTAGAAACACCTCAAACTCGTAGGCACCGGCAAACTTAACATTTAGTCGAGAACCGAGCAATGCAATGCTCCTAAAACACAAACTAATTAAAATGCTAGAAAGCTAAAGAGAGATGCTTTGAGTTGTGCTGTATTTCCTATCTCTTAAACCCATGGCCACTTATTTATATGCTATGAAAAATCACATAAAAGATCATGACATTAAAACACTGCAAACCAAAATATTAAGAATAGATATTAGAAGAGGTGGAGAGTATAAATATATATACTAGTATAGTATATGTCTAGGACTTCATGACCAATTCCAAGGGCTTTTTGCACTTGGTGCACACATATCTTATCTTGATTTGAGAACCAACGGGAATACAGCAGCACGTGCACGATTCATTCGTGCACACCTTGTCCACCTTTCCGCCACAACTGGGGCACGTCCCCGGTGCTTCTTCACGCCCCAGCTCTGTTTTGTTTTTCGGAGGCATTATTTATCTCTCTTTTTTTTTCTTATATTTTAATGCTTCTTTAATTGCAGTAGACCTTGTATTTATAATGATAATTCTTATGTTAGTATTCAAATTGCATGAATTAAGTGAATAGGATTTACTTTCCAATCCCACTTTACGAAAATATAGTTAGAGATATGAAGAAATGGAGGTGATGATATTATAATGGTTAGAGTCGATTTAGTATATAGTATAATGGAAATTTTTATGTTAGTAGTATTTAAATTGTGAATATGAGTCACTTTTCTACCCCACGTTACTAAGATATAGCTATGGGTTTGAAGAAATGGTGGTGATGATATTATAAATATTGGAGTCGATTTAGTATATATATTGGAAATTTTTATGTTAACATTTAAATTGCAGGAAGTAAGTGAAAAGGGATCACTTTTCCACCCCACGTTACTAAATATAGTTACGGATTTAAAATATAAATTTATCATGTGCAAAACAAATTTAAAGAAAATATAAAATTTGTAACATCATAGTCTAATTGATTAATTTTTTTCAAAATGAGACATAAAATGCGAAAAAGCTAATAGTATTGAGGTAGGTACTAGGCCCAATTTAGATTTACCAAATAATGTAGCTGGGCCGAAATCATCTACTCTCCCTATATTTTAACTATCAGCCCAATTAATACGAGTAATATCCACCTCGTCCGTGATTAGGAGTCTCATTTTGTCACATCGATCGATCTATATTTTGAACTTTGGTTTCACTTTTACTATGTAGAGAGCTTCAAATAATACTAATTCGTTCTGCTCACATTTTATTATAACTAATAATTCATCCGTTCAAAAATTTATTAAAAATGAAAAGTTAGTCAGAATTTATTTTTTATCTTTATCTTTATCTTTTCTTATTTTGTCCACATTTTCTAGTTTGCTCTCCTACTTTTATCTCTCATATATTAAAAATTACACATTAAAATTCGTGTCGTCCACCATAAGACTATTTTGATGGATGGAAGAAGTATATAAAAATTATATTCACATTCTATTACTATTTTTTTGCACCTACTCATACCGAACTCAACGAGGACTCTTAATGACGGACATAGTGAATATACTACGATTAACATCTTACTTAACATCACAATGGTGGAAATACTACTATACCTCCGTCCCCTAAAAATATGAATTTTTAAAAGGAAATATTAATGTATAATTGATCAACTAAGAGAGAGATAAAAAGAAAATATGATTGAAGTATTGTTAGTGGAGAATAGTCTCACTTTATTTGAGAGAGAAAAAATTTTCAAATAAAAAATTTATAATTTTCAAAAACAAATTAAAATAAAAATAGTTCATATTTTTCAGAAATGAGTATTTACTCGTTTGATAGATTCAAGTTAGATAGTAGTAGTGTATCCTTTTAAAAAACAGCTTTGTTGCAGACAGGATCTATATTTGTTGATATTTGATCCCCATAAAGTAATGTACTTCAGTCTTTCTAAGTTCTAACAATTAACAATAGGAGAAGAAATATTGCATATTGATGCATTAGAAAATCTGATCCAAGTTTAATATTGTAAACCTAACTATTGTACTATACAAGAGAGATTAAATTATATACTACCAAATATTAAATGATATCTTACATTATCCCCATTTGTCGATTCTTGTTTCTAAGTGTGTGACCTGATTAAATTATTTAGAGTAGTTCGCCAAACTCATCATTATAGTATTAATTTTTTATTTTTGTTTGGAAGATGGTTTTTTTTTTTTGCAATTATATAACTATCAAATCTAGTGGCACGGAAATTAGTCAAATGTTTGAAGATGGAATTTTTTTTATGTCTAATGAGTACTGATTCGTGTTTAATTACATAAAAGTTAAAACGACAAAAATCTAAGATATCCTTTGAGCCTGACATAACTATAAAATATGGAATCATGTTTACCTGATCACTTTATAAATCAACTACGAATTATTTTCTTAATCGGATTAGTTACCTAACTTTATGATGTCACTTACCCAAAGAAACATTTTTTTCAACTAAGTAAATAATATTAGTATTAAATTGTTTTATTTCACATTGTTGTCATCTGATTGTATCAAACACCATGATAAAAAAAATTAGATATATGGGATTAATAGAATATTTGTTTATAAATGAATAAAGTGTATATTCTTTTATTAAACCATGGGAATATTATTACGAATGTGTGAGTTTTTTTATTGAATGAAAACATGGTGAGAAGTTGTTTAGTGAGACAATAATGTTAGGTGTTAGGACATCACTCCTTGTTTTCGGACAACTATTGCTCTTGCATTCATATTCCACCAAATTGTGTTCCCCTACTCTATGATTCACCCACTATAATTCTCTCCTTTTTTCCCACATGTATACTTTGGTTTAATATTTTATTTCATAATATTATAAATATCGTTTAGGTATGAAACGTATGATGATGCACCCAGTCATCGCTCTGGTATATGGACTTTATTGTGTTCAATTAAGTTCTCTAGCAATTGTCGACTATCGCAACATATGACACGTTTTAAATTCTCAAAAACTATCAACTGACATATTCCTTGTGACTTTAGTTGTTGTTTACCTTGTATGTTTTATGATTTTGTTTTTAATCTTCTCCTTCGGCTTGGAGATATGGCAAAATCACTATTCTCTGGAGGTTGACAGATAACATCAAGACGTGTGTTATCCCTTTTGCTTATGTATTCTTGTGTTCACTTGTTGCTTCTCTTATAGAGTGGTATAGTGTTATTTTATTCTATACATTGATTTTATTGTTTTTTCTATTCCGAACGATTTCTATACTAAAACTCTGTTACTAGTCTTAGCCATGGCTCAGGTGGTGTTGTAGTTATAAGCAATGATTGGAATTGATAAATATTATTGTTGCAAAACTTTGATTTAACAATCAAAGTAGAGAGACAAGCAAAAAGTTGAGGAATACATGTTGTGCAATATGTGAAAAAAAAGGATTACCCAATCTTTGGTGATTACAAGAGAAAAGGCAATCAACATGTGCACATATCAGTTTCTTTTAACAAACATGATCTTGACAAATTTATTTAGAAGTATCAAATTAAATAAATATCACCCACTTTTATCATTAACTCTCTTCTGCCCATGAGAGAGTGAAAGTTGTGTACAATGTAGAAGACATTAAACACAATAACCAAATATCTAATTTTTTACATAAGTCTCTTTAGCATATAAGGACCTCTCAAGCACCAAAACGATAACTTAACGGAGATGGCTCGATTACAAAGACGTTGATCCACGACTGGTTTGTCCGAGAGGGCTCGGGGTTCGATTTACTTCTTGTCTACCACTCAACCCCGGGCTCAGCTCCGATCTTATTTCACTAAGACGTGGACTCTGCGCCCTCTCAGGCAGCCTTGGACTGTATGCAGCCTTCATTTCCTCCAGAGGCGATTGTGTCGAACTTGTGACCTTTGGGCTACGACCAGAGCGTATCTCGCCTCGACTTCTCGTAATCATCTCGTCCAACAACTCGCCACTGTCAAGAGTGATGGCATTGCCTTGCTCCTGAATGCATAAAACCAGTAAAAAAGGTAGGCAAGTTAATCGATTCGTATTTCTTTTTGGTTACATCCTAAGTTAAATGTGTCATTTTCTTTTTTGACAAAAATCAACCCTTTTATTCTCTCTCGTACTTTATTCCCTCTCAGTTCTTTTTCTCTCTCTTCACTTAACTCAAAAACATCACTTTAAAGCCGACATAGTAGATAGGTTTATGAAGCGAAGACTTACGTCGTAGGATAAGTTGTAGCTAATTGCGGGGGCTTCTTCATACTCTGCAGCATCCAAGTCTTGCAGATGAGCACCTTTGAAGAACTTGGGTAGCAGATACTGGCGAACGGGAACGAGAAGCATGATCAGCAAGGGGAAGAGGACGCCGGCAATGGGGATCCACGTTATTCCAAAGCATAGAAGCAAGTAAACCGTCTGAAACAAAGTGAAGAACGCGATTGTTCTGAAAGGCACCGTCTCCACAAAGGTTGCGTGATGCTCCTCTAGCACCCTACATCAGTTTCCGAGAGTCAGAGAAGGTGAAACAACGATAAAAAATGACATTCTTGAGATCCTCACATGTATCTTCGACTTGGAGCTGTGAAAAGCAGCAGGATTCTTTCCCAGAACTGATTTCCTGGCAAGCTCTCGATTGCCATGAACGCGAAATAGCCCCAGAGGACTGAAGTGGGGATCTTTTTCAAGAGAGGCATGGCAGCGAGACAAGCTCCGACCATTAAGGCCTGAAGCAGATTGCTGAGGCGTTGCTCCTTAACTTCCACGGGGAGAAGATCATCGACATCCTTGTCCACATCAAATATGGCATTATCGACTGGTGCATCCATGTAGCCACTAGTGGATGCGCGCTGAACGGTAGAATCTTTCAGCTCCTTCAATCCCTATTCGGAACAGTGGATAAGAATATGCATTTGGCGTTTAAACATCTCAAAACGATGCTAGTCGTTTCAAAGGAATCGAAGGCGTCATACCAGAACAGCGGGAGTTTGGTACACGAGGGGAGTCTGCATCTCTGTGTATGCTTCTTGCATGCTTCTATACAGCTGAGAGAGATTGGCATTTTTACTGATGCTATCTCGAGCAGTAGACACGAGCTTGTTCCTCAAAAGCTGTTTCACGAGAAACGGGGAAAATCCATAGCGTGAGATGAAACATATCTGGTCATACTATGCTTCGAATTCTGTGAAATTTACCTGATGTTTCAGAGTGGCCAAACTTTTCGTGTGCATTGGGGACTGCGGAATAACTCCATTGGCGGGAGGAATCCCGATTAGACCACATATTATCACCTAGTCCCGCGAAATAGTATGTTACTTTCATGAAGGGATAAGAACACTAGAAAATCTTGATCTGCAACTTACCAAAAGTCCCAAGAGAAGGAGATCATAGTGATACGAAGATGGCTTCTTCAGATTGAACTCTTTCTGCTGCGCGAGTTGAGATGCAACGCTATGATCAAAGTAATAAAGCACAGCTATCATCGTGGCAGGAATAAATGCTCCAATAATATACATTAGTGGCACATCCCCCATGTCCTGAGACATAAAAGAGAAACGGGAAGGAAACAGAGAGAGATCAGTGACTTGGATACGGGGTTTCGTTTCACTTTTGTAGCTACTTCGAAAGGATAAAGGGAGAAGCACCTTGATAACTGTCCAGTTCGCGTATGCACCATCTGACCATGGATTCGGGCTAATAAGTCTTCTCGGTATCCCTTTTGGAACATCGTTAGCTGGTATGTAAGACAAGCCAGTCCACACGAGCACCATCAGTGGGACACCATAGTCCGCGATAAATCCTCTAAGCCATCCTTTAAATTGAGCTACAAGTTAGCAAACTCGGGCTATACAAGAACAGCGTGAAGTTTAATGTATTCTCTTTATTAATTGCATTCGTGATAGTTAGCGCACCTGTACCATAGCGCCAGGATCTAGCCTTACGACTACTCAATGCAGTGAGAAGAAGGCCAAATGAAAGCACCAAAGCAAACATTCCGTTTCCAAAGCGCCAGGAAGGTATAAGTGCAGTTGCACTTCCATTTCCCCGCTTAGGAATGCCAAACTCCTCCACGACTCCCTAATATAAGTCAGATTTAACAATCATGATCAGAACAACAGATAAATAAAAATCCTCAGAGTAGTAAGTGAAAATCGCAATGATAAGCGAAAGATAATTGAACATAAACCAACATTATCAGACTAGATGATTGACTAAATTGGTGCTACGATTCATGAGCACAAAATTAAGGGAAATGCTTCGTGTTAGAAGGCAAGGAATGTTGCTAAGTATATATGCTAGATCATCTAGAAAAAAAAGTCGAGGAAGGGTACAGCGATGCTCACACGAATTGCTTGCTGCATAAAGAGCATTGCGATTAAAAGACCAAACAATTCACCAGCAACACGCGTAAACCGATTGATAATAGAGCAAGCACCTAAGATAGCCAGCAAGAAAAGCAAAATGGATGTCCACACACATACCCTACACAAGACAGTTCAGCATTCAATACAATATTTCTAGACTTTGTGGTCTTTATGTTTAAAACAGTTCAAAACTTATATACCATGCTGTCCAGGCTAAGAACAACTTCTCCCCCAAATCTTTTCGATCTTTGGCAAAATCAAACATGAAAGTGTACATTAACACCGTGGGCTCAGCTACCCCAAGTATAAGCAGTGGCTGTCCACCTATGACAGAGTGGATCACACCACAAAGTGCAGTTGATGCAAGTGTTTGCACTGCTGTCAAAGTTCCATCTGCAGCAACACCAAGTTTTTTTTTATTACACCTTTGCAACATAACAAGAAAATATACCAAAATTCAGACAAAAAATCGCCCTTACTGGTGTTCCTCTCCAGCTGCACACCGAAAGATATAACAGGAATTGCCGATGCAAAAAAGATGTATGTTGTTGGAGCCAAGATCCTACAAAAAGAGTGTTGACTTAACATCAAAAAACTCTTTGAAACAACACTCACAAACACAAATCAACATTTCTTCTTTTTCACAGTGCATTACATTTGAAGCATGACCGAAAACAACACACCTGATACCGGCGCCTATCCCTCCACTCCAATCTTGTTTGTAGCACAAAAGCCTCCCTTTGAGGTCATTTTTAATCCCACGAAACGGAACAAATGTTTCCTCCATGAAAAAACACCCAAATTTCCCACACAAAGTATAATTCAACACCAAAAAAAGGTACTCGAGAGGCCAATATCACTAAAACTATATTTGCATAAGAAAGGCTATGGGCAGAAGAGCATAAACTACTTGATTATTGTAAAAGGTTGGCATATCTTTGAATCTGTGTATAATTTGAGACCTTTCAAGAGGCCCATACTTTCAAGAATTAGAAAAAAAAGGTTACATCCTACTAAAAATTTGGAAAGAATAGTTTGTAAGTGTTCAGCAAAAAATGAACAAAAGAATCACAGAAACTGGTGAAGAATAATCCTAGGCCTACTTGTATTCCATGTCTGTAGCAGAAAGAGAAACAATTCTAACGAAATGGATGCATTGCTGATCAAGAACAGAGAAATCGGACTAACGGTTGACTGAAATAATGCTCAGATCCATCATATCAACACTCAACTTACATCAAATTAGATACTTTTCTAACCATCAACTACTTCAAACCAAAATGCACAAACCCAAAACAAGAAGCTGAGATCAATTTACATGGTATGAAATCCTAGATTCCTAATATTCAAAAAGATTCAAACTTTGCAACCAGAAAGGGGAAAGGAGCAAGAATCAAGCAATTTAGCGAGACCCCATTTGTGGAAAAGAGCAAGAATCAATTTTTTTGTGGGAAAGTGAGAATTTTTCCCCCTTGAGAGATGTTAAAGCACAATTTGCATGAACAAGATTGAAGGAAAGAGAGGTGATCTGATGAAATTAGGAAAGAGAGATGTCAAGAATGAAGATTATAAATGAGCGACACACACACACACACGCACAAGTGTCCTTTTATAAGTTTTTTTTTTTAACTTTGGTAGCGACGCAAGCTGTGTGTGAGCAGTGACAGTGTGAGGTGAGAAAGCATTTAAATAGGTAGTTTTCAGACGGAAGCATGCAAGTACATTAAACAGAAGATTACAAAAATTACTATTCTTGATAAAATTGCCTCCAAAAAAAGCATAAATCATCGCAATTTGCTGGGTATGTATTCGTCTAAGACAGAATATGACATGTTTGATTTAGAAGATTACACTAAATTGAAGCACATATTTACCTTTTTGCGCTGAGGAGGCTGATTCTCTGAAACAAGCTTGATATTATGCGTTATGCACAGAATAAAATCGTTTTAAGCTAATTTTCTCCTTGTTTTCTTCTAGAATTTAGCACATTTGATTCTTGGAGAATAAACTTTGGTTTTACAACCCTGAAAAAAATAGGGAAATTGAAGTCCTGGTTGAATCTTCCTATCAATTTATACGACAAAGACAACGTTGTTTTGAGGTTTAAGGTTTAACGGTACCAACTTACACTTTCATAGTGAGTTCTATTTTGTTAAGTTTAAAATGAGGTTGTTTTCCTAAAAAAGTTCCGATATTGTATCTATTAAAATAATGTCGTTTGAGTAAATCGGATGATTTTGAATAAATTGGAAATAAATGTCCTTTCATTACAAATTTCAAAGGTTTAAAGCAAATTGTGCCAAAATTGAAGGTGAATTAATCCTAAATTATGTTAGAGAATTGCAAGTTGATTGGATTGTATTTTAGATTTAGATGGTGCACGCTAAACCCTTAAAAAACAATTTTTCCTAATTTGGGCAAAATGTGTAGATTAATTAGGAAATACTCCTAATTAGCTAGGCTAAAAATGTATATATATAGTTTGGTAAGCCCGAAATGAATTTATGATTCTACAATTTTTAATTCAATCTAGGAACTCAATTTTAGGTTTATGATGAATTGATGACCATTGACTTGCATCGAAGTTGGTTATCATTTCGATATGTACACAATTCATTGTAACAAATTACAAAAATAAAATAAAAATAAAAAATTACAAACATACTGAAGAAGTATGTCTTCGTGACAATTTGACATGATACACTTTCAGAGAAAATTGCGTTTGAACAACGCCTAAAACAACTAATTATTTGATTATATAGGCTTTCAATAAATACCTATAAATTATATATGTAGTGTGTATTTTAACTAATTAATCGACAGTTCTAGTTTTGAATCCTAAGGTACTTTTAATATTATAGATAGTACTACATCATTAGCATATAGTAATTACTAAAGGAAATGCAAACTCAAGTTTGACACGCAAATTTTCTTATTTCATAACTTGTGAATTAGAAATTGGATAAACGGTTGGAAATTCGACATATGTATACATAGACACATCACTTATTTTCATTTTGCATATCAACCTTAACTGCAAAATTTGGTTGGAAATTCGACGTATGTATACATAGAGATAGACACATCATGCAGTTTTATTTTGCATATCAGCCTTATTTAACTGCAAATTTTTTCCAGCTTGCGAACTTGACATAAATCTTTTTTTAGGTAAAGGGTCAATTTTGTCCTATCGTTTGAGACGTTTACTTGAAAATGTTTCATCGTTTAGGTAGTTGCTACTTATCGTGTTATTTTTGG